>NW_022900937.1:20883907-20922775 GCF_012274545.1 Fukomys damarensis
ATATATATGAATAACTAAATGCTTAGAAACAAAATCTGAAGATACCTTGCAAATTCATTTTCAAATATCATGGCACTCAGTCATGTGACTCTATTAGCATCATACCAGATAAAATGCAAATTACAGACCAAACACTCCTAAGTAAAGCAGGTTTGTATATAACTTGAATTACAGAGAAAGATGTTTCTTGTAAAGGGAGCATAGGGTTCTTAAGAGTCAGACTGGTTCCCTTTTCAGCAGAAAAATTAAATTAAGGCTGAGGATATCATCTAATCTCTCTACAACACTGATATAGTACATTACACTATTCAGTGAACTACTGGAACCTTTTTAGGAACACTGATTTACTTCACACAAAAGTATTAGCTTCTGAACCATCTTGGAGGTAACCGCTTATGTTTGCATATTTCTTTCTTTCTTTTTTTTTTCTGTTACTGGGGATCGAAATTGAGTCCTTGCACTTGCGAGGCAGGTGGCGTTGTATTCATTTCTCTCTTTTTTGTTTTTTGTTTTTTTTTGTTTTGGTACCAGAGATTGAACTCAACTCCTTGTGCTTGCAAGGCAGGTGCAGGAATCACTAAACTAAATCCCCAGCCCAATATTCATTTCTTTTTCTTTTTCTTTTTTTTTGAGGGGGGTACTGGGGATTGAACTTGGGTCTGAACCACTGAGCTAAATCCCCAGCCCAATATTCATTTCTTTATTCACAAAATTTGGAAGATTTCTTTCTTCAAAATCAGCATTATGCAAAAATCATAACAAAGGCAGAAATCATAACAAAGCTACAATGCATTATTAATGCTGGCATGCTATAAATAAAAGATGTGCTTCAGAAAGATGTATTAATCATTAAAATGTTTGTAGAGTTGTAAAGAGAATATGAAAATCTGTTTTACAGAAACACTCATTTGAAATTAAAAAATCAACTCTAAGTTGATTTTAAAAACAAGACATGGACTCCTGCTTCCATAATCAAAGAGACAGGTAATTTGGACAATCACTACCTCTGAGGACAACACAATATAAGCATCTGCTTGAAGGCATTAGTGAGCCAACAACAACAACAAAAACACCACGAGGCTAGGATGCAATCAGAGACAGAAGTCCAGAGAAGTGAGCTTTGTATTTGGGGCCCCTTTTTCCCAGTAAGTATTTGTGGATTCCAGGGAAAGCAGTTGAGAGATTCCTCTTTGAGGCCACAACACTTTGGCAGGAAGGAAGTCAGGAATTGGAATCCACAATTCTGCAACTGGTGGCAGGGATCCTTGGTGACCTTTCCTGACCTGGGGTACCAAAATGATACCACATTTTTATAGTTCTCCTAACACAAAGAATCCAACTCAAAAATGAATCTTAGATCAAAACTCTAAAACAAAATCTCAAATAAACATTCATTTAAAACACTAAAAGTATAAATAGTATGAAACTATTAAGAAATAAGGTTTCACTGAAGAATTTCACCCCAAGAAAGATTTCCTTCACCTTTTAACATCTTAACACTTAAAAAAAAACTGGAAAAAAAAATCACTTGTAGATATTAAACTGTCACTATTTGTACTAAGCCCTATAAACACCTTTAAATTGGGGCTGGGGATTTAGCTCAGTGGTGCTGCCGCCTGCCTCGAAAGCTCAAGGACCCAAGTTAGATCCCTAGTACCAAAAACAAACAAACTAACACCTTTAAATTTAGCAAAAATAGGGGCAGGACTCAAAATAACCAATGTTCCTGTAGCTATCAAATTACCACTTGATAAAACTGAAGCATTACAAATTTAAAACTTTTCAAACTTTATTGCTTTAAAAACTAATTTATACAGGTTGCATTATGTCCCCTAGGTTTGCCTCTAGACCAGTTTATAAAAGTTATCATCTGCCTTTATTAATAAAACAAATATGTATTTACTGCAACTACCACCATTAAAAAAACTAATTTAATGATCATGCTTCACTATCTTTACTATATTTAAATACCTAAGCATTCCAAGGTAGTGACCTACATGAAACATTAATAATTCACTTCCTAATATTCAGTTCTATATTTATTATTGGGTCTCCAGTTATAATATTCTGAATATACTCGTATAAGACTGAGGAATTTTTAAAAATGAGACTTTTTACCTCCAACTTCGGAAGGGTTCCCAGATAAGGAATTAACTGCTTTAATAATAGAGGGTCCTAAGACAATCTAGATCTAACCTTTAACTCAAATGCTTCCCACTGTGGGAAGGAAGAAGAGTGATAAAGATTGGGAGGAAGAGGGGGCAACATAAACATTCACAAGCATATGAATAAGCCAGTAGTCCCCCTCACAACACAAAAACTAAAGAGTAAAATCAACTAGCTATGTCTCCCTAAATCACACTATTTGTTCTGCCTCCACTATGCACTAAAAATTCTCACTTAAACTAATGATCCAAATAAGAAAATGAGGGTTGGGTTGGTATAATTTACAAAACTCTTCAAAGACAGAAAACATGAGTTCTCATGTGATTTTTCCTGTGATTAGAACAAATTATTAATAACTTTTGTAAACGTCTTCCCACTTTTACATGGCTGCTTTGAAGAGCAAATATGGTAAGGAATATGAAAAGGCTTTCAAGTGAAAATGCACCAAATAATCACAGGCTATGATTTACTAAGGGACCTAAACAGCCAGATTAGTGGATAGAATTCTGTTGTTCTCTATCTTGGACATCTTTTAAATTGAGAGTAAATATCATTTTGAAAAGTTTAGTAGTGTGAGTTTTGGTAAATACTTTCTAACAAAAAAACTGATAGCTATAATTCACAAATTTCATCTGTATCCTAAACCTCTTCAGACATGCCCTTGCCATGGGGAACACTTACGAAGATCTGCCTTCCACATCTAGTTTGCCTGGGTTGACTCCCTTCTTAGCAAGGATGGAGGATACTTTTTCCACATCCCCTCTTTCTGCAGCTTTCATCAATCGGTCATCATATTTATTCCAATCGGCTGCATGCTACAAAAGGAGAAGGGCATACTATGTTAGTAAGATTCTCTCTTTTTTTTTCTCATTGAGTTTATTGGTACATTTTAGGTAAACAGTAAGTTTTTCTAAAGGAGCTGAAAGTAATACTACATAGTACATCATTCATTTTCCAATTGCATTCCAAATTTTCTCCTTACTGTGCTAAATTCACCAGAACAGCAGAGTTATACAACCTTCCAGAAGCAGAAGTATTCTCTTTGCCTTCAGGGCAAAGAAGATAATTAAAAATCACTAAACATCCACTTCCAGCCAGGCAGGAATGACTCAAACAACCTCAGGGCACTAAAATTATCATCTCTACTTAACAGATGAAAAAGTCAAAGCCCTGGGGACATTACATGATACCTAGGTGGCCAAGCCTAACCTTGACTTCTAAGGTCCCCAAATCAGTGTGCTTTTTCAATCTTCCAACTCAGACTTTCAGATTTGGTTCTGCTTACAGATAGGTCTCCCAGGACTCTCAGAGGCAGTGGAGTTCTGTATATATTTTAAGAAACTATATTCTTCCTCTGCTTATTCAAGTGGTACTACGAGAAATATATTTATGGAGGCAAATTACAAATACTCAATAGAGAAAGCAACTCATTATGTTTACATATTAAGATTAAAAAGAAACTTCTACAAAGAAAAAAATTAGATTACAAAGTATTAATTTCTTAAAACCAGGAATACAGATGATTTTCATTTACATTCAACAAATTTTGCTTTTATAAAAAAAGATTTTTAATTTTAACAAAAACTGCACATGTATTTAAAAGTATGATCAAAGATAAGTCTTTTTTTTAAACATAAGAATGCATCACACAAATATATACTTTAACTGCATCAAGGTTATCTTTGGCTTTGCTTGGAAAAAATGTATTCAAGATACTCTGAAGCCTTTGAGTCTTTTCCCAGTATACAGAAATATCAAAATACAGAACACAAATGCATGCTATTTTAACAACTAAAATTTTAGTCTTTTAAACTATACCAACTAGTCTCTCTTAAAGGTCCGTAGTCTATTCTCTTTGAGTACATACTTTTAAAATTCTGCCCAATAAATTTCTTTATGACTCTTTAAAATATATGTATTTATAAATATATTTATATAGTAATCTTCATAATATAAAACATTTTAATATTAATATTTACATACAATATACAGATATTTATCTCCACTAATTTCTGTGCTAAATCCAGTTATTTCTTGTAGAACAAAAAATACTACATATTTTTCATATAACTTACAGAGAAAATCCTATGCCCATAAATACCATAATGAACCTATGGAAAAAATATATCACTTGAAGATCCTCTAGATGTTTGACCAATATGATTATTTTATATCTACTATTCTCTCCAAAACAGATGAAAAAATTTACTCATTTTCTAGCTAAATGTCGATGTTCTCATTAAATATTTGAAATAAAAAAGATAAAAACTGAATATTAAAAAGATGAATACATTAAAATTTTAATTCACCCTTGCAATTCAGTATTTGAATAGAACCTAGTCCAACTATTGGAGAGACATCAGAATTGTTTAAAAATTGGTTAAATTTAGTGATTCACTCACTTTCTCCTAACTTCAAATGTTCAAACTTCCAATTATAGGTAGAGAATAATGCTATGTATTGGCTCAAAATCTAAACTACATTTTAGGTATCACCTTTCTTTAGCATTAGAACAAAACAGTTACTGCCTCTGATTTGATCAGTGAGTGGTAGTGGATGCAGATCTATCAGACACTGTACTTTCAAATACCTAAAGGATTAAGTCATGTTTAGCATACAAACATTTGTCCTAAGTTGATTATTTTATCCCTACAAGTAAAACAGTCTTTATTTCCAAGTAAACTTGATCTAGGAGAAAGAAAGTATTTAAATCATTAAAATTCATAAACATTTAAGGCCTGGCTTTTAAAAAAGATAATTAAATGGGATTAAAGATTCATATTAGCAAGTGATTTTCAGTTCTACTTCATCAAACACCACTTTCAGATGTGATCCAATGTAAGTCAATTGTTCAATTATTAACATTCTGCACTGTACTTTTTAAGCTCAGAAAAACAAAATAACTTTTGTTTTCTATCACAATGGCAAGTCAGGAAGAAAATAACAATATAAAAAAAACCAAAATCAATAAAACAGTATATTTTTAAACAAAACAGTTCAGAAAGCCTAACCCAGAATCTTTGGTTACCCTGGACTACTGGGTTACCTACTCTGTTCTTAGGAGCACAAGACAACCAACAGTTCATCATAGGCAGGATTTCGTTTCTTGTTTCTAACAGCAAACGATTCCGCATTAAGTTACAAATCTCGGCAGCAGCTCACAAAGCAAGCCCTCAGACGAACTCCTAAGGAGAGACTCCGTCCCTCACATGCTGTGCTACACTTAGCTTGGATCTCTAACGATATTTTCCTCGTCTTCAGGATCCTTCTCCGCCTTCATAACGCTTGGAGAGTATCTTCCTTTGCTGCATAGCGCTTGAGGGCAGCCCCAAGTCAGGTACTGTAACTCCTCCTATTTCTTATTCTTTAGAAGCTGTCCCTCAAAAGCTGTCCCTTTTAGGGACCCAACTGGAAAACATGAACAGCGCTCTGCATCCTGCTGCCTCGGCGCTGAGCACAGACACCGCTGCACAATAAAGCTGGCTACATCAGTGCTGTCAAGTAAACAGTGAGCAGCCTGTCTCCCATTGGTGGGCTCTATTTTAGATTCCATAGGACTTGACAGCTGACTGATAGGAAGGAGCAGCTAAGAATATATTGTAAAGGCATGCTTCTCCTCTGAGTAATAGATTGCAGGTCTACTAGGGAAAATGACTCAAACATGTTGTAAAACATGCTTATTATATCAGAACAACTCTTGTGACATAATGACAACACTGTTAAGAGACATATTTGGTTATTCTACAAAACAGTATTTAAAATCAGTTTCTGTCTCAGGATCATCCATCATAAAGTTATAATAGCCTTGAAAAGCAGAATCTAAAATTCTATTTAAAGCAAATGTGTGTCACATTTTAATTTAGGGAAATGCACACACACAGTAAGTAACACTTTCAAATTTTCTCCATTTTAGTACCCCCACCAGACCAGTCTCATTCTGCATACAACCAGGTTTCAGCTTACAACTGCTGCCAGTCTGTCTCCTCGAATGCTAAATGAGAAGAGACAGAGGCACTGCCAAGACATTAAATAGACATCACGATGAATACTTTTCAACAAATTTTAAATTTAACTCAGTACTCTTAATTTCCCAGTTTAGCACCGTGCCTGTTATAACAAGTAAATATTTTATCAGTGGAAAGTCAAATTATCTCGATTTAGTGGAAAAAAACAAACTGATTAAATACTAAAGGAGGTAAATACACATTAAACACTAAGCTAGACTATAAATGAAGCATATAACTTCCCCACCTTCTCTACAATATCCATACTCATACCAACATTCCTCACATCACCAAGGCCAGTACATCTGCAGGTTCAGGGTGTTGTTTTTTTAAAAAACCATTTTCTACCTACCACAATGCATGAGAATAATTTATAGTTCCTCCAAAGGGACATGTTCAGGAAAATTGTTTCATGGGAATGCAAAACATTCCAACCCAAGTGTTTATCAGAAGGTAGTAACTGCTGTAATTATAGATCATGCTGCCAGTTAAAAATTCTGTTATGAACTTCAATAGGAAACCCATTTCCTACTATTTCAATTTAAAACATTAGGCCTACATTCTAATTATAAAATATGTAAGGTCACACATCATAATGCATTATTTTGAACATGATTTTTTTTCCAAACTACATGAACTATCACAAAGGATTCATGTGGCTGGACCCAGAGACTACCCAGACTCTGAAATCTGGGATAGATCTCAGGCCTGTTCCTTGGATAACAAAGCAAGCACATTCTTTCTAGAAATAGGTCAGAAAAGGAAATAAAAAGAAAGGGGACCCTGTGATGAGCAACAGAAGCCATGGAAGGAGTTGTCCCCACTCAGGTGACGGGATTTGTGTGCCCCAATGGACAACAGTGGTCCTGTGATTCCCCTCCCCAAGTCTCTGTGGCTTCATCTGTGCCTGCTCTTGCCCCCGCTTATCGTTGCTGTTTCCCAAGAGCCCTAAGCAAATTTTTGCCTTTGCTGTCCTGTCCCCTGTGCCTTATAAGGTTCTTTACTCGCTTTCATTCGGGTTCTTCTCAAACGTCACCTCCTCAAGGAAGTTTTCTCAGACCTCTATATCTAAGAAGCCCTGTCCGCCCTTCCTTGAACTTTATCCTCTGCCCTTGTCCTTTTCTTCAAAGTGCTTAATAGTGTTTGTCATTACAGCCTGCATTTACTGCCTGTCTCCCCAGTACCTATCTAATTTGATTAGATAGCTATGTCTGTTTTGACACTATAAAACTGATTTTTAAATAAGTCACTTGCAATCACTAGATTCACACCCACATTAAGGACCACAGTCCAAATCTACTTCATGAATCCACTTTCTCTTAAAACAAATTGTTAACTAGGTCAGATCTGGAATACACATTCACTAGAACACAGTTTCCCAGTAAACACTCCATCTCCAGACAACAAACATCTATTGACCTGAGTCATGGCAAAAAGCCCATATGATTGCAAATGAGCCAAGAAGACCTTGCTTCTAGTCAATAAAAGATCTTTTTGACCCTTACTATACATCCACATCTCAAGTCTTTTTTCACTATTCTACAAATCTCACTGGACCCCTCAGAAAGCACTGTAAATAGCAGTTAAAGAATATGTTTTGTAGTCAGATAAACTTGGTCCAGATTCCAGCTATGTACTAGTAGAAGAACTCATCTGTATTTTCTGAGCCTCAGCTCCCTCAACTACAAAGCAAAGATAACAATGGAAAACATGTCTGTAGCATATCAAAGAAGTAATGCAGATGAAAGTTCTCAGCAATGTGCCCAGCAGATATTAAAGTCCAAATCTGGCAGGCACTGATGATATTTCTCATTGAAATTTTTTTAACAAAAAAAATTATTTTAAAAATTAACAAAAGTAAAAAAAAAAAATTCAAGCATTTATTTTGTCTTTCATTTCAAGACTGCTGCGCTGGTCTAGACAGGTCTGTTCCCTCCAAAACTCATACTGAAATTTGTCCTCAGTGTAACAAGAGTGGGGCCTTTAAGAGGTGACTTGCTTTCTAAGAAAGATTTACACCTTCCAGCTGGATTGGCTACTTTAAACAGAGGTTGATTCGAGTTGTGCGTCTCTGTCACATGTTCATTTGCTCTCCTGCCTTCTGTAGCGCTATCACCAGAAGTAGACCAGATGCCTCCAGAACTGTGAGCCAAAATAAACTTCTTTTGTTAATTACCAACTCATAGGTATTCTGTTATAACAACACAAAATAGATTAAGACATGCCAATTGCCAGCATCAAGGTGTGGCTTGTGCTGACTAGAACTGGCAACATTATCACAGTTCCTATTACCTCCTCCCACTGGTATGGATCATAGGCCAGAGCAGAACTCAGGGAAGAACTTCATTTACATTTACTGTTTTTATAAAAGGTGTTATCCAAATCAGATGAAAGCCACAAATCAAGCCAAGAATGTGGCAGGGGTCCAGAGATTTGTTACCATCTCCTGGAGTGCCACGCTACAGGGACCTCCCTTTGTTTGGCAATCAGGAAGCTTTCTGAATCCTGTCTTTTTGAGTTTTGTTTTGTTTTGGAGACTTTATTATGCAGGCAAGATTGATTACACTACTGGTCACTAGTAATCAACTCATTCTTTAGCCCCTCAACCCTCTCCAGAGATTAAAGGATTGTGCCTGCTATCAGGCAAATGTAGGCAGAGAATTATTGGAAGATCCAGTTGTTGTGACTTCTTATCCAGTGTTCTTTCTTTTAATTAAGCTAGTTCCACTTCTCTAGTCATGTGAAAAAAATCTTTGACATAAAACTGCAAGTATCTTTTAAAAATTTAAACATAATAAATTCCTATAGTCTTTGAAGGAAAAAAAGGATGAAAATGTTCATACTGGCATATGCAAGCTTTTCTGAAGCACTCAATGGGTGTCTAGCATGGCACTGAGAATACAGCAGTAAGAAAGACTCTGCCAAGTGGGGAACATGATGCTCTCCTGGAGAAACACAGAAAATAAACAACCAAGGAAAGTAAGAAACCACCAGGTAAGCATAAAAAGGAAGATGCGATAGAAATGCTGGAGTAGAAGGTTAGGCTGGGTAATGGTGAAGGGCTGTTCTGAGAAGGTGATTACCATGGTGAGCTCAGAATGACAAGAATCAGACTGTGAGGATTCACATTCCAGATGGAGGGGCCCACTCTGAATGGAGCTTAGCATATATGCAAGAAAGCCATGCAGAACACAGAATCAGCAAAAGGAATGGAAGGAGATCAGGAACAGGGGAAGGCAGGCACTACCAGATCTAAACTGTGGGATTTCTCAGTTTTACCATATTTTTCTAAAGAGACTTCTTCAAGGATCAAGATAACTGCTTTTTTATGACATTCTTTTGGCCACTTTAGAATGAAGCCTAAAAAAAACAAAAAACAAAAGGACAACAACAAAAAAAACATCCTGGCATACTATTTTGTTTTGCATTTCTAAGAACTGATATTGAGCAATAACCAGATGAATCTTAACTTGCTTTGAAATGTTTACAAGACTAAGACAGTTATTTTAATACATCAGATATAATAACCTCACCCATTTCAGACCTAGAAACCTAAGCAAACTACACTAAAAACTCTACCATAAAAAAACAGCACCTCAAAAAACAATCACAATCATATCCTCAAGATAAGGGTTTTTAGAAAGAATACACATCTAAAGAAAATTTCCAATGGAAAAATATATGTATATCCTGGGTAAAACATACCATACATATATGCAAATCCTCCCAGAATATCTAATTGAAACAAAATACACAGGCTCAAACAGTAACCTCTAATCACCAACATTCCCCATTACTGAGCCCAAGATAGTCTCTACCACAATTCAAAATTTAGCCAGCAGCAGACAGCAAACCTCACAAAACATGAACGTTCCTTAAAGATTAGGCTGCACAATTAACTGTTGTACAGTTCACTGGACTAATGATAGAAATATTTCTCCCACTTTATTTAGTGCAAAGGTTACTCATTTTCCCTATTATATAACAGCAAATTAGAGCTTATGTAATAGAAAAGGAAACACAAAAGTTAAAATAAACAAGGAAAACAAAAACTGTACCTCTAGCTTCTTTCCCCCTGACCCCTGACTATTCATTCTCCTTAAGGTCTTTATCCTTATTGAATGATGCTCCACCCACCTCTCTCAGCCTTCAACTCTATGATCTGAAACTATGCAATTAGGACTCCATGCAACAAAGATAGAAAAGGAAAAACTGTATTCTAGAAACCATTTTTCTGACCAAGGCAATAACAGGTTTACTCCTGCTTTATTGGAGTGTACTATATTAAAATGTCAAAGACAAAAAAGATGAGGAGAAGGGGGAGGATGAAGAGGAGAATTTAAATAATATATTGAACTTCTTCAGGGCAGATCTTAGGTGGCTATGGATCTGAAAAAAAATGTTAAAGAATTGGAATCAGAAGACTGAGAAGGCACGGCTTTGCCAAGATTTTTTAACCACCCAACTCGATTCTATTCTAGACTGTTGTATAAATACCAGACTGTCTACCCTCCTTAATGCAGGTATTTGTTCCTTCATTATAACTGTCTCGGCACTCAAAAAAGTTTATAAAAAATATAGGCCACAGTCAGGCGAGGTGGAGCATGCCAGTAATCCTAGCACTCTAGGCAGCTAAAGTAGGATGATCTCAAGTTCAAGACCAGCCCGGGCAATTTAGCAACTTAGTGAGAACCTGTCTCAATATTTTAAAAAAAGTAAAACAGGAACTAGAGATATAGCTTAGTACAAAGGCTCTAGGTTTAATCTCCAGTACCCCAAAACACACACACACAAACACACTGAAAGTTGTCTCTCAATTTTGAAAAGTATTCATCCTTCCTTAAGACTCATTAAATTCCAAAGTAAATATATTCATAGATCTTAAACAGAACAAATTATAATGCATGTCATGTAAGAATGAATGAAGCTCTCATCTTAGTTAATCAAGATTTTGTTCAACATCTTCTTTAAAATGTAAAGCAACTGTAAATTGGAAAAAATAGAGTTCATGTTTTAATATTTTTAGAAAAATATATTCAAATTTGAGTTTTGTAAATGACTGTCATTTTTAATATAAAAATTTTTTTTACTATAAAGGTAAAAAGCAAGGAAGGTCTATTATTCCATTCCAACACACACCAATGAACACAGTAATTCTTTTGATGAGTTTTAACAAATACTTTTGGCATTGTCTAATATAAAACAGGACAGTTTAAAGAAGCACAAAGTAAAGAGAAAAACAGATATACTTGTTAAAGAGCTTCTGACAGATCCTGACCACAATGAAAAACAACAGAAAATATTTTTTATTCTTTTGGTTTTCTTTATTTTCTAAGTTTTGCAAAGCAACTAAATAAAAATGTTTAATAGAATTCAAAAGATTCCTCAAGAATTAAACTGAAAATCAGCCTTATAATATTAGAGTTGTACAATACTGAGTTGTATATAAAAACAGAGGGTTATGGAAGTATGTCTTTTGTAAGCATATTAGAAGTTGTTTTTCCTTTCATATATTAAATAATGTTTCTACACAATTACATGATCCTTCCCACATAGCTATATTACAGAGAAGTTCCTTCCAGTGAGTCTTAATATATTATTAAAAATACATGGCCAGACAAGGTCCTGAGTTTGATCCCCAGTACCAAAAAAAAAAAAAAAAAAGCCAAATTAATAATAAGAATGCAATTCTCATATCTAGGTCTATAGTAAAAGCATAACATCTAAAATAAGGATTGTCTTCAAAAATTATTTAAGAAATGCCTTTAAATGCATGCATCATTGTTCAACTTTAACCAGAACTCCTCAGTTAAGTCATACTCTTATTTCTACTATCAAAATGTGCATAAAGATGCTAAGTAATTTAAGGTGACTAACAGATTAGTGCTGAGCTAATAATTCTTTTTGCTCCTGCAAGCCCATCCTTTGGCTTATGTGACTTTGGGACTCCCCCATGAAGACATGACATTTATTTCCTCATTTCTTGAATCTTGGCCAAAGTTGTAACTTATTTTGTTAGACAAATAGAATGCAGCAAAAGTGACCTTGTGGGACTTCTGTATCCAACCCTCAAGAGATCTTGTGGCTTCTGCTCTAGCCCTCTTGGAAGGCTGTCTGTATATGGAATAAGCTGGTTCCTGAGGACCATGATAGAGAAAGCATCCAGCCACCCAGCCAAGCTAGTTCGCATCAAGTGTCAGACATTATCAACACAACCATCTTATGCAATCTTAGTGGAGCCACTGATGACACATGAGTGATACCTACAGACCAGCAGAACAGCCATGCAGCAGAGCCCAGCCCCAACTGCTGACCCAGAGTTAACAGCAAATAAAATAACTGCTACTAAATTTAAATCTCAAACTCTTTGAATCCAGTGTCTAGACTCTCTCTACTAGTTACATTTATTCTTTGGTATGGAAACATATACATCTGATAGTCAAGGGCTGGGGATTTAGCTCAGTGGTTCTGCCACCTGCCTCACAAGCATAAGGTCCTGAGTTCGATCCTCAGCACCAAAAAAAAAAAAAAAAATAGAGCAACCAAATGGAGAAATAATAGTTTTTATTCTTCTTAATTCATTATCTAAAAACAGTGGATGAGGTGGATACAAACATACATTTCCTCTCTTAAAAGACAGAAAATTAAATGTATGCTAAAATCTATCATTGTGATAATATTAAGCAAGTGAAAAAAAAAGTTTCTTTTTTTTGATATCAGGGATTGAAGTAGGGACCTTGCGCTTCTGAGACAGGCGGCAGAACCACTGAGCTAAATCCCAGGCCCTAAGCAAGTAAAATTTTATAGAAAAAGACTGTCCTCTTTCCCAAAGACATGCAAATGTTTGTTTAAAATCTAACATCATTCATGTGTGTTTCATTCAGGAGAGAGAACTGAACTGAGCATGTGATCTAAAAGAAAATCTGAATGTCTGTGTAATCAAAATTTTTAATTATTAATTTTTACTAATCTAATAGAATCTCTGGCTTCAAACAGTGAAGCACTGTCACCGTAAAGTCTAACATGAATGGAAACACTAGAAGAGTAGACCTTAGCACACTTTGCAGCACCTTCTCCATGTGTGTCCTTCAGTATAGAAGGCTGGTCATATTTGGGGCTTAGCAGACCACACAGTCTCTGTTGTCACTATTCACCTCTGCCATTGTTGAATGAAAATAGCCACAGAAAACATTCAGTGAATACGCTTGGCTGTGCACCTCTAATGCTTTAGATTTAGGCATCAGGCTGTAGTTTACCAACCCATTTCAAGTACTCTGTGCCAAACACACCTAACTCACTAGCTCTAATCAAGCTAGACTGTGTGGTAAATAGTCATGAGATTTATTAGAAAGTACTCTCTACATATATATTCTGTTGTCTGTAAACTAGCATTGTGTATGCAATGTGATCAAAATATACAGTGAAAGTTTAAATTTTTTAAATTTATTATACTAAAAGATACATTGCCATTAATTCCAAAAAATATCCATCCTTGCTTCTAACACACTTATCCCATTGTTCTTGACACTTTTTTCCAGTTCTGGAAGTCATCTTTCATGGCTTTACAAGGTGTGATAAAATATACAGCAAATGCTGTTGCCTAGTGCCATCCAACAGAAAGTCAGGCTTGTAAAACCATTACAGTACATTCTCATCCACCTTATTCACCATATCTGGTACCATGCAACTTCTGGCTCTTGCTTAAATTTAAATCACCATGAAAGGTGACTATTTCGAACTGGTTCAAGACATCAAAGCAGCCATAACAGTGTAACTAAAAACCTTCATGAAAAGGATTTACAGATCTTGAGAGTGGCAAGGATGATGGGATAAGTATGTTTGAAGCAAGTGGGTATACCTTGAGGGGGATTAATGGCAAGTGTGTCTTTTACTGTAACTTTTTTAAAAATTTAAACATTAACCATATTGTTGATCACACCTCATAAATGTGGTAATTAAATTTTGTTGCTTAAACAACTGGGCACCATAGTTGAGCCAACACATTTGGTCAAACATGAGCTCATGCTCCTGGAAAGGTACTTTGTAGATGTGATTAATATTTACAGTTAGTTGGCCGGAAGTAAAGGTACTTACTCTCTATAATGTAGGTAGGTTTCATTCAGTCACTTGAAGACCTTAAGAGCAAATGTGAAAATTCCCAGAGAATTAATTCTGCTCCAAGACTATAGTATAGAAATTCTGAGTCCCTAGCATGCTCTATAAATTTCAGGTCTCTCATCTCCACAGTCACATAAGCCAATTCCTTAAAATAAACATATCTCTATCTCTATATATGTATATACAGTGTATGTTTATATATATGTTCATATACATATATATATATATATGTATGTATGTATGTATATGTTGTATTTCCCTGAAGAATGCTGACTGTATAGTATATTAAAGAAATATGCCCTTAAATTTTAAAAAAGTTATGCTCTTTTGTCACATGTCTACATGTACAAAGAACAGACAACTCTAGGTTATTAATTTGGGAATCATCCACGTGATTTATTTGGCTAAGACAATGGCAGCAAATATGCTGAACACCATATTAAACAAAGGCTCTACAAAGCAGTCTGAGTTTGGGCCAGCCTTCTTCCTTCAGTTCTTTGCCAAGCAACAGGCATATCTCATGTGAGGGCTGCTCCTACAAGCCAAGATGCCCAATGAGAAAAGGTCCACAAAAGAGCCATCAATTGGAACAGAACTAGAGCTCACCCAGAGTCTAAACACAAAGCCAGTAGCACATGTAAGGTTTTTATTTTCAAAAGCCACTGGAATTTGGAGGTAATTATTGTAACAAGGCTGAACACTGCAGAAATCTTTATCAGAAATGTGCTAGTATTTCAACAATAACTCCCACCAAAAATAATAAAAATACGTGATGTCAGCTGTGGAAGTAGGTGGCAGACAACAAAGAAAATGTTTTTAGAGGCTGGAAAAATGGCAAATGTCATAGGGCAGGGGATTTAGCTCAGTGGTGCTTGCGCCTGCCTTGCAAGCACAAGGTCCTGCATTTGATCCCCAGTACAAACAAACAAACAAAAAACTGTCATATATAAAAACTTTGATAACTTGGTGAAAAGACTGCAAAATTAAAGCTGTGCTTTAGTTGTCATTAATTGAACTTGATAAAGTACTGTGAGACAGCTCAAAAATAAGACCTACTTGTATGCAAGGATAAAAAGGAAAAAAGAACTTTGAAAATTGTGGACTTGCAAGGGAGAAACTTGTAGCTATTTCCCAACACAACAAATAGAGAAGTGTTTCAAAGGCCAGGTAAGATGTAAACTTAAGACAAAGACCAAATCAGAAGCAGAGCCATCACACTGTTTAAGACTTCTGACCTGATGCTGCTCCTAGTAAACCACCTCAGTGGAACACAATGGCTTGGAGAGGGACCTCACACACAAAGGAAGAGATCAAGCATGTAGTCCCACAGAAGTCCCATAAATCCAAGTACCCGTATGCACTTCTGGAAGAAAATGCACATCTTAAAGATTTGAGGATGGAGCTACTGACAAACAAGTTTGGCAGAAATCAAATAGATAAAAAAACAACAAATAACCAAAAATCAAATAGATAAAAAGGCAACAAACAACAACTAAACACCCCCTAGCTGACTTAAGGAACTACTGCTCTTTCAGATTGGGACTCTAATTTTCAACAGGCAAGCAAACAGTCTGAGAAAGCTGCTCAGCTCTTACTTCATTCACCAGACAAGAAATACATAATCTCAGTACTCTATCCAAATGCAGGCAAGACCCATCTATTAAAGCAAACAGCTCCCACAGTACACAGGATGGGAAGATGATCAAAGATACCTCCTGGTGCCCAGAAAGGAGCCCTCATTCCCTTTACCCAGAAGAATTTTTGGAGTTCCTAGTGACTCGTAACTGCCATGTTTCCATTCTTCCCCTTTCTTAACAGCGATATTTACTGTGCTCATCCCAGTCCTGAGTAACCACTATTATATGTTGCAGGAAAGGAAGGCTAAAAGACTAGTCTTTTAGTTCACTGATCTCTGTGTTAAGGATATAGATACAGAGAGAGGGAGACAGAGAAAGAGAGAGGGAGAGAGAGAAATTTTAATGAGGTTTAGATTTCAAAACTAAAGTGATTGAAGGAAATTCTCAAAGTATTTTCCTTGAGGAAGTAATACATTTTGAATGCAAGAAGAAAATTAATTTTTGTGATCAAGAGGACAGACTTCAGATATTATTGTTCAATATTTACCATTCCACCCTTGAAAGAGTCTTGTTACATCACCATGCATGGACTTACAAATTGCTTATATCTCCTGTGGAAAGAATACTGTTCCTGCATCTTATAGATTTTGGAAGTCCGGAAGCACCACCTTCCTGATAAAAGCCCTAACAAATAGCACTGTCTCAGCCAGCCCCTATTCTACCCACTATCATGCAAATAGTTTGCCAGAATCGCTTACAAATAAGTATGACTTAGAAAATTACAAAGCTTATTAAAATAGCAATTTTTCTAGCTCCCTCTGGTGGCTACTAAGAGATTTTTTTTTCAATTCAGCTTGGAAAATGAAAATGATTCAACTCAGAGAAGCACAAACCATCTTTAAAGAACCTAGCCACATGCAAAACTGGGCCAGGAAGTGTGTAATGAACAATTTTTTTTAGTGAATTCCTATTATCCATGAGAGATCTGGCATCACAGATAGCTGGGATGATTTTACAACTCAGCTTTACTGCACCAATTTTGTCATCTGTAAAATGAAGCTGATACCAACTACCTCGCTAGCTATAAGAATTGCAATAAATATATTTGTACTTCAGCTATGCTCCAAAGTACTAACACAAAATAAAGCAGCGCAAAGTAAGTGGCAGTTTAGTATTACTACCACGACCACCACCTCCACAGGATACTTTTTATGATCAGACAGCAATAGCTACTATATGGCTGCCAAATTAAAACAGATGTTGTGGGGAGGAGCAGCATCTCGCTATTTAGCCCAGCCTGGCCTCAAACTTACCACAATTCTGTCTCAGCCTCCCAAGTGCTGGGATTACAGGTGTACACCACCCCACTTCTTAAATACAAATTTACTGTACTCATTCTTTTAGTAAATTCTTACTGCTCTCGGACCAAAATCTTTAACGTGGACTCCAAGATTCTTTAGTGTCTGCCTGTGAAGTATAATCCTGAAGTTGTATACTCTCCCTCAAAGCCCTCCAATCTCTTTTTATAGCACAGTTTTTCAAAAATACCAAGTTCCCTCACAGGGTGTATCTGGGAACAGTGCCTACCCCCACTCCATGCTCTAATTCATTTTTTAGATCTCTGCTCACCTTTTTAAAAAAAACACCTTCCAACCCTGGCTAAATCTTGCCTCCCCCACTTGTCTGTCTCCAAGTTCTCAAGAGCAAGGAGCACATGTTCTGCTTGCAGAGCTATCCTCAGAAACTAGCCACTCAGCATCGCATAAGAGTAATTTAGTATGTACCAAGTGACTGAATAAACTGAAATTAACAAACACTGGAATTCAAGAGCTCTTTCTAACCCTGACTGCTGCAGATGAAAGGTAGTCAGATAAGTATAAACAATATTCTAAATTCTAAGTTTTGTATTTCTTTTAAGACCATTTGGCATTATAAAGGCTGACAAAATAACAGGAAGAAGGGGATGGCAAAAAGTTTTAAAAAGAAAATAATAAACAGAAATGTTACATACACTCACAGAAAAAAAGAAGCATCTTTAAGAGCACGGGAACCTAAACATATTACAATAATCCTTTAATATCTCAAATTTAAATTTTAATAAATCTAGTGTACATGGTTTGCTTCTTATAACAAATATTCAATCGAAAATTTATGTGAAAACTGACTGTACCAGGGAGTTCACTTTTCAAGGAAATCTGTGGTGAATGAGTTAGCAGAGCTAACAATCACCAGCTAAAGGTTTCTCAGTTGACTTGGGAGATAGACTACACTATTTTACACCAACGCATCCCTACAACTGCCTCAAAGTGTGTGACCTTTTTATAGGTTAAACTCCTTCTACAGTAAGCATTCCCAAACATACAGTAAAACTTGTCCCCAAGTAACTCATTCCTCTAATCATTTACAGCAAGCCAGGAGAAAAAGGAGACCTAGAAAGCCCAAGCAAAAAAAGCTACAAGGTTCATGATGTATCTCTTGCACTAAAATCTTTGACAGAATATTTGACAGATTTACATGAAAGATATTTAGCAGATCCTACAACTCCAAAATAGCATTGTATTTTCCTCACAAGCTGCAGCATGATGCACAGAAAATCTAAAAATTAAAATTTCTTCCTTTCTCACGTTCAAATTGAAATTAGGATTTTGTGGGAGTGTGGTATTGGGAATTGAACCCTGGGGCACTTTACCACTGAGCTATATCTGGATTCCTTTTTATTCTTTACTTTGAGACAGTCTTGCTAAATTGCTCAGCCTAGCCTAGAACTTGCAATCCTTCTGCCTTAGCCTCCTGAGTCACTGGGATTACAGACACGCATCATTGTGCCTAGCTAGGAAATTAGACTTTAAAAATACAGTTCAGAGCCAGGCCTGGTAGCGCACGCCTGTAATCCCAGCACTTGGGAGGCTGAGGCAGGAGGATCACTGTGAGTTCAAGACCAGCCTGGGCTACACAGTGAGTTCCAGGTCAGTCTCACTACATAGTGAGACCCTGTCTCAAAAAACAAACAAACAAACAAACAAACAAAATACAGTTCAGCCAGGCACAGCAGCAAACACCTATAATCCCAGCACTCCAGAGAATGAAGCAAGAGTATCAATGTGAGTTTAAGGTCAGCCTGGGCTACGTAGTGAGTTCAAAGCCAGCCTGAGTTACACAGCAAGACTATCTCAAAACAAACAAACAAACATAAAAAATGCAGCTCAAATTTATAATAGGATCAGACTGCCCTTGAGGAGTGTCGCGTCCAGAAACAGTAAATTTAGTAATATGCACCCTCTCCCACACAGAATATAGATAAATCAATCTTAGCACTTTTTTTTTCCCCAACACTGGGGAATGTAGGGCCTTCACACTGAGCTACATCCCTGGCCCTTTTTTATTATTTTTTTATTTTGAGACAGGGTCTCACTAAGTCATTAAATTGACCAGGCTGGACTTGAATTTGCAATCCTCCTGCCTCAGCTTCCCAGAGTGCTGGGATTGCAGCCATGCACCACCATACCTAACTAGTCTTAGCACTCTTTCTTCTGACCAAGATCTGTCTGGTAACTGAGGATAAAGGAGTAGTAAGTAATGTAAGAAGAGCATGGTCATCTTTATTGTCATAGGGAACATCTGCTACCAGTGGCTATGAAAGGAAGTAGCCAACAACTTCAGGGAGTTCCCTCTCTCTTCCTTGTCTGAAAAGGATATTTTTTAACTTCACGACCTTAAGAAGGATCTCTCATGATAGGTCTCTTAATTCTCCAGTCTCCACAGAGATGGATGGTCTATGAGTTGACTCAATATATTTTCTAGGCTGTCATTTAACCAAGAAATAGGAAACAAGAATGGCGACACAGATGAAGTACCCATGACTCATCTGAATGAGTACAGGGACATTAAGAAGGATGGTTCAGGAATTCTGGCGCTAGCCTGAAGCAACAATGCAAGGAAGATGAAGCAGACATCAAGCAAAAACAAAATTATTTCATACATTTGAGTCTTAGCATCTGTTCCCATTGTTTTGATTCTCCCTGTACTAACTGAGCTTCTGATAAACTTGCTTCCCTACTGGGAGACACTAGATGGTGTCTATTCAGCTATTTAGTTCTCATTATAGATTAATAAGGTGGCATTTAATACATCAGTGAATCTCTAATGTAACTCTGCACCCCTAAACCCAATCAAGATTGAGGTTTTTGCTTGAACAAGCCTAAAGTGACTTTATCCAGGTGACAAAAGGCCTTGCCCTGGCAGTGGGGCTGAGTCTTCCTTTAAAAACTTTTTATTCAAACTTTTACAAATATGTAAGAGCTGAGGAGCATGCCACAAAGTGTAAAAAGCTATAAATGGCATCGACTTTTGAATCAGCTTAAAAGCACATTCTTTGCTGTCCTTTTTATAATGGAACTAAATCTGTCCAAAATTCAGATTTTAAAAATACATATTCACTAAATAGCTTCTCCATTTATTTTCATTTCACTTGGCTCTAATTTTCTTCTGCACCAGAAAAAAGATTACAGACATTAACACATTGAAAAGGTTATACGATTACAATTTTAAAGTGTTTACAATATAAACACTCTGAAAAATAATGGAAGGAAACGAGGTATGAGATTAGAGAAGAATTGTTTTCTTCAGATTTTCTGTGTTTTCTACATTTTTTCCAAAGAATATTGTTCTATTTGAGTTTCTTCAAATGCAAGGAACAAATACTCTTTCAACTGCCTTAAGAAAAACAGGAATTAGTACAAAGATATTTCAAAGAAACATAAGGAAATCTCACAGAAAGCAAAAACTGGGAGTCAGCATCATCAGACTGAACCCTAAATCTGAAGCTAGGAGGTGGCCCTGGAACCTATTCTGTTCTGCAGCCTCAAACTCAGACTACGTGTAGCAGCCACAGGGCTTGGGTCCACCTCTGCGTTTCTCCACCCTCACCATCAGCAGCAGTGTTCTCCTTTGCTTCCAACTCAAACCCAGACACCTTGCATTTGAAGTACATGCATGGTTGTGGCTGCTGCACTAAAAATAATGTACAGCTTTATCTTGCGGATTGTTTTCTAGATGATAAATGAAATGTGTGTAGATACATGAAATTTTATATAGATAGATATTATATATGGCTTTTCAAAGATCTAACAGTACAGAGAAGGTTATATATTAAGAAAAGTCTCCTTCACTTCTCCTGGAATTTTTTTCCCAAGTAGGGGGTAGGTCATAATGACAAGAAAACTTACATGTTTCCAAAATATCACAAAAGGTTTTTAAAAAGCATAATATCCTGACATTTTCCCTTTGTTTCATTATAGAAATAATGGTATAACAACTTTAAAATGCATATATCCAAAGCAAAAATACATCATTTTAAAATCACTTGAACTCGTATCACACTGAAGTTATGAATCATTTTAACACTGGTTCTATTTTAAGTATTTTTCTGACCTTTATTGTCCAATATAAATTTATGAAATACCTCAACTTTGTAGAAATATTTTAATTTCTCTTGCAGGTTTAATCTGTTCTACTTAGATGCAGATGATTAAAGTGAAAAACTATGAAAATGTTCATAAAAACTGAAATCACCAAATAAACATGTTAGTGATATTTATGGTATTAATTATTGGATACCCTCAAGTGATCCTAGAACTTCTACTGGATATGATCAATCATGTCAGCTGGCAGTTTTCAAATCTAATTTCAGGAATTTTCTTCAAAGAAGCCCTGAAATGAATAAAGAGAAGCTGCTCTCTTAGAAAGCAAGGCCCCTTATAGGTAGGTGCTTTTCCCTGTCCCTGTTCCATCTAAGACATTTCACAGAAAAGCTCAGGGTAGGAGGCAAACCATTTGCAACAAAATACCTGGAACAGGTGTTTACTTAAAAATGCAGATTCACAAGGCCAGGCATGGTGGCTCATGCCTGTAATCTCAGCACTCAGGAAACTGAGGCAGGAGGATCACTGTAAATTCGAGACCAGCCTGGGCTACGTAGTGAGTTCCAGGTGAGTCTCAACTAATAGTGAGACCCTGTCTCAAAAAACAAAAAAAAAAAAAAAAAAAAAAAAAAAGTAGATTTACAGACATCAACTCTAAATCTTCCAGGCCCAATTCTAAAAGGGTGGCTTAGGAATACAGATATTTTTCTAAAGACTTACAAATTTCCATAACTAGAGAAAACAACAATTTAAAAAAGGGAATAATACATATTTCAGTTTTACTATTTTGATACTCTGAGTTGATTTGGGAATTTAATGTTGGAGATTTAAATATTGGTGTTGTAATGACAAATGTCATTATGGAAGACACCTTAAGTGTGGGATTTAGAAGTTAAGTGAGAGATTTCCAAATTGGTTAACTAGTTTAATTTTCATGTTTTAAAAATATCTGACAACTCTTCAAAGTAAATGTGGATGTTTCATGTCATATTCAGTATCAGCCAAGCAGCTGAACAGAGGGATACATTCTGAGGTGCTCTCTGGCTCTCTGGTAGTACCAAGTCCTAAATGTTCCATCTTCTGCCTATACATACACACCAGTGGTGAAGTTTAAGTTGTAAATTAGGTCCAGTAAGAAATTATTAACAATAGCTACTAATAAAATATAAGTTATAACAATATAATGTAATGCAAAGGCATATAAGTGTTCTCTCAAAATATGTTACTATACTATACTTATGCTTATTCTGGCATGAATTCTTTTACTTTCTTCATAAGTGTAAAAGCAGATTCATTTTCACTTTAGATTTTAGTAATCCAGTATGTAATTTTTTCTTTCCTTATTAAGTCAAAAACCGTTTCACTTAAAGGAAGCGCCTTACAGCTTAGCTTCACTTTTACATATCTGAATTACCAGCATCATTACTCATGCATTTCGGGGTCAATATTAAGTAAAGTAAGGTTTCTTGAATACAAGCCTCATGATCCTCCAACAGTCAATTCTGATCACCTCAAAAGCTACTAAGTGACTAGCAGGCAAGCAGTGTGTCAGCATGCAGATATTGGAAAGGATGGTACACAGGCCAAGCAGGACAAAGCTGAAGGGTGTTAGATTTCATCATGTTACTCAGAATGATGGGCAGTTTAAAACTATGCATTGTTTATTCCCAACATTTTTCCATTTAATAATTTTGGTCAGTTGACTATGGGTAAGTGAAATCACAAAAAATGAAACTACAGATAAGGGAAGACTACTATATATGAAAAAGAATATGAATTTGACATGAAATAATAAGTAGTTTATGTATTATTAATATGCCTTATTTTACCTTTATGGTTAAGTTCTTGTTTATATTAGACTACTGCAAAAATATTTTACTATAGAATGAGATTAAAATACAGTATTTTGCAATGAACAGATTAGAATGCTGAATACTTCAACACACTTCAAATAATATTTTCTGCATTTGAGAAATTATGGAGCTTGAAGTTCAACACCTTTAGCATCATTTTAACATGACTGTAGTTAAGAACATTGATGTGATCATGTTAATTATAGCCAATGAATGATTATACTCATAACCTCTTGGATGATGTGAGCGTAAAGGCTCACTGGTTCTCAAGGGGTGGCTCATGACACTCAAGTATGGCAAGAGACAGGGAGATGTTTCATCCATCACATCATTTATTTCAAAGATATGGAAAATGTTTAATAATGAGCACAGCTGAGATGAAGGACAATGTGACACTTTAAAAGTATTATGCTGAGGTGGCTGATTATTTGAATAGGCAGCTATTAGGACTCAGTCTTTGGTCTTTGAAACCGAGTATCTTGGAAGAGTTTGGTCCCTCCTGAGTATAACAGTACCCTATTTGGGGACCATTCCTATGTTATGAACAAATTAAAAGAGTGCCCTATTTCATCCAGAGTATTATAAATGTATTAACTAAAGAAAAAGAGTTGTTTTTCTTGAGATTGAAATCTTAAACTTTATATTACATTCTAGTGACTTTTAGTTTTAAATTGGGACAGTATTTTTTCTACATTTGCTAATCCACTGGTATATATGTACGTATATAACATAACTGGTATATGAAAGATTGGGATTTTTTTGTTGTTTGTTTTGAGACAGGGTCTCATTATGTGGTTCAGTTTGGATATTTTTGTTGTTGTTGTTTGTTTGTTTTGAGACAGGGTCTCATTATGTGGTTCAGTTTGGATATTTTTGTTGTTTGTTTGTTTTGATACAGGGTCTCATTATGTGATTCAGGCTGGCCTTGAACTCACAGAGATCCTCCTACCTTAGCCTCCCACATGCTGGGATAGCAAGTATGTACCACCTCTCCTGGCTGGGTTATTTTTTTTTAATGTCTTTTATATCCAAATCATACTAACCATACTAATTAGAGGAAAATGCAGAAACATTGATTTAAAAAATAACTACATCAATATAGCAATAGTATCTATTGCTGCAAAACCAAAATACAGTGACTAAAATAGCTACCACTCATTACTGCTCATGAGTGTACAGGTTACTGAGCAGTACTGCTAAGCGGGGCCAGGTCAGAAATCCCCAGCAGACTTATGCATTCACACATGTGGTACAGTCACTGGAAAGCTGGTTAGGGCTAGCTGATCCCAGATGGGACTCTTACACCACATCCAATTGGCTGCTGCCAGTGGGGGCAACAGTGACAGCTGGTAGCCTGCAGGCTACCCAGGCTAGCATGGGCTACAGTTTACTGTTCTAAACTACTTTTCAGAATGTTCAAGTTGCTGAAGCACTATACATAAATCAAATCAGTTTCAGTGTATAAGAAATATTGGGAATCTTTGTAAAGCAGATATGCTGCAACCTTTGTATATAAATCTGTGATAGCCAAGTGAAGCCATATATACAAGAACAATTTAAAGATCTTCATTCTGGAGTCTCTGGGCTAAACTAGACCCATTTCTCCTTCAGAGAAAATAAAACTGATTAACTCACTAACCCAGTGATGTACAGTTGAGCAGAGCTGAGATGAGGGTGAGGGGAAGAGAAAGCCTAGGGTAGAAAACTTGAGACTCACAATCAGGACCAGGCCAAAACATGATGCAAGAGCCTGCCCTTTACACCTTTCCTCCACCCAACAGGACCTGCATTTAGCCAGCAGGCAAGCACGTAACACAGCACCCTCTTTTCTGCACCCGCAAGATGTGTCCTCTCTGGAGCCTCAGCACCTAACTTTACTTCTCCTCGTTTGCGTCCCTTCAGAGAACCACAGGGCCCAACGATGTGGACTAAAGCGAGGCTATCAAACAAGGAATGGGGTGGGGGGAGCCCCACAGAAAGGAAGGGTGGCTAGGAGCACACAACTAGGAAACGTGCCAAAGGTCTTAAAATTATGAAGATGGAAAAGAGAACTTATGGAAGTTTTCAATACGCACCACCCTTTCAAAAAGTTGATCTTGTGTTTACAAGTTTATAATCTGTAAACATGTATGTTCACACTTTCAATGTTTCTATTTTAATAATTTTTTCCAATTACTGCTCTTTAATTAAATCAGTGTTATTACCCAGGAACACTGAAAAGCAAAAGTATACGCTATGCATTTAGGAATGCTAGTTCCTTGGTCGTTTTGTTTGATTTTCTGGCACTAGGGATTGAATCTAGGACTTTCACACTGAACCTTTTTTCTTTTTTTTTAATTTTAAAATTTTGAGCAGTTTCTTGCTAAATCGCCTGGGCTGGACTCAACCTTTTGATCCTCCTGCCTCAGCCTCCCAGGGTGCTGGAATTACAGGCATATTCCACCACACCCAGCTAAGTATGTTAGTTTTAATACATCAATTTCATGCAAAATAACTACAATTAAGGTTTCATCTTCACAGTACAATAGCATTCCCTTTCTTATTATGGTTCTCTACAAGGAGGATCTTCAATTCTAAACAGTCAGGTCCAACCACAGGAAATTTTATCTTACAGGTTAGAACCAACAACAATAAAAAACTACATGATAGCGTCATCACAGTAAATGAGACACTGTATTTTCTTAGGAGTACACACAAACACACCACCACACCCCAAAGTGTTTATAATGGGTCCTAAGTGTAGTTCCTTCCTGTTTCCTGACTCACCCTTTCCCATGATATCAAAAGAGTTCAACAGCAAGAACACAATTAGATCTAAGCAATTAGAAAACGTGCTCTTTTATTTCCTCAATGTGTAGTCAGAAAAAAATAGTGATTCATAAAGTGTAACTTACAAGACCGCTTGCAATACCATTCTTTCATTAAGGTTAAATTAAATTACTGAATGTGGCTGAGTGATAGCACGTACAACTCCCTTCCTATCTTCATCTTAAAGGCCATTCATAAGCAACTTGAGTTCTACATTTCTGATGGTCACTTCATAACTCTACACAGAATCTGTTCTACACAGATTGTGAACACATGTTAGCAAAAAGCTATCTGTTCAGTAATCTAGTAAAATGGCCAGTGCTAAGGAATATAGGATTTTTAGTTTATTACCTATAAGTTCTTGACAGTAATTATCTTATTGATATAGGCAGTATTTAACAAAATTAAGGAACACATACGTTTTTCACACCTAATACTTGGCAGCAAGTCTTTCACACTTATAAATATGCATGTTTCCAGGAGTCTAAGCTCAACAAATTAAGTTTAGTTTTACATAACTTGTTTATTAGGTTAATGTAAAACCATTTTAATTACAAAAGTAACATAAAAATAGGAAATTTTTTAAATTTCATATTTCAACCACACCTTTATAGCTATGATCATGTTTCTATTTTGTCTATTACCAAATTGTACCTGTAGTTTTTATTCTCATTTTTTTCACTTGTAAGATTTCTATTTCTTTATAGAAATGTCCTTGTATGGTTCAAAATAGTCTTATGTATTAGTTTTGTACTGTTATGTGACAAAATAATTACAAACAGAGGCATTAAAATAAATACAATTTAGGTTCACACAGAAATCCAGACTGTATTCTCTACTTGGGGCCTGGTATCTCAAGGCTAAAATCAAGGTGCTAGTTCAGCAGGGCTCTTGTCTGGAGAAGAACCCCTGGGCTCTTTCTGGTTGTTGGCAGAATACAGTTACTCACTGTTGTAGAAATGAGATTCCTGTTTCCTTGCTGGTTGTCAGCCAGGAGGCTCTCGGCCACCTAAGGCCACCCAGAGGCCTTCTCACATGGTCCCATCCATCCTGGGGCCAGCAACAACAGGGTAAGTCCTTCTGGTCCTTCAAATCTCTCTGACTTGCAGCCAAGGGACAATCTGCTTGTTAAAGGGCTCGGGTAATTAGAAGAGACCCACCTGGATAACTCAAAGGCAAGTAGTTAGGACCCTTCACTACAGCTGCACAACTGGTTTGCCATCGATCATAACATAATTGTGGCATATTTTCTCATCATATTCAAAGTCCTGGGGACTACGGAAGAAATCTATGGCAGATCATTTCTGGATCACATTAGAAAAAGTATTTCTCACTGGGCTGTAGTCAAAATGCTTAAAGGTCATCAGCCAATCCTTAAATTCTAAACATCTAACAAACACATTAAAGAAGTAAAATGTAAGGTTATCTTAAAAGTTGGAAAGGATATAGTTATATAAATCTTACAAGTTAATTAAAATAAAAAGGTTGCTGAAGCTCTTCATAGTTTAAAAATGCACATTTTTGCAATCTTTTTTTTTTTTCTTTGGAAGGGGACCAATCTTCTGGTCAAAACAAGAGGCTAAGCATTTAGGAAAAATGAAGCACAGAAATAAAAGTGAATGCTACTTTAGCACCAAAACACAATGCCTGAGAAAGCCAGAAGCAAAAACTCTGAACTGGTAACAATTTCCACACTACAATCTCCAGGCTGCTTCTAGGTCTGAAGATCAGAGGAGCTAAAGGAGCTAAGGAGCCCTAGGTTATATACAAGCTGTTCACTGAAGGACCAATGAGGAAAAACAGAACTCAGGATACAACCCTAGAGTCAGGCAGGCAGCCTTTTAGTAAAAGGATTCAGCTGACAAACTTCCCCCTAAGTTCCAGGAAAGCAGAGACGGAGGCAAGATGGAAAGGAGAGGAAAGAGAAAGGAGAGAAAAGGGAAAGGAGGTAAAAGGGAAAAGAAGAAAGGACAGAGAAAGGGAGGAAGGGAAGGTAGGGGAATAAAGGAAGTAAAGAAGAAAAGAAAAATGTACTCGGCATACAAGAGGTGCTAAATAAATATTTGCTGAATATATGCTGGTTAGCCTTCAGGAATTTCACCTACAGTACTTAGAGAAGAGAACTATAGTATTTCTAAATCTCAAGTTCAAAGGAGCTAAAAACTACAGTAACAATATCAAGCTAGACTGATATCAATGTGAGGCAGTCTGCAAGGGCTTGTCCCAGGAATGACAAGACAAAAATGGGAGGGGGCAATAAATGTGTTAAAACAAACAAAAACTGTAATCATGGGATTGAATTTTGCTAAAACTTTTAGTCTGGAAGTAATTGTAATTTATACAATGGAAAATACATAGTTAATATGGTATCCTGAACAGAAATCCAAAGACTTTTTCACAAAATAATCTAGCACTATGCCTGTTTGTCTCAGCCAGTAGAAAGACAACATTGATAGCTATGAATGATACCATGGAATGAGATGCTCATAACATCATGAATACAGAAGACTTCAAGTGCAATGTTTTCCATGCTTACAAAACACATTAAGTCCAGAGATCTCCTCCACTGCTAGACTCTATGACAAAAATTTAGTGGGGAAAAAAAAACGTGTATTTTTGCACCTTTACAAAAATTGTTCCATTTCAGCTTGTGCTTTATTCAGCTAAGCAACTTAAATCTACTTTGTACAAAGACAAAAGCTATATTCTTATTCTCCACTCGTGCAGTCAGTATGAAAAGCATTTGAATTAAAATTCAGTAAATCTTTTCATTCTACACAGAAGCAATAAACTTTACTCTTCACCTCATGAAGATGTGAGCAACATTTTCTATTTTCAGAACTGAATCAGTTCAATTTCAGACACACCTTGACAAAAACAATATCAAGGTTTAACTGACAGACAACAACCACTGCTTTAATGTCTACACATAACTGTTCCACCACTTCCAAAATGCTTCTATTCTTTGTACAACCTAAACTTGCTGGTAAGGTGGTATATCCCCATCTTATAAGAGAAATAACTAAAACTTACTGAGATAAAAGGCTTTGTTCAAAGTCACAGAGCTTTTTAATAGCAGTGCCTGGGCTCAACTCAAGATTTATTGTGACATCTTGTCATCCTTGATATTCTGAATATAGGCTATCTCAACTTAATGGTATAGACATTAAAATGAAAGATGATTTTAACATTGCATCAGATTTCTTTCTATATAGAGAGAAGCAAAATAAGAGAACAATTTATGTTGAGGAAATACATTTGATTTTACAAAAATCTTGAAATAAACTAATTTAAGAAAATAAATAGCTATTATCTAATATTCTTTTTTAATTAATTAATTTTATTGGCACATTTAGGTATACAAGGTAGTGATGTTCATCACTGGAAATTTACACATTTACATAATCCACCTTGGTTCTTATTTTTTCCCCATCATTATCTAATATTCTAAACTAGAAGACTTATTTCATAGTCAAAATATAGGGCATATTAATAATTTAATTCCTATGAGGTATTCTATTTTAGTAACCTATAAAATATTCAAAAATGGTACTATATTCTTACATATAAGTTCAGATGATTATTTTTTAAATAAGCAAATATTTTTGAAAATATACTGAATTAGCTATGTTCCCTAGGTAACACAGTGCGTGGCATATGATAAATACTTAGAGAATATTTGCTGACTTTTAAAAATGTTCATTCTCTAATTTAAATATTGAATAATAATTACTTAAGAATCTCAACAAATTATAATTCTTGGCTACAAAGTAATGTTAAAAAAGAATCAATCCACAAGTAGGACATAGCAGCAGAGTTCCGAAACTGAGCATTTCTCTAATTGTAGGTGACCCCCTCACTGGCACAATGACAAATGTGACTGCCTTCTGGTAGTTCCTTCTAAAGCTCCATATCATTACTGAAATTAGAAATAAAAGAAGATCCAGCAGGAGCCAGGTCCAAAGTGCTGGTTTGTACCTCAGCTTAGTGCCAGGGTCCATTTAGTGTACATAGCCTGAAGCCACACGCTTGACGCCACAACCTCTTCCCACCTGCCTGCCCTTAAACAGCTCACCCAGTGGATAACCTGCAGGGCAGAGGATCACCAGCAGCCCTGTACTCAGTGTCTAGACAGCTTCCTCTCCAAATAAACATGCTGGGATTTGGGGTTTTTTAAAGTAAATCAATTTAAAAGCAAATTAACAATCAACATGAATGTTTCATGAATGTTACAAAAATCAAGATATATATTAATGTTACTAAAGTGTGAAAGATAATAGAACCATGTACAATTCTAAGTAAAAAGGCCTGGGGAACTGAAAAATATGACACCAAAATGTGCTCACCTTTAATAAGTTACCACTTCAAAGATCACTATTATATGGTAAATATTTAAGATGTCTAATTTTAAGTAATGCATGCTATTGTATGTGAAACATAGCAAAACAACTAACCTTCAAAGGGTTCAGTGAAAAATGTAAGTGCACTATGTTTTTATACACATATATATAGATATACAAACATACATAGAGCAACACAACACAAGTACAACTTTAGAATCTAAGTACTAAGCAGGTGGATCCTAGGTCATTGTGCTGTTTTCTCTTTAATTATATGCATACTTTAATTTTTCATAATAAAAAGTTAAAGCAAATTATACACCTGTTAAAATCCGTGCTTGTAATGATTAACAGTATAGTACACTAAACCATCAACGGTATTTTTCAGTCATCACGTGAAATTGTGCAACTCATCCAAACTGATTATAAAGAAATATATTTTTAAAAAACAAGTTGCTAATGTATAGGAAGATGTAGGCAGTGCTGTCTCTGATGCCCTCTTAGAACATGATATCCATCCAGTGCCTCAAACCCACAGGACTCAGTGGAAATCATGCAAGCAGTTGCTTACATGACAGAGCAGCAGCTCTGTCAGTTTGTGTTGAATGGGTGACTTCAGCAAGTCGAAATTCCTCTGGGTCTCAGGTGCGTTTCTCCAGCACTGTATGATTCTGTCTTGCACTAATTCTTGCTTCCTAACTGGTCTCCCCGCACCAACCTTGATCCCCTCAAATCTATTATAAAGAGCTCACAGTAATCCATCGGAAATACATTAGATTCGTGTGACTCCCTACCTCAGGGCCCACAGGACAAAATCCAATGCTCTTAGATGGCATATTTCCATTCCAACTTTCTCACTTGCCTATTTCCCACCTAATCCTCTTGCTATTAGTCTTGGATCCCCCAAAGCTCAGCTCAGGATCCAGCTGCCCATTTCCCCACCCAACTGAACAGTATTTCTCCTCTTCATGCCTTTGCTCTTCCTTCTGAAAAGAATTTAATCCTTTCCTGGATATTTCCACCGCTCCTTTTAAGCCTCATGTCAAAAGACTCACCCCGCAGTCTGATGGTTGCTGGGGTCAGGTGAAGGGCAGATGGGAAACAAGTCTTTAAAGAGTACAGGGGTGATGGGGTGATGGAAGTGTTGGGACTAGAATCATATGATATTTACACAACAATGTAAATGTACTAAATGCCACTGAATTGTTTGCTTTAAAATAGTTAATTTCATGTTATGTGACTCTCACTTTTGTTTTTAAAAGAAAAGGAAGCAGCAACAGCTTTGTTGACTCCCCACTTTAGCTTCACATGGGTCTTGCACACAGAAATCAGAGCCTATTTTGCATTATGTTATAGAGGCTCACCACAAAACTGTGGGTCTCATCCAGCTTCTCACTTCCAGCGCTCAGTTTAGGACAGCCTAGGCCCTCAAGAAATACACTACATCATTTTAGCAACTGAAAAACAAAACATCAGTTATCTATCTCCCTCAGGGCAAGAGGTTAGAGCAGGTGATTTTCAGATGATGCAGTGGTGGTCAAACCTATGACCTGCAAGCTGTTTTTCTTTTAAGATAAAAGATGTTAATGTATGAGTTGTTTCTTCTAAACTAAAACCTCAGTATTCAGGTGTAATAATTGCAGTGCTACTGCTTTGAAATAAGTAAGAGGATTTGGGGTTTCAGTTGGGCACTCATCTCTAAAAGGGGCCCCATCACTGAGCTAGGCTATGTGGAAAGGAAAAGATCAGGAAGACTGCAATTCATCCAAAGGCAGTCAGCCAGGGAGTGAGCAGAACTAACCCCATTACTGAGATAACTATGCTAACAAATGAGCCCTGACCATGTCGTGTCATTTAATGTTCATAACTATTTTATATCCACTTTGTTTTTGTCCTCTATTTTTAGGCCTGGAAGAGACACATTTTTCTAAATATATTAAAGTTATGTAAAGCTTTTAATTGTTTTATAATTTAGGGAAATAAGGCAATATTATGCTATCATTCTACACTTGATCTAGCCAAAAGGCTCAGAAGCAATACTACTATGCTACCATTCTATTTGTAACTTCCAGAAATGCATTTCATCCATCCATTTTTAGGTAAACTCCCTACAGAAATCACTTTGACTTGGGCCAGGGATTTAGCTCAGTGTTTCCACCACCTGCCTCACAAGTGAAAGGTCCCCAGTTCAATCCCTGGTACAAAAAACAAACAAACAAAAAAAACACTTTGACTTTTCTCACATAAATAAGTACATATGGGTGGAATTTCAACAATGTGAAATTGTGGCAGGACAAACCTTAGCATAACTATAACAGTATAGTAAGGGTTTCCATATGACAGGGATGAAGCAGAGACAGAATACACAAGTTATAATGGTTAAATCTATTACTCCTGGATCTAGATTTCTTTACCAAGAACTCAACTATAAATCAAACATGTCTGATAGTAACAAAATTTTGCTTGCTCTTAGCTGTAGAAAGAGAAAGGAAGAGGAAGGGCGAGCTTGTTAACTCACTACCATGATAACTTCTGAAGAAACTTTGATGACTCCTCCAGAGATCTGTCTAATAAATGGTTTACACTTGTCAAGAAATGAAATTTTTAATTCAAATTTAACGCTCCCTGACAATAACCCCCAAACGGCAGCCTTCTGACACCTAAATTTTACTGGAATTCTTACATGACCATGAATCTATGCCTTATCTGCTCCACTCTCTGCCATAAAACCACAGAGTTCCCAAATGTGATGCTCCTCCAGCAAGTTACATGATTTCACAGCTTCACATCACTGTACTTGCTGTTCTTGTGCCTGGAAAGCCACTGGAATGCTCTACTGGCCCAGTCTCAAGCTTCCAACCTTTCCTCTGACACTGTTCACATCTGTGATCCCCCAGATATTTATTCAGACCTCTGCCATGGCTCTGATACCATATTGCTGTTACTGTTCTGTACCTAACTCTTTTAACAACTCTTGAGGGCTGAGACTAAATTTTTCTTATTATAGAAATTTTAGGACATATGGTAAAGCCAAAAGTATTACAAAAATAAATATAATAGCATTCTGAAACACCTGGCTGTATATATTAACTCATGACCCGTCTTATTTCCTCCATTAACCACCCCCAGAATATTCTGAAGCAAATCCTATACTTCATATCATTTTATGATTATACTTCTAAATATTTGCTTGAAAGACATAAACACTACTATCAAACAAACTTTATCATGTTACTATCATTGTCACCTTTAAACTTAAGTAATTTCTTATTGTCAAGTATTCAGTTGATGTTTACATTTCCTCCACTGTCTTTATAAGCTTTTATTGTGTGCAACTTTTTAATCAGATTCTAAAGTCCTCCACTGCAATTGACTAATACATCATTTACTCTCTTTAATCTCTTATGATCTCTAGATTTCTCCTCCACCTTTTTTTGGAGAAACCAGGTCTGTTCTTTAGTATTTCTCACAATCAAATTCTGCTGACAGCATCCCCACGTACCTCTGTCCTCTGTATTTTCTATAAAATACAGTGGTTACAGATACGGAAAGGGCTCAAATGTAAAGGGCTACCATATTCAGGTATGTTTCTTTTGGCATGACTACTAATGGTAAGGATTGTATCTACCTGGAGATATATTATGTCTGTTTGTCTTTCTTTTTTGAGACACTAGTAGCCTCTGATAATCATTTTCTAAACTCTTAATGCATTAATTCATTAGGAATTAATTGTAAAATCATAATATACTAATTCTATCATTCCCTTCTTCATTTATTAGCTGGAAAAGAGTATGTGCTACATAATTATATCATCCTTCCTTCATCTATTTGCTAGGATAAAATACCTTCTATAAGAGAGAAACTTTCCCTTTTTCATTATTTGGTTACCCTAAGTTCACAAAGGACAGAGTACAACCAATGTTTCATTTTTTTCCCCTTTGTTTTCCAGAGTTAAAAGAATGAAACAGGAGTTGTAACCCAATGGGGGAGTTTGATCAGGGCACCGCCATTAGGTGTCATCGATCCCCATCGATGGAGTAAACTTTTTTATTTCCAAGAAAAACAAAACAAAAAAAAAGAATGCAGCAGGCCAGGCATGGTGGTACATGCAAGTAATTTCAGACTTCGGAGGCAGGAGGATCGTCACAAATTCCAGGTCAGTGTGGTCTACAAAGTGAGTTCAAGTCTAGCTTGAAATACATTATCAAGTAAGCCTGTCTCAAAAAAAACAAATGAACAAAAAAGAATGCATCCATTCTTTATCACCCTCCCACAAGTAACGAATTATTTTTACTTTTTAATCATCATTATGAATTCCTGATTTAGAGATGCTGGCCCACTGTGGTTGGTACCTTTATTAATGATCAAAAGGTTCCATCCTTGGCCAACTGGGGGCCTTTTCAAGGAGGTTTCGGAGTTCTAATCTTTGATAGTTTCCATGCATTCTATCATGTCAAGGGACTCCAGGCCACCTTGTACTTTTTCTGCTCCCAAATTGGAATTATCCATTTCTTTGAAGAAGATATAATTATTAATCCATTCTTGAGCCTAATGTATATATCCCATAAATGTTTTCCTAGCTAAATAAGTTGACTACTGAGCAAAATCCAGTTCCTAAACTAGTAATTTCAAATTTGAACAATGTATGTAATACAAAATAAATAAAGACATACAAGTTAGATGTGGTGGCACATGCCTGTAATCCCAGCACTTGGGAGGCTGAGGCAGGAGGATTGCAAATTTTAGTCCCTCTAGAGGCCCGATCTCAAAATAAATAATAAAAAATGGACTTGGAAAGTAGCTCAGTGCAAAGTCCTTGGGTTCAATCCCCACTATCTATGTGTGTGTGTGTGTGTGTATAATTTCATCCTTATTAAAAGAAATAATTAAAACCCTAATTTCCTAAACTATTCACCACTTAAGTTTTTAGACTGATTATGTACCAAGAGAGCTACCAAAGCAACTCTGCTTACATATTACAATAAAATGTTGCAATTCAAATGTGTGTGATGATTAAGGTAAATCCTGTGTTGAGGGTGAAACTGAAAAGTATGAAAAGAAGGCTTCTTTACTGTAACCTTCCTTCAAAAATCACTAGAAATATAATGCAAGGATAACAATAGGAAGCTGTCTAAATAAAGCTTTAATTAAGATAAGCATTTTTAATTAAAGGTTGGACTCTAATGAAAATGAGTAAAGAGTGCTCAATTAAATATCATGAGTTTGCAATGAACACAATAATTTGTGATTGTAATTATTCACATTACCCAAAAGTCATTGTGACAATAACAGCAACATCTTTTTAAATGTACACACCCCCTGAGGAAAAAATACAAAGCCTTCGTTCTCAAAATTACAACTAATGTAAAGCATATTTAATCTTTTATTTTTTAAACATTTTAAACTAATATTTTTCATGGGAACCAAAAGAAATATTTTGAAGTTTTTTTCAGCTGCTATATTTCTAACTCTTAAAACTTTTTTAGAAGTCTCAACATTCTTCAGGGTGCTTAAGCACTAGCAAGATGCTTTAGAACACACTTATTTATAAAATTCACTGCTCCATTTAAGTAGTAGCCTTACAATCAAGAATCTTCTCTGCTACAAATGTTGAGCATATGCACAATTTAAAGTAGAACCCTCCCCAAAACGTATGCTAACATTATTTACTTATAGCACCTCTTCTAGTTCTCAAAATATAGATCCTTAATTTTGAAAATAAGTAAGGCTATTATCACTGTAGCTGCATTTGTTCATATTCTTGACAGATCTAACACAGTATTTACAGTCAAGCTCCAAGTTGTAAGGTAATTAAAATCAGATGTAACAAAATATTCTACCTTATAATTAATAGATGTAGTTATGTCCAGATGTGACTAGTAGTGGACTAAACCTCAAATGTATTTACCCTCAACTTATAATTGTGAACTACATCCACATTTAGTGAACTCTGAACTCACTAGCATATGTGTAACAATGGAACTATTCAGAATATTTTAAATCACTCTTCTCACATAATCCGTACATACATATAATTTAGCATGTTAAACTAAGATGCTATACTTCAAATATATTACAAAGTATTTACATTCCCAACATACCTCAATCTACTGCTCACGTAACTTCAGATAAGCTCAAACACACAAAGAAAACTAATATAAACATTTTAAACTTTCTCAACTCAAAGCAGTGCAGAGTAAACTCTGTAAATAATTACACCAATGCTTTAATACTTAAATTAGGAGATTCAAACAGGGAAAGGGAGAAAGAATAAAAGAATGCAAAATGTATCCTCTTTTACCTTACACCACAATGATTCCACATGTATGAAAGACTTATGTGTAAAACAAACAAAAACCCTAAAATAAACCTGGGGATTTTTTGTTGTTTAATATTGCCCAATTGTTGTTTAATAATGCCAAGATGTAACACATATATAAAAGCAACAAGATACAGGTTATAAATTCAATTGCATAAAAACAAGCATTTTTGCAAAGCCACAGTAAAAAGTCATGGCGAATAATCAATAAAGAATTAGTGCTAGTCATTCATATTAAAAGGACTATTTGATACAAAGTACATACTAGCACATAAGAAAAAAACAATAGAAAAATAGGATAAACTTCGCAAAAGATGCAAAAGGCTTATAAAAAATGAAAATATGCTCCACTTCCATCATAAGGGAAGTACAAATCTAAAATATTTTGAAATATATTTCACCTAACAGTCTAGCAAAGTTCAAAAAAATGTAAGAGTTATTTAAAGCTGGGAAAATTTTTACTCATACATTTGTTGCCTGCTGCATTTAAAGATATTTGACACTTTAAACTTATGTAAGTTTATTCATCAACACATTGTATATTATACCAAAGATCTGAATCGAGAAGCTCTAAATGGGCCTAATGTACAATTTTTAAAAAAATAGTACATGTAACAGAAACTAGTGTGCTACCATTTCTATAACAGGCAAATATTTATATTCATGTTTGACTGTATGTATATTAAGCCCTCCTTGGAGGGATGTACAGATGGCTAATAACACCAGCGGCCTCTGAGGAGGGTGGGGTAGGAGGCTGAAGATATTAAACCATGTGTTATATACTTCAAAACATTTACAAGCAAAAAGAAGAAAGTGTGTTGGGCGTGGTGGCACACAACTGTAATCTCAGCACTCTGGAAGGCTGAGGCAAGAGGACACAAGTTCCAGCCTTGCCTGGGCAATTTAGTAACTTAGAAACTCTGTCTCAAAAAAAAAAAAAAGGTCTGGGAGGTAGCTCAGGGAAAAGCTCCTGGGTTCAATTCCCCCAAATCACAAAAAAAGACCCAATCCTAAATATACACTTACATATAATTAAATCAGGGATTATGGTGTACACAGATTGAAAAGCAGACAGAATCTAATTCTCCCACGCATCATTTCATTCTATCAATACTTAATTTGGTTTGATTAGTATGTAATTTATTTTCATTTAATAATTTTACAAAACATTCTACTACAGTCGCTACAAACTGATATTTGCCTTTTCTAAGCAAATGGGTTCTATTTTTATACCAGATATTTCATGTTTATGCAATTATTTTAAGAAAAACAATAGAAAACTCAATTTAGTGAGTGCTGAAAGGTGGACTTCATGCTCAAAATCTACAGAATGCAAATCTGCATTCTGATAATACCAAAAACAATTAAGTATTCTCTTTACATTTCTAGAAGAAAAAACAGGACTAAATTAAGAAATATTAACCCCGGTGTGTGATGATGAAATGTTGGGTTTTTTTTTTTTTTTTTTTTTTTTTGAGACAGGGTCTAGCTATGTAGTCCAGGCTGGCCTCAAATTCACGGTGCTTCTCCTACTTCCGCCTCCTGACAAAACGGGAATTTAAAAGTCTAGTTCCTTCATTATCTCTTTTACATCCGTGTAAAATAATCTTAGAAAGAGTCGGGAGGAGAGAAAAGCCAAATTTTGAATTAACTCAAAAGGAGATACAAGGGTAGGGCTGAAGGGAGGAGAAGGGAATGGGGGGGAAAACGGAGAATCAGGTACAAATTCCCTAAGATGAATGTGATCATTACGTTTATCAAAACTGTGCCAATAAAATTAATATTTTTAAAAAGCAGATGTAGAGTAATTCCTATTCTCATAAAAAGCACATCATCCTTTTTCTAAAATCGCTGTAAAATTACAGAGGTCCACCTTAATGCAACACTAGGCAACTGGGCCGTTTGAACATTTCGTCTCCTCCTGCCGGATGGTAGACTTTTTCAGTGGGATTTACTTTAATAACACAGAATTTTGATGCTACTGCCATTCTCCTAACCTGCCAAATTATCTAAATTCCACCATCTGCAGTCAGGCTGCTTCCAGGACTTCCGTTCTCTTGCCAACTCCAGCGAGGCCACGGCCAGGGCTGGTCCTGAGCTCGCACAGCGAGGCCGGGCTGCGCCCTGCGGGATGGGGCGTCCCGAACGCGACTGTCCCGCAGGTGACACGTGAGCGGCCACCAGGTCACCCCCACACGACCTCCGGGTCAGCACCGCGCGGGGCTTTGTCCTCCCAACCAACCCCGCCCAGTCGCTCGGCCGC
>NW_022900937.1:20923317-20991487 GCF_012274545.1 Fukomys damarensis
AGCGGTCAACGCTCCTCGCCTGAGGGGGATTACTCCTGCACCAATCGGCTTGCCGCCTGGACGGGGTCGACCGACTCCGGCCAATCGGAATCCGGGAAAGGGGCGGGACTTCCCCTTTAAACTGAGTGCTACTTTTCCTCTCCAGCTGGAGAAGCTGAAAGATTCGGCTGGGACGGCTGAGGAGGTTAATCCTCCCCACCTGGGTGCCAGAGGTTAGCGTCTACACAGACACCGGGGTCCGGCTTAGGTGAGCTCTCCTCTTCCCGGACCCGCCCCCTCTCCCACCCACGTGTTCTCTCCCGAGTAAATTTCTCTTCCTTCTGTCGGTCCCAGAAAGTACTGTGGGTTACCTGTACACGGACCAGCATACAAAGTCATCTTCCTTTCTGCCTTAATGTTTCACCACACAAATCCCAGTATCACAAATCCCACGACCACATGCATCAAAACATCCAGGCTCTGAGAGAGAAGGTCCTGATTTTACAGGACATAAAACAGAGGTTGTAATAAAATCAAAGCACATGTTGAGTATTAAATTACTTGTTGAAGGATCCGGTGCTTTGGCGGGAAAGAGATAGGATGGGACATCGATAAGTAAATTTGTCCATATAGCCAAAAAAAAAATATATGTGTGTGTGTGTGTGTGTGTGTGTGTGTGTATGTATACACACACACACACATGTCCATACACACACTATATTCTTTTCCTTTAGAAATACGTTACAGGTAAAATTGTACAATTAATTTATCCTACTTATAATCTAGATCGATGAAAATCATTTAATAGGAAAACATTAGAGACAGTCTGGCGAGCAATACCCAAAATTTGCTAATAATGTAACAGCTTCCAAAAACAAAAGTCTTCCTTGGAGTCAGTTAGTGAAATGTTTACTCTAGCAAGCACCCATTTAAAAAGACAAACAGTCCAGTTTCTAACAAAGGACTCTTTTTGTCCTGAAGGGGCAGTTGCTTTCTTTAGAGTTTCCTTAGACTAACTCAGGGTTTTATTCCAATATTGCAAGTAAGTTTTCAGAACTCTTTTGGAGAGACAGCATTCAAAGACTGTGTTGATCCTTAACAAAAAGTCAGTAGTGAGTAATTGTGAAAATTAGTAAACTGTCCCTTGATTAGCTCTATGAAAGGATATTTCCTTTTCTTCAAGATCCAGACCCAGTCGGTTTTTGTTGACTTTTTAATTAATTAAATTTTTTTTTTTGACAGGATCTTTCCTTGAAATTTAGGCTGGCCTTGAACTCACTATATAGCCCAGGGTGGCCTGGAAATCATGGCAATCTTCTTGCCTCAGCCTCCCAAATGCTAAGATTAGAGGCATACACCACAATGTCCAGCTTGCTGCCTCTCTATCATGTCTTTGGATGGCCATTTCCATCCTCACTGCCACTGCAGAGCCAAAATTATCTTATGTCTGGACTGTTACAGATGCTTCCCAGTCAATATCCCAACCTATAGTCTCTCACTTTTCCCATCACCAGAGTCACTAACCATCAAAGTCTTACAAAGCTCTCCTTCTTTGTTTAACAAACCTTCAGCAGCTCATGAAAAATAAAATTCTTTATTTGGGATTTAAGGATCTACAGCGGGGACCCAACCTTGTTCTCCAGTTGGTCCCGGCAAATTATTCATCAGCCCTTCTTCAAACCTGGGTCCTGGCTATTGATTATGCATGCTGATTTGTTCACTTATAATTCTCTCTCCGTCTAAATTCATACCAGAAAATACTGCTGTCCCCTAAATGGCTGGAAAGGCCACAAAAGGCACACGTAGTCTTCTGGAGTGATGTTCTACTCTGGCTGGGTGTTAGTTACATAACTAGTATATTCAATTTGTGAAAAGTCAGTGTACACACTTTATGTATGAGCTATACTTTAATAAAGAAAAGTTGTGCTTTTTAAAACATACACCCTTTTCAAATGCCTCCCTCTAAGAATCTTCCCTGGTCACTCAGCTGAAAGTAATCTCCCCCGATCCTCTGAATATTTCTGTTAGAGTAATTATACCTCCCATTTAGTACTAACACATAGAATCTAAAGTCACTGTTGGACTTCAGACTCCTTAAAATCAGAATAGCTGATACATATTTGAATTTCCTAGAATGCTAGCATGTTACATGTGTTCAAAAAGTATTTCCAAGTGGGTCAACATTCTTTGTGGTTACTAATGTGAATTTTGGTTGCTTGTTCTGTGCGTTCATGTGGCCTTGTGAGGACCCCTCTCAACTGTGAATGCAAGTAAAATGACCTAGGGCTGTGTTGCTGCTCCAATACTTGTTCTTTAATCAGTTCTTTCATTCAGGACTTAAGATAAGCACTGGCTTACCATCTAGTCCCCCAACTAAATCTTAAATGTTAATTGTCTTCAGTAGCACTGTCTCCCCTATGTAATTGGCTGTTGAGTTAATTGCAGCCTTATGCTGTCTTGGTGTCTCCTGGAGCATCCTAGTTATCATAGCCCTGGTGATTGGCATCTTTTCAGTTGTTGCTGGAGAAAGCAAACAGACAGAGCCACAAGTATAGCTTGCATCAGGTTCCAAAAATGTTAGGCAAGTTATTTTTATGAACTGTCTGCATGATGTCCCCATGATGTCCATGTCCAGTGGCCTTTGTGGATTTTTCCAGACTAGAAACTTGATAGTTGGTGTCTGCTTATTCCCATTTAAGAGCAGCTGAGTAAACAGCACTGGTGTGAATAGGCAGTAAAGTTTTTTATATTGATCTGGAAGCCCCTTCTTTGAAGCAAATGCACTATTATTAGAGTTCAGCCAGACAGGTTTGATTTGGTTTTGTTCATTATTATTACTATTTTTTATTTTTATCTTCTCTTAACAGAAAGGGGCACTTACCAAACCTAAATGGATTTTTGTTACCCTATTGAATCTATATGAAATACTTTTGTTGTTGTTTTTTACAATATATGCAACGAAGAAGGATAACGCACTTTTTAAATTATTTTATACAGACATCTGTTTTTTGAAAAATGTCAAATAATACAAAAGGGTACAGTTAGTCTCTTTATTATCCCTTTGGCCCCTGCTACCAGGAACTTGTGTTCTATACAAAGGAACAAAGCTAGCATAGATAGCCAACTTTGACAACAACTTACTAAACTGTATAGTAGGAGTGAAAATGTGAATGGTATTCAGAAAGGAAAAAGATCAGAAGATATACTTGCATAAAGTACTTGCTATCCCAAGATTGGGCCCTTGGGTAGACATGGGTAAGAAGTAACACCAGGCAGGCAGAAATACCAGGAGTCCTATCAGAACAGAGGAAAAAACACAATTGGGAAATGCATACTGATAACTCAGATGGTGCTAATGACAAAGATGATATCTTTGAAGAATGAAGAATGAAGGTGCCAAATCTAAAATTTATGCAGAAAATGATTTCTTTCCAAACAGGAAGAGCTCTTTCCAAGTAAGCTTGGTTTATGAATTCCATGTCCATTTACTTCCTGGGGAACCCAACCAATAAAGCCAGGCAATAGTTCCATGGAGGAACCCAGAACATCATTCTCTCCTAGTTCAGATGCCAAAGAAAATAGCAATGAGAGCCGCATGCAGCCACAGTCATGAGGAAGGGCACCCCCACCCAGAGCTCCTACAGCAGCCCCAAGAATGAGAGACTCGAGGCAGTTCTCATGCCCTCTTCTCGCCACATTCAAAACTAGAACACATTGCATAAGAGAGCTTTAAAAAAATAAATAGGTCATCTTTGGCCCTAGTTTTATAACCATCTGCATTTCTAGTAAGCTGTCCAATGATTCCATCCTGGAAAACTAGAGTGGGAAGAAGAAAAGTGGGGAGAGGAGATAGCTTCTGTGAACACAACCTCCTTGTGGGAGGATTACTCAGTACTAAAACCTCTAGGATGTCAATTCCCACTTACAGAAACAACTTCTTTAATCTCCCCTGCTGAGGGTTGTTTTGTGTTTAACAATCTGAAGTTTATCAATTATCTCTAGAACAAGGCTGCTTTCTACCCATCTCCCCATCTTCCTTGACATTTACAGACTGTCATTAGTCTAAGACGCATGGGTTGTGCTGTCAGTTTCAATACAGAGAAAGAGAGCAAAAAAGCAAGGAGGATCATGGTCATGAACGAAATTAGACTTGCCCAGTATGTTGACCTCATACTTTAAAGCAGTTGAGATACCCACCATTATTTCTTTGGTTTCAAGTTTAATGTCAAGAAAACCCAACTGGTTTCACTTGGTAAAAATTAACTTTTGTTATCAAGTCTCAGTTATACAAAGCTCCAGAAATACCACTGCCTTCCTTTTATTGAGAAGATTGGTGATGCTGTGAGACTATGGTTCAAGGCAGAAGCTCTCAATTAACCTTTTAAAGCCTGGAGCCTAGATAAACACCAGGAATTTGGTTCAGGGATCAGTAACCATCTGATTCCGTAGGAAACTTTCTAGGACCTTGGAGTTTTCTTATCTTGGCCAGGATACCAGCATATGTATAAGCAATGAGCCAAAAGACTTAAAACTTTGGCACTGTGGAGTAGGTTGAATAGAAAAGCTTCTTAATTTTGAGTTGAAAGTACTACAAATAAAATCTGTCTATCATTTGAAAAGATACCTTTATTTGTCCTGCATACACTTTCCCTTCCAGCTCTCCAAGAAATTTTTCAAAGTCCTGGCAAGATACTCTTAGTAAATACTCTTGACTGAATGATTCAATTGTGAGTAAATTATGTGGCTGAGTTAATACTCTCAGTTACTCTGTGCCACGCTCTGCTACCCATCCTAACAACAGTAAACTCCAGAAAAAATAAATAAAGCTAAGTATCATATCCAAACGCACTTTGAAAATTTCTCAGTTTTATGATGGCTTGTTCAGTCACAATCTTATAGTCAGTTAAACTGAAACTGCTGTTGACTATATTGGTTTAAGTTATGCTGAAAGAAGGGTCATAGGTAAAATACTGGATAGTTACATGTTCTAAGAAAGTTATATGTAAGCATATTTGTTATATATTATGAATTATATTTCATGTCATGTGAGAGTGTCCTATTTTATATTTTAATACACTATTTTGAATTTTCATCTATTATCCTTACAGATCTGTGCAAATCCTGATTTTCCTCTAAACATTGAAGCCTTAAGTACAGATACAATGTGTATCTTAAAAGGCTAATCTTAAAAATTAGTTACGCTCAGGCCAGGGATTTGGCTCAGTGGTTCCGCTGCCTGCTTCACAAGCACAAGGGCCTGAGTTAGATCCCCAGTATTTAAAAAAAAAATTAGTTACTCTCATGATATAATATGATTTATTCACTGATTTGTTTGTTTAATTAAATTACCAAAAAACTCAAGACTTTCTTCCTGGAAGAGAATAGTTTATGAAATATTTTTTTCTCCATGCTTCTTCAAAACTACCTAAAATAAAATATAAATAAATGTTCACTAAAAATTAAAATATAATATTGTATTTGGTTTCTCAGTAATACTTAATTGCAATGCTTATCTGGGAGAGATTTTTTAATTAAAGTTCAGTTCTTATAGCTAATGTTATTCCACATTGCATTTAAACCATCAGGAATATTTTAAAAGTATATTTTAGTCCGAGAAATTTGTCCACCATTATGTGCTCATGGATTGATCACATACATATTTTTTATATCATCTATGTCTGTGTCATACAAATATCAACAAATATTTGATAATAATGGGTTGATGTATGCTTTTCCTATTGCTATTTTGTGACTGCTGTTACCACAAGCAAGATATATAAAATAACCAGTAAATTAAAATATCAACATACTCTGGACTTCAAAGGAGTTACATTTTAATTTTGTCCTACTGGGGAAGAACAGGTATATATTATAATCCTTAAACTTCAAACCCACCCCTGGGCCTAAACAGCAATTAAAAACAATTCCTTTGAACCTCTGAAGGGTGTAGTCCATTCATTTACTTCAGATCATTTTAAGACTAAACTAAAAGGTGCATTTCTCCCACCTCTGAGACAGTGAGTGCTGAGAGTATAATAAATCCTCAAGATCCATCAACTTCTTGGCTCGTGACATTCATCAAGTCAACAGATGCACATAAACCTAAAATCCCTAACACCCAAGGGGTTGGGCCCTTGGTAGACAAGTCAAGCGCTAACTAAAGTAACCTTGAGGGATTCCAAAATATGAATCACGGCAAATCACTGGACAACAGTGGTGTTGACATAACTCTTCCAGCTGGAAATCTCCCATCCAACACCACATTGCTTCAGATCAACATCCCTGACAGTCAGCTTTCCAGTCCCCACCATAATGTTTACACTTTAAATGGTTTTTTACTTAAATAACACTTTTTAAAAATTTTGTTACCGAGTACCTGTGATGTTTCTATGCATTTATATATTGTATTATCAGGGTAAACATGTATACTGAAACACTTATCATTTGGTTTCAGTGAAAACTTTCAAAATCTCCTAGCTTTTTAATAAAATATATAATACACTGTCATTATCTATAGTCACTCTACTGGGAAATAGAACCTCAGAACTTCTTTCTCCTATCTAACTGTAACAGTACTCATTAATCAGCCTTCCCCATCTCCCCTTCCCCTCTAAATCACTTCTTTCCAAAAAGAAATTGAAGCAACTTGTAAAAATTTCATTACCATAGTTCTGATAATGAAAGTAGGAAATAAACCTGGGGAAGCAAGAATGCATATTCACTGTTGTAAGCTGGGTATGATGGCACAGCCTTGGAGACTGAGGCAGGAGGGTTGCTGTGAGTTCAAGGCCAGCATGGGCTGCACAGAAAGACCCTGTCCAAAAACAAACAAACAAAAACAACCATAGTCACTGTTGTAGAGACAGATTGCTTTCCTTGAGTTTGATATAAGGCTTCAGTTTCCTAATGAAAAGAATTAATGACAGCTTTAATATTAGACCCAAAAGGCACAGAGCTTCTCAACAGTACAGGTTTTCTGATGCAACCTTCTGAACTGAATCTCTCATGTGGGAGTGGCTTAACATACAGGACAGTGAGCATTGTAATAGACAGTCTCTTCAATTACAAGAAATGTCTTTGTTGGGTGGGTGTCTAGAATATTTATTCATTCCTATAGTATTATTAGTCACAGATTATATATGAGACGGTGTTAGGGAAACAACAGGAACCAGGATGGACAAAGGGCTTGCTCTTTTGGAGCTTAATTCCAGCAAGAGTCCTGAGATGGAGGAGATAAAGTAAAGAAGGAAGTGACTCAGGTAAATTCAGATTATGGTGAATGAGGAAAACAAAAGAAGTGATATGCTAGAGAATGAGAGGAGAGGACTGCTATAGATTGGGTGATCAAAGAAGGTCTTTCTGGAGACGTGACTTCAAATAAGAGCTAAATGACAGAAGTGCACACGCCAAGCACTGATGTGAAGGCAGAACATTGCAAATGCAAAGGCCCTGAGAATGAGGTCCAGCTTGGCTTGTTGCAGGAATGTACTGAAGACCAGTGTACCTGTCACATATAGGAGAAGAAGATGAACAGGATGGTGTTAGCAGGCTGAGACAAGCATGTAAGGGCCTAGAAAACCAAAGTAAGTATTCAGGATTGCTGTCTTAGAGGAAGGTATTTATAGTTGGGGATGATATTATCTGACATACAAAAAATACATCTGCAGCTGGGGAGAGAATTGAACATCATTGTGTAGGGGGAAAGCAAGAGAACCTGAACAGGACTGGAACAGTTCAGGCACAGAGCCAACTTGCTGGTTAGATTGCATATAGGGAGGAAGACATTAAGCAGTTAAGTAGATGATGCCGTTTACTGAATGGAGATGACTATGGGAGCTATATTTGAAGAGAAAGTCAAGAGTTCTTTTTGGTGGTATTGATTTGGGCTGTCCAAATGAGCATCTAAGTGAAGATTTAAGTAAGTAGTCTAGATTATAAGAATGAAATGCATTACAGAGGTGGGGCTGGCGACACAGATATGGGAATCATGGGCAAATAAATGGAATTTAAAACCATGGAACCTGATGAAATGCATTATGGAAGAAGAGGACCAAGGGCCAAGTCATAAGTCCTGCAACATTAAGAAATCAGAGAGAGAAGGTGCCCAAAGGGCAACTGAGAAGGAACAGTTAGAGAGCAAGCAGAAAATCCGAGAATATGGTGACACAGTGCAGCCAAAAGAATATGGTTTTTCAAAAATTAAGTCTGCCAAATACTGCTGAAAGGTGGAAAAACACAAGGACAGATGAGAGACCACTGGGTTTGACATCATCGATGTGACCAATAGCCTTGAAAAAACAGTTTCCACTAGTTTTGGGGGACAAGATTGGTTAAAATAGATTTGGGAAAGAATGGGAAGTGGTAGGGTGGAAACCAAGGCCAAAGTGGGTTTGAAGGGTACAGAAAAATGAGATCACAGTTGTAGAGGTGCAGAACATCAGTGGAAGCTTTTTACCTTTAAGGTAGGAGGTACTATAACTTTTTTATAAGCTGAGATAAATGATCCTGTAGAGGGGGAACAGCTGATGACACAGGGAAAGGAGATATCTGTAAGAGTTAAGACCTTGAGAAGGTGAGTAGTGTTATCCCTTTGAATGGAGCTTAGGCACATCATCAGTAGTAACAGGATGAAAGCAAAAAGTACAAGTACAGATACCTATAAACCCATAAAGTCAGTGGAAGGAAAAGAAAAAGGTCTTGTCTGGATTATTCTAGTTTCTCAGAAACCACAATCAATAATGAAAAGGCAATGAGGAAACAGTGCTTTTGGAACTTTGAAGAAAGATGAGAAGATATGAAACTCAATATTTTTCAGTTTTACACCAAAATATCAGTGTTCCTAATCAACCCAGATCCAATGCTATTCTGAAAGTATGAAGATAATTTCTCAACATGTATCTTTCTACAACAAATGGAGCAGCTCAAACAGGAACACCCCCCCCAATATCTAAGCCACCAAATAGCAAACAGTTCACTTGTGTTCTGGAGCTATAAAAGGAGTGATCAAAATACTTGCTCATCAAAAGCCACATTACACCCTTCTGTGAGTGTGTACCCCCATACTTTGATATTACTATATTATATAGCCAAAATTTATTGAAATACTATCACATGACAAGCACTGTGCTTAGTTCTTTATGTGTTATATATTTTAATACTCCAAGCAACTGAATGAACAGTATACACTATTATTATCCCAGTTTTATAAGTAATGAAGCTAAAATTTTCAAGGCTAAATTATACCAGTATTATAGCTTATGAAATCCATGAGATGAGGACAGAAAGTTAGCAATTAGCAATCAAGCCATGTAGTTATGAATGGAGTTGTATAAATGTAAAACCATAACCTAGTAAGGCATCCCTGCTTGTAAATAGTTTGTTCATATAAGAAAAAAACTATAAAGCCAAAATATAAAGTGATTTATGCATATAAATGAGTTGCTTTAGAAAGTTAAGATACTCAGAAAGTCTCAGTTGAGAAATGGGAATTTAAATAGACCTCTCAACAAGCAGTGGTGAACAGGTGGCTTTTTCTGTTGGTGGTTGAGGGGTGTGCACGTTGATCACAGTAATTGCCCATTTCCATGGTACATTATACAGTTCAAGGTATTAGTATGACATGCACTAAAAATTCTTGAAAATTTACTACTCATCTGTAAGTCAGCTCTAACACATTACTGGAAGTAGTTAGGATGCATCTTTGTGGTACCACCATGTCTTGTGTTTCATAGGATGGGTAGCAAAGATAATTTTGGGATGGTTGAACTTCAGTTGGTCTGAGATTATAACCTCCCCCACCCAGTGGGCTAGGTGAATCAAATAAAATAGCTCCAAGCATGAATTATACTGATCCTAATGTATTGTTGATATTTGAATCAAGAATAGATGTGATAATTTTATTTCAGTCCATGCATTTTGTTTGTACTTACACTTTTTTCAAAGTGTTGAAAAAGATGATATGAAAAGATAATCAGATATTATAACAAACAAAAAAATTCAATATAGAGGTTCCCAGAGTAGTCACTTCCTGTGTTTCATTGTATTCATGTGATTTTAGGCCCATGTTCATAAACAGTAGTTTTATATAGCTTTGCCAACTAAGCTCCTGAGAATTTGATGTTGATTTATTAGATCATGTAAGTGACTGAGTTTTCTCTATGGAAACAATCCGTGTGTAGAGTCTTAATGCCATCTTAAACAAAAGACTTATTGACCTTCTAGTTTCCAGTTTAGGAATGGTAATACCAAAGTGGCGCATTCATAAAGTCATGGGTGATTGTTATGTGAACTTTCAGAACTATGTCTTTCTGGTTTCATTTGTGTTTCATGTCAGAACAGGCCTGGCTTAGATTCCAGCATTGAAACAAACCTCTAAGGTAGAATCAACTTTTCCTTCAGACTTATCTCCTAGATTGTTTTTAAAATATCAATATTCCTGGTGTTTTAAAGCCAGTGTGTTTCCTACAGTCCTTTGTCACTTAAAGAACAGTCTTGTCATTACTGCTCACAATTGAGATTCTAAATAAATATCTCAAAAACAAGTAGTAGATAGCATTCTTAAAAATAGAAAATTTAGCAACCCGAGAGAGAGTTAGAAAATGTATTAGTGTATTCATTAAATATTTGTGGAGCACTTGTTAAGTGCCAGGCACTGCTCAGAATCCTTGAGATTCAGTTTCCACAAGAGAAAGAACTGTGCTGGCCCCCGCTATGTGCACACAACTAATTCCTCATCTCCTTCTGATGTCACCTTTGTGTTGAGTCCTACCTTGTCCTAATCAATCTCCTCCCACCCCCACAGCACTTCTGATCCCCCTCATTTTTTCTCATAGCACTGACAAACATTTCTTCTAACATAATACATAAATAGGTTAGATACAGCATATCAGGAACTGGAACAGAATGAGAAAGAGCAAGAAATGGAGGAAATAACCTGAAAGATGTGTGGTGACCTAGATGGATGGTGCCTAGTTGGATCTGCTATAGACTCAGGACGCGGGGAACCAAAGCAGGATTTTGCAGTACCCCAAGTGAGAGTCCAGGGGACCACATGACGGTAGTAGCAATGGAGAAAGTGAATAGATTCTGGTTATGTTCTAAAGATTGAGCCATAGTAATTTCTGATAGTTTGGTGCAAATGTGTGAATGGGTCTCAGTTATGAATCTGAGCACTTGCAAGGGCAGAATTCTCATCAGCTCAGATGAGAAGACTGTGCTGGAACAGATTGTGGGGAGGGAGCTGGGAAGAGCAGGAGTTCAGTATTAGACATGTTAAGTGTGAGGTGTCTATTACATAATCTGAGTAGGAGCCTTGGATGTATTAATCTGGAGGCGGGAGTGAGACCTGAGATGGAGAGATAAATTTGGAAGCCATTAGCATATAGATGGTATGAGATTGGGTGACATCACCAAAAGAGGAAATATAGGGAAAAGAGACCAAATACTGAACTCTGGGGTGCTCCAATATGAACAAGTTGAGAGATGCATTTAGCATCTACAAGGTCAGTGGCTACCTGGGCCATGGGCAAGTAGTGTAGTCAGGCCAACTGAGGCTGGTGTTCAGAGCAAATGGAAAGGGAAGAATTGGAGGCTGGGAAGAATAAGGCAGTTCTTTCAAGGAGTTCTGCTGCAAAGCAGAATGGGGAAGTGGAGAATTCATAGTTGAGAAAGTTTTCTAAGAGGGGAAATATAAACAATACCTCCAAATAAATTTTATGTACGTGCTCCATGTACACATCCCAATCTTAGCACTTTTATTATACTGTTTGCAGAACTTTCCGTCCTGATAAATTCTGGTAATACATACATTCTCGAGGATGGGACTTGGTATTATTCAGATTTACAGACTAACTCAAAGAATTCATTTTCTATCACAGCTGTCACAAATTACCACAGAGTTAGTAGGCTTAAAACAACACAGCTCTGTAAATTAGAAATGCAACACAGTCTCATCCGGCTAAAATCAAGGTGTGGCAAAGTATAAAGTTCTTTCCTGATTTTTAGAGGCCGCCCATATTCCTCACAGAGGAATCCTGGCCTCTTCTTCCTTCTTCAAAACCAGCATCTCTCTGACTGTTTTTCTATATTTACATCTCAGCTGGGAAAGGTTCTCTGACTTTTAAGAAGGCATGGATTAGATTGGGCCCTCCCAGAATGAACAAAGTAATCTCACCCTTTCTGGGTGTTTGATTTCACCACATCTATAAAAGCCCTTTCGTCATGTAAGGTAACTTATTCACAGGTTCTAGGGATTAAGATGTGGACATGTTTGGAGGTAATTATTCTGTCTGTCATACTGCATGACTGATAGATAAACAATGTTTGGAACATAAACCTTATCTGTTTTTCCTCATGGGATTTATTGCAGCCTGCATTCCAAAGAGCTGAGTTCCTAAAAACAAAACAGAGGAAAAGAAAACCAGTAATCTCAAATGTGAGTAGAAACTGTTTCTCCTTTTTTCTTCACTATATTCCCAGTATTTAATACAAGATATGAAGTATGTGGGCAAGAAATATTTGTTGAATGACTGAATATATATAAATGAGTAAACCTTTTCTTTGATGTGAGCTGCTGTGACAGAAATCTCTTGCTTGTGCTCAGCAGATAGTATCTGACCACTTCAAGGGAGAAGTTTTCCTCTCTAGAAGCAGGGCCCCCATTTATCTTCCTTGTCCTACCTTCAGTACCTGATTCCAGTTTCAGCATGTCTGTTTCTTCTACCACCTACTGAGTTCATGACATCTGCTATAGGAAGCTGTTAATGACATTCCCACCAGAAGGACTGATGCTTAATTCATATATGAAATATATGAATATGGTACAAAAGGTTTTAAGTATAAAAATATATACACTGAAAAGAAAATTGGTCTTCCCTCTTGTTTCCTTGTTTCTTTCTAGAAGCAACATCTTCTACCAGTTTGGTTTTGTTTGTTTATGGTTGGAGCAGAAGTCTAATCTAACAGGAATAACCTATGAGTATACAACTTTTATGTATAAAAAATGGAAGAATCTTAAAAATACTACAATGGATAAAGAAAATGTGGTATTTATACACAATGGAGGACTACTCTGCCATAAAGAAGGACAAACTTGAGTCATTTGTAGGAAAATAGATGCACCTTGAGACTACAATGTTAAGCAAAATAAATCAGATGCAAAAATCTTAAATATCAATGGTTTCTCTTATATGAGAAATCCAAAATATAAATAAGTGAATGAGTAAAATAAAAGATAGGTAACAGGAAATAGGGAAATAGATCTTTTGCAAAAGGGAAGGGGACCAAGAAATGGAGGGAGGCAGAGGAAGGCAAGAAGGGGATGCAAAAGAATGTGTACTATGTGCATGTACCAGCTCCCTATGATGAATGTAATCGTTATTACAAGCATGTACTAGTAAAAGTACAAATTACTTTAAAGATAAAGAGAAAGACACTTTTCTACATCTTGGTGTTTGTTTACTGTTAATCTTCCCAAAAGCTGCTTAGCATGCCATTAAGTAGAGATGTGATGATTTATTAAACCATTGTAATAAATAGCAGCCTAACGTAGCAGAAGTCCAGGCATCTGAGGCAGAGAGCATGTGACCAGCCCTGAGAGTGGAAAGCAAAGGGAAGGAGCTGTAGGACAGATGAGGTTCCTGGAGTCCCAGACACCTCACAAGAACATCTAGAAGGCACCAAAATAAGGCAGTGAGAGTTCAAATGCCAGAGGAGAAGCAATGGCACTCTGCCTTGCTTTGTTCCTTGAGCACCTCAGCCTTCTGGGCAGCTGGGTTTCCTCTGTCGGTCTGTCTCTCAGGGGCACATTCCAGTATCTTTGCTCACATCCTCCTGCTTCTCACACCCTCCCTCTCAGGCTCTTGGCTCCCCAGAATTATGGGGGAACCTCGCGTACCTCATCATCCTATTGCCTTTTTCAAGTTCTTTCAGCCATTTTTGCTGGCCGGGTTCCATCTGTATCAGTTTGCTAGAGGTGCTGTAGCAAAGTATCACAAATTATGTGGTTTGAAACCATAGAAATGTATTGTCTCACAGTCTTGGAGGCCGGAAATGGAGCATCAAGTGTTGGTAGAGCCATGCTGTCTCTGAAAATTGAAACCCTTTCTTACCTCTTCTAGTTTGCACTTTGGTCAGCAATATTTGGTGTTTGTGCCCTGTCGTTACATTGCTCCTTGTCGCGTGGCTGCGATCCCCCTGAGTATCTACATGGGCTTCTTCCTGAGTATGTCTTTGCCTCTTCTTAGTAGGATGCCAGTCATATTAGGGAGTGGGCCTGTCACCAAGTAGCTCCTTCTATAAGTGGCTCACTAAGTAAACATTACCAGGTCTCTTTCTGGAGTTGGTTTTCAGGTACTTTGTAACTCGAACAAAGAGAAATGAGCCAAAATGATAGCAAAGTTCCTTTTAAAAAAGTAAAAGCAAAGAGTGAGGGAGAAACTGGCTCTACAAAGCAAGCTTGGGCTGAGCAAAAAAGGAAAAGCAAGACAAATGTACACCCTGGAGAATGTAGGGTGGGCAATCATGGGGAAACTGCAGCAGCCAGCGCTTCATGGCATCTGTGTCCTTTTATGCCATCTACATCTTGAGGAAACCCAGGAGAACTTCTCCACGAGGCCCTGAAATGTCAGGTCTAGGCTATGCTATGGAAAACCTGCTTGAGTTCTCATGAGAAGTCCATGTGCAGGGCTTTGGAAATTGTTCTGCGCATATGTTCTAGCACCTTGTAATTAGCAGGTCAGCCTATTTCCCCAGCCAGCTTTGCCATGCTCTAATTGCCTGCCTCAGGCCCACCCTAGCCCAGTATGACTTCATTAAATAATTACACCAAGGGCACATTCACAGCTTTCGGGGGTTAGGACTTGAATATATCTTTTGGGGTATGCTATTCAAGCCTTAGTGCCTGCCCATAAAACAATAGTCTGTGGAGTGGGGTGTGGCCCTGCTCAAAGTACATAAGAAAAGGAAAGAAAATATTAAAATTTTTGCTTCGTTTTTTCCTAAGATAAAAAATTGAGCTTTATTAATGTTTAATATATAGATTGCTATTGGTGGCCTCCATTGGAGTCTACCTGTCAGAGCTCCAGGTGAGTCCCTCTGAGAAGAGGAACCTGAGGGAACAGCAGACTTCCTGGTGCAGAGGGTGTTAGGGTTTGGGTCTAAATGTCCCCCCAAAGCCTCAGGTGGTCATAGGCTTGATCTAGAGTGTGTGAAGCTGGAATTGATTCATGATGCAATGCTAGGCTGAAGGGCACTAGGATTAAGGGTGTGAGTGCTACCTGCCCTAAGTAGTCTGAATAAGATTAAAGGGACAGAGAGATGCTGTTTAGGCTCTCTTGTTACCTTTGCTACCTGTTTGTTATCTCTGCCTTGGAGTCGAAGATTATGGACTAAAACTTCTACAAACTGTAAACCAAATAAACCCCTTCCCTTCCAACTTTGGGCATCAGGTATTTTGTCTCAGTAATGAGAGAAAAGAAACTAACACACAGGGTTTGGTGGCTACGCCCGTGTTTCTGGTTCAAATTCAGTGTATTGCCACATTTTGCTATGCATATGTACTTCAGAATATCATGAATGTGGTTACTTTTATGAACACCAGACTTGTTTGCTTGCTTGCTTTATTTATTTATTTATTTATTTAGTGGTACTAGAGATGGAACTCAGGATCTTCCACTTGCAAGGCAAGCAGTGGCACCATTGAGCTAAGTCCCCAGCCCCTAGACATTCTGATTCTTTTCTTTTCCAGCCCTACCAGGCCTTTAAATAGTAGACTCTTAGCCAGTCTCAGTGGTGCATATCTGTAATCCCAGCACTCTGGGAGGCTGCCAGGCTGAGGCAGGAGGATGGCAAGTTCGAGTCCAGCTCAGACAATTAGTGATTTAGCAAGACCCTGGATGGATGGATGGATGGATGGACGGACAGACAGACAGACCGACATCTGTTTAGGGATGGGCAGAGGCCCTGGGCTCTATCCTCAGGAATGCGTGTGTGCACGCACACACACACACACACACACACACACACAGAGTAGGCTCTTTGTCATGAGGTGAAGGATAACCATAAAAATACTTTAAAATCCAAACAAAACATGAAGTTTTATTTTTACAAATTTTACAAAATTAAGTTTTCTAATTTTGCTACCCTTTCCTATGATGAAAAATAATAGTGAGTAGTACACTACCTAGCAAATAGTATTAGAAAATGCAAAACTTCTCAGCATATCCTTTCAAGATAAATGCAATAATTTAACAATGAATAAGGAATACATTTTTCCCCAAAACGATAACCATCTATCCAGGCATGGTGGTTCATACCTGTAATTCCAGCACTCAGAGGCTGAGGCAGAAGGATTGGTTTCATCCTAGTTTAACCAATTTTTCAATTTAGCAAGAATCTCTCGATTTTTTTAAAAAAGGGTGTGTGTATGTGCTGGGGAGGTAGCTCAATGTGAAGGCCCTAGATTCAATCCCCAGTACAGCAAAAAATAATAATAATAAAACTCTTGAGGTAAGCATTCTGAAAATGGACATTTGAAAATGTGTCCATTGTTAAATGAAATAACTGTGTTTCTTCTAAAACTTCTCATAGCCTTCCATTTCTGAAAATAAGGAGAATTAAATGATGTGAAAACCATTCTGTTATAAAACATGGAGATATTGAAAATAATGATTATTGTTAATGCATAAGGTAGTTTGAAAGACAGGGCAAGTCCCAGGACCCTGAATAAAGAAGGAATAAACCCCAGAGCTGACAGCAGCTGCAGCTCCCGAGACACAAAAGAGAAAACATTTTGGGTCATATGAGGCAGGGAGCTGGAACTGTGATGCTACCTTAAAGCTGAATCCTCCATATAAGGCTTCCCTGGAAAGTATCCACCCACGAGCAGCCATTCCCGGGAGGTGTGCCAGGGTCAGCCTGGTCTTCAGGCAGAGGGAAAGATGTCTACAGTAAGGGTTTTGAACCCATGGTTCAAAGCAGCATTTGGGAGCTTGAAAATGTAACAATTTCCTCAACTAGGAACCTCAAAGCCAAGAAATTGGTGTTAAAAACTAAAACAAATCCAGAGCAATACTTCCTAAAACTAGGTCTTGTAGAGTGGATGATGGATGGATGGATTTTAAGAACAGGTTTAGCTTCATAGCAAGTGGGTAATTTTGAGCTTTCCCACGTACACTCTGCTTCCACATAAGCAGAGTTATCCACACCCCCACAGAGTGGTGCATTCATTACCATCAGTGAACCTACACTGGCACATCACAGCCACCCAAAGTCCCAGATTACAGTGTGGTTCACTCTTGGCATTGTTCATTCTATGGATGTGGACAACTGTCCCTAATGCTGTGCATTCATCATAATAGTGTCATGCAGAGTTTCACTTCCCTAAAAGTCCTCTGTCTCCAACTAACCATCTCTCCCTACCCGTAACCCCCAGCCTCTGGCAGCCATTCATGTTTTTACTGTTTCCTTATATTTGCCTTTTCTAGAATGCCAGGTAGTTGGCATTGTAGTTGTGATATGCATTTTCCAATTGCTTTTTTTTTTTATACCAGGGATCGAACTCAGGTCCTTATGGTTACAAGGCAGGTGGTGGAACCACTGAGCTAAGTCCCTGGCCCTCCAATTGGCTCCTTTCACTTATTAATGCATATTTAAGTTTCTTCCATGGCTCTCCATGTAGGCTTCTTCTGAAGATAGCTTTTTAATATATAAAATATTTACATGATTAGAAACCAGTTAAACGGCTGTAGTCATCCAATTTAGAAGTTTTAACACATGGACTGGAGTGGAGATGGAAGCAAGAGGTGGGTTTTAGAGATTTTGTTGGTATAGGTGGCTTTGGTGGCTGATTTAAATGTGGTGGTGGTAAAAGAGTGGAAAAATAAGGATAACTTCTTAACTTTTAATTTGATAACTGGGTGAATAATATTATTTATTACGGGATTTTTGTTGTTGTTGCTCTGGAGATCAAACCCAGGGTCACACATGCTAGGCAAGTGCTCTGCCATTGAGCTACACTCCCAATAATAAATGTCCCCTTTCTAAGAGGTGACAGAAGCACAGCAGTAAGTTTACAGGGTAAGAAATGTTAATTTCAACTACACTGAACTAGATCTACCTGCAGTACATCCACATTTGGCAGCCAGGAATACATCAGGCCTGGAGCTGAAGATAAAGCTGCATGTTGTCAGCATCTGTAATGGTAAGTTGAGCCTCAGGAATGGATAGGAAGGCTCAGGAAGTGTGCAGAGTGAGACAAGGTTAGAACAGGGCTCAGGGAACAGCAGTTTTCCAAGGGTAAGTGGAGAAACTCAGGCCAGTAAAGAGAGTAAGGAGGAAATCAACAAACTCCAGGGCCGCAGGGGCCAAATGTCAGTAAATATAAGAACAAGTGATATTGACAGAAGTCAACAGTCACTTTCCTTCTAATGTTGTCCTCACACAGTACACTGCTCCTCCACATATTGAGAGCACTTGTACACCACACCTCTGCCCAACCTTCCCTCCTGAGAGAGCAAATAAATTGAGGAACCCCAGGCAGCATAGCTGTGTTTGCAGACTCGACTGCAATGATTTGCAGCACTTATTTGCTTTTCTTTCTTGGTATTTCAAGGTGTCAATTAGACAATGTGTGGAGCAAAAGTTGACTATTACAGCAGCAAATCAATCCTAACATCTGCTCAGCCCACTGGCAGGACAACCTAGATTTAACTAAACAATGGAAGTCTGTAAAATGATGTTTCTTCCAACAAGGCCTGATGAGACCCAGTGAATATTAGAGGTCACACGCACTGATCTGGATCTATCCTGTGTGCATTACACATCCGTTGGAAATTGACAACTCAGTTCAATTAAGGCTACCACAATTGGGGCCAAGGGACCAGTTAGTCTGAGTTTCTCATTCTACAGCTATATCTTGGCCTTTTCCTACTTACTTTACATATTACTTATACCACTGCTTAGTATTCTTTTCAACCCCTGCTGTTATCAAAAATCTTTCCTTGGCCATTGCAGCCTGTGGATCTTTTCCCTTCCTGCATACTTGCATCATAATATCCCTGGCACTCACTTGGTTCTTCTTTTTTTTAATGGTGGTGGAGATCAAACCCAAGGCCTCATGCATGCTAAACAAGTGCTCTAACATTGACTGACATCCTTAGCTCTCACCTGCTTATTGACAATATTTGGTTTGAGATTAGCTTCATTGTTGTTCTTATTTCTTCAATACTGTGGTTTGCTGTGGTTTGTCCCCCAAAGGTTATTATACTGGAAACTTGGTCCCCAACATAATGGTGTTGAAATGGCAGAATTTTTTAAGAGAAGGCCTAGTGGGAGGCAATTGAGTTTTTAAGAAAAAATTAACTCTTTTCTCGCAGGAGTGCTTTCTGGGTCTCTTAGGAAGTCTAAGAGAAGCTAGTGTCCCCCTCAACTGTCTCTCGCTTCCTTGCCTATACACATGCCACTTTTGTACATGGCCACATCCTTTATGTTTCTCTGCCACGCTGTAACACAACCCAGAGAACCTCACCAATATGTTGATGCCGTTCTATTAAGACTTTGTAGTTACAAGAACCATGAGCCATATAACTCTTTTCTTTATAAAATACCCAGCAGTGGGTAGTCTGTCATAGCAATGCAAAATGAACTAAAATATCTTCAAGTTCTTTGCAGGCATCAGGAAATATATGGAGGGCCTTGACATCTTTTATTCATTCTCTTGGAAGCTTAGGCTCACCCTCATCCTTGGTATAGATGTGTATTAGTCAAATTTCGTCACCGTGGCAAATACCTCTGAAAGTCAATTTAATGGAGGAAAAATTTATTACAACTTATGGTTTTAGAGGTTTCAGTCCATGGTTGGCTGGCTCCAAGGCAGAAAATCATAGCAGAAGGACATGGTGAAGGAAGGCTGCCAGGAAGCAACAAAGGAGTAAGAGCCCCAGAAAAGATATAACCGTCAATGATATGCCCCAGGGGGCCTACTTCCCCATTCCAGGCCCCATCTCCTAATAGCCCTCTCATCTATAGAATGATCATGACCCAACCACATCTCTGGGCCCACTTCTGAACACTGTTGTGCTGAGGATCAAGCTCGCAGGACATGAATCTTTGGGGACACATTATATTTAAACCAAAATGTTTAGTTATTATACATTGAATTAATTATTTTATAATTAAATATAAATAAATACTTTTATAATCACATATAAGGCATATTTAATCATGACTAAAACATACTTAAAGTTTAGAGGGGAAAGGTCATCAGAGTCAGGATTGGTTTCTGAAGCAATTCTTTAATTATGAAGAATAGAGGTAAAGGGCACAGAAAATAGGCTGATTGTGTCTGAGCTAGGTACAATACAGCCAACTGGTTTATTTCATACATTAGTGTTCAATTGGATCAAAGAATCATATATTATAAAATGAGAGTGTGTCAATGATTAATTTATTGCTTCTCATCTCATTCAGTGTCCCTAAATGTGATGCTGGAGGTGAGCCCTGTAACTGTTTTCCTTTACCTGATCCATAGTTCATTCATAAAAGGTTCTGGAAGGATACTGCAGGAAAAGGGATTCTCTTCCTGGTTATCACATGTTTTCTTTTCTTTGTACTCCTGTGGCTTTCCTATGGGGGATAGATGGTCACTCACCACAGCACATTTCAGTGAAACCCTATGAGCAGCTTCCAGCAAATTCCACAAGGGTCCTGGTATCTCCCAGTGAATGAACAGCATCCCTGAGGGCAGTCTTTTCACAGATTTCTCTAGCATAGCCATGGTTGCCTCCTTGCTGGCCAGCCAGCCTCTTAACACCTGAGGAAACCCCTGCCACCCACTGGGTTACAACTGTGCTTTCCCCAATGAGCTCTTTATCCTACCATTAGAGTTAGGCCCTCTGCAGATTTGACTCAGCCTTTGGGTGGGCCCTAGCTTGTTCCCTGCACCTGCTGTTTCTGTATTCTTCAGCATTCAAGTTGCTTCTTTATAGCCAATTCCCTATAATTAGTTAATAATTATTTTTATTAAATTTCCTCTGTTCTAAGTATGCTAGGATTTCTTTCTTCTAACAGGACCCCAAATGATCTAGATAGAATCAAAGGGGGATCATTTCATATAATGCTTCACTTTAAAGATGAAGAGATTGGACCAGAGGGATCAGAAGAGAGGTCAGAGAAGCAGAGGCCTCGTCCAAGTTGCAGTTAGTGAGTTGCGCAGTTAAGTAGAAGCCACATCACCTAGTGGTCTGTTTAAGTAGCATTTCTACCATACTGACCTGGCACAATGTCTGAAACACATGAGGTGTTCCATAGATGTGTGTTGAGTGAATGAATCCATGAATTAAGGCTCTGAGGACAAGTCTTTATTGAGAAAGTTTAGGAAAGAGAAAGCATGAAGACATAGGGTCTTTTATAGTAATGAAGAATGTTTCAATGAGATAAGAAAATATTTTTAGAGACCAAGATCTCTTAGCAAAGAATTTGCCATTTACTTCATTTTGAACAAGCTAATACAGTATCCTGAATTCAGCTCACAGGAGTTGATTTCTTGAGGGCATTTAGGATCCAGGCTTGGAAGCCAGAAGCATCCTTAGCTAAAAGACATAGCTGCACATCCCAGCACACACCCACCACTTTTCAGATCCCCCAGACAGCTCAAATGTCCAAAACATGGTGGCAGCTTCCCTGGGAAGGTTCCCACTACAATTGGTTTATGTATCCAAGAGAAGGCAGCTTTCTGTAGTGGTTGAAAATGTGGCAGTAGAGAAGACCGCCTCAGAATCAGCCCCATTTCCCACCCACACTCTTGACATACTCAAAAGCCACAAAGCAATGGTTTGGATTTTGTAATTAGCAGTTAGTCTTTGACAGGGGTTGTTTTAGCATTATGGATGCCAGTACACAGTCTCTTTGAAGCCTTGGATAGGGTCCAAATCAACAGAATAAGAAAGCCCAGTCTAGCATTTTGATTAGGATAAGAAGCTGGTGGGAGGAATTAGGCTCAGACAAAACTTTTCTTATATATGTTTTGACAAGTTCAATAAAAGAGAGTTTATTCTACAGGTGACAGAATGGAGTAGAAAGAATATAAGCTTTCAAACTCAGCTCCTAGAGGTCAAATTCCAGTTGTGCTGCTAACTGGTTATCTGTTCCTAGGCAAGTCACCTCATTACAGGAGACTCAATATCGTCTTTGGTGAAAGTTTGACCTAAATAATTTCTGGGCCCCAACAGTGGCATTCTAAGAAATCATGAGATTGAGAAGTTCTTGAAAGCATCTCTTATCTTCACCCACTGCTACCTTCAAGATATGTGACTCCTGTGTGTTTTGAAGTAAATGTTTTTAAGAGTGAGTGGTTCATTTTGTTATTTCATTCATTCATTTATTCAGTTGTTCTCTGAACACCTTCCTGGAGATGAAAAAAGTGGCAAAGTCCCAGTCATTTTTCACACTCAGACCTTCCCTCTACAAAGATTTCCTGCTCACTCCAATTCCTCTTCTGTATTCAGAGTGGTTAATGTCTGTTCAACTCATTTTGGAACTAATCTTGTAATCTCTCTTCTACTATAGACTTTAGCCATTGAATGTAATTAAATTTCATAATTGTATGTTATTGCTCAAAGAGGTTTCCTGTGTCTCTATAACTAGACTGTGAGCTCTGGATAATGGGAAATGCATCTTACCCCTTGGATTTCCCACAGGGACTAGGTCAATATCCTACACAAGGGAGTCCTCAATTGATGGCCCTTAATTGATAGGTCTATTGGCATTGTGGATGTACAAAGGCATGGAAGTTCCTGTCCTCTCCGCGGATTCAGTGTAATTAAGGGAGATAGTCCAACCTGATGAGTTAGGTTACAACCCAAGCAATGTCTCTAAATTTGTGATTCACTGTAAATAAATGCCTTGGGTCAGTGGTTCCCAATCTTTGAACCTTGGACCTCTTGCAATCCTCTTGCAATAATCTGGGTTATTAAGTATCACAAGTCCTTATATTGTAAGATGAGTCTGACATAGTATCCCAAAATATCCATGCATTCCTTTTACAAATGCGTATTGTGATTGGCAAACTGCATAGCCTCTTAAAAACCAGGATTTCATGCTCATTTTTGTTCATAATGAACTGAACAATAAATGTTAAATAAACAGTTATTATGCAAGTTTTGTGAACGTATTTTTAAGTTTAATATTCAAAGGGGATCATTGATACCATTGAGAGAAACAACAGAATTTTGGGGGGAAAAGTGAACATTTTAGCTCAAATAGATAAAAAAAAGAGATAGGATTTAAACTCATCTTTGAAAAGTAATTAGTTTTTTAATAGAATGTGGAATTTACTATTGAATAGAAAAATGAAACCTTATAAAAGAGACCCAGAGAGCTCCCTGGATCCCTCCAAGCACCTCTCTGCCCTCCACCCCAACCCCAATAAAACCATTGTTTTATATATATAATGGCTAGCAAAGATTAAAAAGATGCCAAGCTTCCAAAGATGGCAGATGCTCAGCTTAAAGAAGTTGATGATTGGCTGTGTCTGGTGCCATTGTTCTAGAGGAGTCCACTTGGTCAGTTGCAGCAGCAGTTTAGTTCCCAGCCTTGTGGACCGGGGATTGATATCAGGGACCCCGAGCAGATGACATGTGACAAGGCAGAGAGCCTATGTCCTCACTCATCTCCTCTCTCCAGTATTGCTTCTGCTCCTCTATCGCCTGACCAACCCGATTCATGTCCTCTTTTAGTTGGTGAGGATTTTCTGCAAAGATGAGGCGAAACCAGCCAGGCTCCTTGAATCTGGAGGATTTGCCATGGGATAACACCAGCTTACAGGAAGCAGCGATGGAGGATCAGTTCTTCAAATGTGCATGGCTCCAGTAACTTTTTCAAATTTACCTAGATATGAAGGCCAGAGCCGTGATCGTGAAAGGGGATCTGGAACTCATGCAGTTTCTCCAATTCGTGCAGTTTCTTAGTGACCTCGTGGCAGGAGTGATTAGTGGGCAGGTACACTCTGTTAATCCCGTCTCTGTCCCGGAGCAGCTTATACTGGGTGATGCCAGAAGACACTGTGGAGGTAGCCACAGGGGCTCTTAGCAGAAGCTATGTCATTGTTGTGGGTATACAGAACACCAAAGTGGAAACCAGTGATGCCAAACTCCTTACTGTCCCATGTCACATGGGTCTTGTTGGGGTCAGGCAAACTTTCTATGCTTAGAACACTGGAACATGATGGAGTCATAAAACACGGACAGTGTGTTTGTTTCATCTATGATCACATATAGTTCACTTCTTCTGGCAAATTCCAGGCAATCTTTCAGTGATTCCTTTGAGTTGACATACCTAGAAGATTCTGAGGCTTGGTTAGCAAAAGGCCTTTGACATTTTTACTCTTAGTCTTAGCTTCAAGAAGGTCTTGCTCTAGTTTGCCCACAGTGAGCCAGGAAGATGGGTGTTTATACCAGTTATCTCACTGTCCAGGTGGATGGGAAGCAGTTCAACTTGTGCATACAGCTGAGAGCTAAAGACCAAGTTGTTGTGGAAGGGAGTAGGGACCAGAATGGCATCCCCTGGGTCACACAGAACCATGACCAGCGCAGAGAAGTCAGCACAGCAGTTATTTAGAACAAACACACCTCTCAGATTCAGGTGGCCAGGTGCTCCGCAGTCAAGAACTGGGCCACTTCTGCCAGCAGGAATGGATGTCCTCTCTAGTTGGGGTACTGCAGCAGGGGCTCCTCAGTGTAGTGCACATCATCCTGACACAACCTTTCAGTCATTAGATCAACACACAGCAATCACTAATGCCACAGTTAAGGCAGCCCAAAAGGGTTCAGGACTGTGTGGTATTTCTCTCCTTGGTAAGCCTCATTGTCCTGGAAGTTTGAGTAGTAAAAATGTAGAAGTGTCAACCCCATGATCAGACAGGATATGGCTAAGAAATGTAGCTTCAGAATCACTCCACTAGGAACCTGGCTGGCTATGCTATGTAAATGATGGGGCCTGGCTCATATTCTGGGTATCTATATTGGCCTCAGAAAGCTTTCTGGAACCCAGTTGCTATCGGCATTCATCTCTTTTCTAGCCTAGAATCCTTATGCTTGCTGAAACCACCCTTAGTCATTGGGGCTCAGAGACTTGCTCTTCCTCCTCTCACTAAGCTTGCATCTTAGTAATTAGATTTTTTTTTTATTTGGTACCAGGGATTGAACTGGGGGCCTTGCGCTTGCAAGGCAGGCAGCAGAACCACTGAGCTAATCCCTGGCCCAGTAATTAAATTTTTAACAGCAAGGGCAAGTCAGAGGTTCAACTCATTTCAGGTGTCTTTTTTTTTTTTGTACCCGGGATTGAACTCCGGTCCTTGTGCTTGCAAGGCAGGCAGCAGAACCACTGAGCTAATCCCTGGCCCAGTAATTAAATTTTTAACAGCAAGGGCAAGTCAGAGGTTCAACTCATTTCAGGTGTCTTTTTTTTTTTTGTACCCGGGATTGAACTCCGGTCCTTGTGCTTGCAAGGCAGGCCACCAAACCACTGAGCTAAATCCCCGGCCCAAATTTCAGCTGTCTTGATGGATATGAAAGAAGAAAGGCCACCAGCTCCCTGTAAGGTCATGATACTGCAAGATCATAGTATCAGAGTACAGATGAATAGGAACAGGGTGGGTAGAGAATTCAGGTCAATTTACATCCTTTAGGTGCTTCCAGAAAATTGGAGAGACATGAGAAACTATTGACCCTACTAATATACCAATCAGGCAGGAAATTCTGAAACCTATTATATCAGATTTTGTAAAATATCTTCTAAACCCTGTAGAAGTAGTTCAACACCAGCCACACCCTGAACACTTAATAGAGGAAACGTGAACACAGGATACAAGTGTATAAGGAGTGATGTATAAAAGAATTGTGCATTCAAATCAAGCCTAATCATTCATATTTATCATCAAACATGAATGGAAAGATGAGCACAAGTCTCAGGTGTGCCATAAACTAGACGTGAATCACTTCTTGGTAAAGCTACTGGAATAATTAAGGTCCCTTCCTTCCAGGCCTGTTATTGCCTTTCAGAGTGTGACTATGGTGACTAGGCCCATGTCTCTCCAGGAAGCTGCCCTAGCCTTATGTCCTAGGTAAGTGAACAGAGATTGTTTCCCAAGAAGGTGAGCAGAGAAAGAGACACTTTCCTATTAGATCTGGAAAAAGCCCCCATAAGCTGTCATTCCTATATTTATTCATAGAGAGTATTCTCTCTGCAAGAGGTGAAGTGTCACATTCCTTTGTGACCTTTCCCTTCAGTCTAAAATTTCCTGGTGGACCCAAGTTCTTTCTTTCTATCTTTGAACTTGGATTCACTCACATCAAAAGTACTGCCCATTCCTTACACTGCCAGAAGGAGATAATGTAAAATGACCCAGATCTTTTGGAAAAGACTGAAGTCTGAACAATCACAATGCCTAAAAAATTCATCATTCTTTATTTGACGATTTGTCATATAATCCTGTTTTCAGAAGTCCATCTTGAGGCAATAATTCTAGACATAGTTAAACATTTAGGCATAAGGATTCTCACCACTGAGTTGTATAATTGCAAAAAATTGGAAGCAACTTAGATATCCAGAACAGGGAAAAAAGGCTCAGTCACAGAGTACTGAAATGATGAATTACAGTGTTCACAAGTGCTGGGAGACAGTTATTTTCAAAAATAAGGGGAGAAAGTGAGATATGAAATTTATTACAGTATATGACTTCAACTTGTTAAAAATAGAAAAATACTGAAAAGAAACAAAAATGCTAGCAGGGGTATATTTAGATGTTGAGATTACACTCTTGCTCATATTCATCTAATTTTTTAAAATTAATACGCTTTTGTTATTATCAGATTGAAAATATTATTAAAATATAAAAAAATAAGCCTGGACAAAAACATTAGCAATGAAACCTAGGGAAGAGAATACAAGTGTTATTCATTTTCTTCTTTATATTTTTCTGCACTTTCCCATATAAATATTATTATTTATATAATTAAAGAAAAAATTAAGAAAATCCCCAGGGTGAGTGTCCTGGGGCACCCACCTGAACTCCCCACCCCAGCCTGGCCCTGATGAGATGGGGCACATATGCTCATTAGCACTCATGACCTGCCAAAGTGGCCCAAGCGGAAGGTGCACTAATGTGCTTGTCACTATATTTAGACTACAGGTGGCAGGAAGGACACAGGAGGAAGGATTAAGATCCAAGGGGGTGGCTGCTTCGGAAGTCTCAGGAAACTAAATTGGGGTTGGGCTGTCAAGTGAAAACATCACTTCTGAACGCCTTTGCCAGCTGTTGCTACATTATTTATTCTGTGCTTGGAAGTGCAGTCTCCCTTGTCCCTACAAATGTCCGACCTGTGCACCATCAGCAGGAGTCAGTCAACACCAGGCACCAACCTGGGTAGGCAGCCCCACTGGAGACTTTGGGGTGTCCTCTGCTTGCTCTGAAGTCTATCTGACTCCAGCTGCGGGGAAGTCAGATCCCATGGGCTGATGTTGTAGACAACCTACACAAAGCCCAGGAAACATCTGGGAGACCTTTCCATCGTCTCAAACATCTGGCATCCAATTGAATGATAAGGACACTGGAGTGGCATTCACATTTGTCTTCCAATTCTTCTAATAAAGAGGGACCTTGGGTAATCTTGGTCTGTGCCTCAGTTTCCCTACATAGCACTGCACATTGAACCGGGCATATAGCCATGATACATAATAAATGTGGTTGCATGAATGATAAGAAGTAGAATAGGATGGGCCTCCTCAAGCAGACTCTGGGGAAGGTTCTTTTCCCTTTGGGAAGAGACACAACATAAGTTGGGTCCTTGTGTTCCCACGCCATTCCCTAGTATCTAAAAGGGGATTTCCTTTTGCACATGCAGGCATTTTTCTGACTTTCCTTTTGATGGGCAGGCACAAACTCACAATCCAGTAAACAATTAGGCATTCCTCAGCCTTGGGGGTGCCTCGTGGACCTGGGGGCAACAGAGCCTTTACCACTGACTGGTGGGTTAGTGGGAACCACTTTTCTCCATCTATCTGACAGTCTTGCTTCCTCTGACATATCCCTATCTCAGCCTCAACCACATTATTATGTTATCTTTGAGAATGTGAGGGTCCCCTCCTCTCCACTTTCCACCAACCCCTTACCCTGCTACACTGCCTTTGGTTGCATACATTGGAATCCAGGCTTGAGCCAACTGTAACCAGCCACACGGGACAAGGGGCTCCCAGGGGACCTTAACATAAAGAGAAAAATAACAGTCAACCAAGGCATTTCCCAGGGGCCAGCCAACCAAATGTCAAAGCCCATGCAGGCTTCTCCAAGAGTTGAGAGGGGTAGGAGAGCCTCCCTTGGGGAGTCCTAAAGGGAAAGACAAACAGAAAAGAAAATCAGCGTTGGGAGGAAAGATTGTGAGTGTGGAGTCCATGCCCAAAGACCCAGGGTGGGCAGTTACACACAGCTCTCACTTGTCCTGAGTCCCTCCAGCCTCTGCATATACTAGTTTCTCTTGTACTTTTAACCACTTGAGTAGAGACAGGAACACACACAGGTGCTAACCCCAGTGACCAGCCCTCAATTCCAGCAGACAGGGGAACATGCAATCCATTGCTGCTTGGGTTTGGGCAGGGGTGGGAGGTGGAAGATGGCGTCTGACCACCAGCTGATCAAGCCCCACTAACAACACCTACTTGAGCAGTTGGGTGACTTGGGGGCTTCCTCTGAGGAGGCCAGTGTAGCTAATCTAAGTCATCTGGAACTCAGTTAAAATGAAGTTTTAATAGGATTCTTCATGTGGTGTTGTGGTTAGACAGAAATTCCTTTTAAATGATGTCTGAAGAGTGAGTCAAAATAAGGCCAGAAAGCTAATGGTGAGCAACTGCAGGACAGAGTGTGCGCTGGGTGGAGAGGGTATTTATGGAGAACACTCTGGCCAAGATGGAAGGCAGAGGGCTCCTTCTCTGAGCTCACTTCCTGTGGGGTGTGGCCCCCTCCGCGCCCATCCCCTACCTCTCAGGCCAGCTGATTCACTACAGGAATCTTCAGCAAGACAACTTCAGAGATCATGGTCAAGCGCAGAGCTTCTTTCCTTGCTTTTCTTATTTAAAAATGCCTCTGCTCATTACGGAAAAAATAAAGGTAAAAGAAGAAATGTTAAAATATCCATAATCTCATTTTAGACTGTAACTATTAATGCCATGTTAGATCATTAGAATACTCTGCCAGATTTTTTAAAGTATGTTTATGTGTGTATATACATGTATATTTGTGTATATTACATACACAAGTGTACCTTTTCAAACAAGAATAGGTTCACCCTATAATAGTGTTCCTGCAATTTTTGATTCTTTCATTTAGCATTTTCTGTTGCTTTACAAATATTTCTTAATGTCATGTAAATAGCTTCAGACTTCCCTGCTAATTGAAAGTACTAAATTTGTTTCCCTAATCCCCTATTGTTGGACACTCTGGATAGTGCCTCTTTTTCCTTGTGTCATAGTGAATGTCTCTGCAGCAGTCTTTCCATAGACCCTTTCATGGGACAACCTCCCAGAAGTCGAATTGCTGAAGCTCAATTGTTAGGAAAACTCAAGCCAGAGAGATTGGCCTAAAGTGCTACATAAACATTAAAAGATTCTGGGGTGGACAGTGGACCACCCAGGCCAGTAGATTGAAAGTGCAGTGCTGTTTTTAATTATGCAAGATAAGGAAGGGACTCGTGGGGCAGTTGGGAATATCAGTGGAGAAAATAGGGGCCACAAGTTCTTGTGAAAGCAAGGACTCCTAATTAAAAGCCATCTCTGGGACTCCTCTTCGGGAGCCTCAGGGCTGGAACATCCCCGGAATGTGTGCTATGTGTATCAGACCCACGGTCAGCATGCTTGGACATTGCTTTTCTAGACCTTCTTTCTCTTCTGTAGTCCACAGGTGAGTTGGGATACAAATGTTTTTGAAGTTCTGTTGGAATTTCCAGACCCATTATTAAGCATCCTCTTCTCACATAACATCTCTGCCCTAAGGGTATTTGGAGGCCAATTCAAAGGCTTCAGAACAGAAGCACAAATTGTCATTTTTTTTTTAAATTAAAAAGCAGGTTGAAATCCCCTCCAACACCACCTTGGTAGCACCATTTAAATGCAGTCTCCTGTGGCTAAATTTGTAATCCTCCCACAGTGAGCTCGATGGGGAAGAGTTGCAGGGACAGAGAACAGAGGAACAAGTTCAGGTGTAGAAGAAAGAAGAAGTTATGCAGTAAGAGTGAAAAAAGGATTGGCCTGAGCGTGAAGGGACAGGGTTGTTGGTTTGCCAATGAGGAGCTGTGAGGCTTTGAGGAAGTTGCTTTCCTACTCTGGTCAGAATTCTTCATCAATTAAATAGCAGCTACCATCCTTGTCTGCTCTTGCTGCTCCTCTGTCTTCCTCACTCATTTAATAAGATTTCCAGTAACAAAGTTCAGAGCATCCTTTTGTGATTTTTTTACAGTCTTCTGTGTTTTCTGAATCTCATAGCTAAGTGTCCACTAAACTGATCATCTACTAATGCCATGGAGAAACACTAAGTGAAACTTTGATCTTAGCTATTGTCAAAGTCTTTCAGTTTCCCAAAGCTGCCCCTATGGCAACAAACTCTTGTTTATAGGGGACCCTGCACCCTTGTTTTCTAAATCCTGGAACATGGGGAGCTCCAGGGGCTAGGAATGCCTACCTTCTGCATCTCTGGAGAATTTTTCCTTTTCTACTCACTTTCCACAAGGTCTTTGGGCTACCAGGAGCTTCAGAAGTGGCAGACAGAGTTCATCCAGCATACCAGCCTTCACATGTGGGGGCTGCCTCAAGGGCAATACTGAAAAGGACTCTGAGGTCACTTCCATTCTCAAGAAAGATTGCCATGCCTGCCTGGAATGAGGAACACGGGGAAGAGGTGACATTACTGCCCTTTCTCACTTGCCCTCATCTGTTTGTGAGAACTGGTACATTTGCTCCAGGCTCAGCTTTCTAGTGGATTCCTAATCTGCAGGACAAGAATGCACAAATCAGCTCTGCAGGGAAGATGAGCTCAGGAGAAGGATGAGTGCTGTACAAACAGGAATGTATCCCTCTCAAAGCCTTTGACCAGAACAATGGCAAAATGGCCCTTGTCAGTGGTGCGCTGGACTTCTTCAAACTGCATTCTTCTCTGTGACTCGCCCTCTTCAAGTATTCTTTTGATGGCAGTTGTAACTTTTCTCCTATATCACTTTTTCTTCTGATTATCTTTGTGCCCCTATTTTCCAGCAGGAGGAATCTGCTGGATCATTTATGTGCTGGAAGTTGACACTTCAAAGATAAACTGCTATCTTCTAGAAAGTAGAGATTGAGAAGCCAAAACCGAGGAAAATGTTTGATGTGATCTCATTATTTCCTCAGGAGTGCAGAGCAAAGCAAACTTAAAGTGGTTATGAGTGGAACCATAAGGTGGGGAGCAGAAAACCCCAGAGATATTTTTAGAGTAGGCTTCCTAGAACTGGAGATATCATGTATCTCTGCTCATGGCACTGAGGTCTACAGGGCAAGCCCAGACCTAGGATCAGAAAGTCAGAGGTCTGATTTAAGCTTTGTCACTCACTGAGGAAGTCAGTTCCCCTTTTGGGCCTCAGTTTCCCATGTGTTACATGTCCTGCTCACCTCAAAGGACTTGAGGGACAATCTGATGGAAGAAAAGATATGAATATGATTGAAAAGAAGGCTCAAGGGTGATGCAAATCAGAGGTACGATTGTTTGTTTTCCTAAGTGGAGTTGTCTCTCGGCCATCACTGTTGGAGAGGCTCTTTGGATCATAAGTATTTGCCCTCTGAACTTTTACTCTGGACTGAAGCAGCTGTGGGTGGCAGGAATGTGGGGAGGGAGGAAAAATCAGTTAGCAAGCATGGGCCTCAGTCTCAGAGTTGGCTAGGCTTCTAGAAGGAAAATAAAAATGGGAGGGAGGAAAAATCAGTTAGCAAGCATGGGCCTCAGTCTCAGAGTTGGCTAGGCTTCTAGAGTAGCTTCTCAAGTAGCTCTTTGTGGTCATGAAGAATACACTTATGTGATTGTTTTCAATGTTTTAGAGTCTGAAATAAGCCTGGAGGGACACTTATCACCATGGAAAACAGGGAGTTCCTTATTCAAAGTAGGCTGCATACAGCTCTGTGAAGTGGAAATGAGGAGAAATTGTCTAAATAATTCCACACCCCTCTTCCTTGTAGTAAACACCCAGATACACATCTACACCAGGGTTATTTCATCCAGTCCTTCAGGGAGTGGCTCGATGTATTTGGTGTAACCCTCTTCCCTGGGGAAGTTTCTGATAAACGAAATACCACCCTGTCTGGAGATATTATTACCATCATGGCTCCCAACAAGCTAGGCCTCACTGAATCCATGTCCTTATGTAGACATTGGGCTTGGTCACATGATTTGTTTTGGCCATTGGGACCTTAGTAAATGGGGAAACAACAACAACAAACAGGTGCTTGAAAAGTACAGAATTTACACAGCATGTGTGGAAGAGTGGACCAACCTACTGGAGAAATCTGGCCAGAAATAGCCAAATCTAGGGACCAACCACACGAGTGAGGTCATTTTAGATTCTCCAGTCCCCATCAGACACCAGATGGTTGCAGCCAGGCAAGGTCAGCAGAAGTATTTTGCACAGCAGAGCTCAACCCAAATTGCCAACTCTTAGAATCATGAGAAAATTGAATTATAGTTCTAAGCTACTGAAATTATTCATGTTATGTAATAAAGGAACATTGAGATGCCATTGCTTTTTTAAAAAAAATTTGATAGCTTTGGATCTGGAATGGTAAAATGTTATAGCGCATCTATTAATTCTCATTGACTGGTAGTGCTTCCCTAAACAGCTTCCTTGAGAAGAATTTGAAGGCCAAATTAATAGCAAAAAAAAGCCATGATTCATTAGCAATGTGTGCAAACAACACAAGCTGGATTAGTGGCCATGTGTATGCCATACAATTCCTATCCCTGCTCTGTATTCTCCTTCAAAGAGAGGTGGATAAGGAAATGGATAAGGAAAGTGAAATCACTAAAGCTGGATGTTAGGGGGCCAACTGGTAAGAGATTTTTTTCCCCCAGCAAGTCAGGTAATATTTCCTGGGACAGTAATGCCAAAGGTAGAACTCCTGGAGTGGACTCAACCAAAGAGTATCTATGTCACTGAAGAAAACAACTATGTTCTGAAGAGATCTCCAGGATGGCTCTCCAGGACACCTGGGGCAATGCAAAATGGGTTTACCGAGGTCGTAATTTTGGCCACTAGTCTTGTAGGTCCAGAAAGTCAGCATTGTTAGTGCATCTAGAGTTGCCTGTGCTCTTTGGAACAGACTAACAAGAATCACATTCCTAAGACACTAATATAGCAACATAAAATGAGAGGACTTTCCTGGGATCCAAACATTCTTATCTGTTCCCCAGACTAATATAGTCATCAGCCATGCTAGGTCTCATGGAGAGAAGGGAATGAGAAGAGAGGAAGTGGGAAGATTCCAAGGGAATATTTCACATGAGTCAGAGAAGCTGGATGGAACCTCGCGGCCCCTAGCACAGTGCCCTCCAGCAGTGGGAGAATCCCTGACGTAAGCCCAACGCCCCTCTCCCTTGAGCATAACTGGAGGCACACAGACCACTTCTAGACAGATTCTTCCTTTCATGTCTCCTCAGACCCCATTCTTCCTGGGATCTGCTTCCCAGGATGCATTAATACAATGATTACAGCTGCTACAAGATTTTGCCATACTTAAGAGTCTTGTGGGCCGGGGATTTAGCTCAGTGGTTCTGCCATCTGCCTTGCAAATGCAAGTACCTGAGTTCGATCCCTGGTACCAAAAAAAAAAGAGTTTTGTGCTCTGAAGTCCCTGATCATCCTTTTCTACCTTGATCTATAAGGCATCTTAGCCCTTTAAAGAATTTCCACATAGTGTCTTGATTTCATCCTCCCATCCATCTTTTTCGTTTATTCTATTTTATCTACTTATTTAATAAATATGCCTCAGTGGATGCTAGGGAATAGATAGAAAATAAAACATGGGTCCTGCCATGGTGATCCTCAAAGGTGGGAAAGGAGGCAGGGATCTGGGTGAGAGACCGGTCCTGGACAAGACCAGAGGAGAAATGAGGATAAGTGGAGCAGAGTTTATAGGGAAGAAGAGATTATACATAGAGAGAAAGAGAGTGAGAGGGGTTAAAGACAGAAATAGCTTTAATGCATACCTTATACAGGGGCAGTGGGGGAGAAGGAGGAGACCAGAAAGATAAAGATGAATGGTAACTACTGTTTATTAGTGTCATTATCATAGTTATTAACAGCTGGCATTTATTAGCACTTCCAGCATGCCAAACACCATTCCTTCTAGGTGCTTTATGAGCATCAATTCATTTCATACTCCTGACCCACTGGCATGGGCACTGTCACAATGTCCGTATTCCAGGTGAGGAAATGGAGGCACAGAAGATGAGTAGCTTTTCCAAGGTGACACAGCCCGTAAGTGGCAAGGGCAGGGTGGCCCTGGGATGTCTGGTTCAGTGTCCAAGTGAGTGCCTCCCACACAGATAGGAAACGGAGGAGAAGGTGCACAGAACAGTTTTAGAAATGTGCAACTAGAGATGCCTGGGCTCGTCCCACGGAGAGTTCCGGGAGGAGGGGTATGTGTAGGAGGGAGGCCAAGGGGAGCAACTGCACTGAAACTATTGGCTTCACCAGCATCAGCATGCCCGTAAGCTGTGTACGCCACCGGGCGGATGTGCACTATCAAAGACAGGGCCAACGTCAAGACCTAGAAGAAGGTGCAAGGCTGACGGGGGATCTGGAGAAAGAAGGGCCAGACAGGGGTTGTGGAAATGAGGGATTAAACAGCTAATGACGGGGATTTAGCTCAGCGGTTCAGTGGCCTGCCTTGCAAGCTCAAGGACCAGAGTTCAATCCCTGGTACCCCCCCAAAAAAAAAAACAAAAAAAGAAAAAACAGCTAATGAACAGGGGTCATGGAAAGTGAGAGAGGGACAAGTTTCAAAAAGGAGGCAATACTCAAGTATGTCAGATGCCACCAAGGCAGCAGCCTGAAATGCAGCCACTAAATTCCACATCTAGGTAGTTTAATAACTGGTAGCCTGGACAAGCATAGTCTGTTTCTTGAATGGCTGCTCCCAAAGCACCTGAATCCATGGTGCTAAAATTAGAGTGGAGCAGAATCTCTTGGTAGTTTGTGAAAATGCAGATTGCTAGGACCAAAGTTCATAGGTTAGGCTCAGGAATCTGATTTTTTTAACAAGCTGCACACCGAGGTGATTCTGATGCAAGTGGCTCAGGAGCTGTATTTTGACAGGCACAGCCCTGAAAATATGAGCTTTCATTTCCTGCCTGCTCCAGGGTTGGATTTCTTGCTAAATCATCCACAACCTTGTTAAATGAGATCAACCAATGAGTGGTCAGCTTTCTCGGTTCACGCCTTGCTCCAGGATCTTGCCTTACAGGCCCTAGGAGGAAATTATATTGCAATGCAACAATTAGCAAAATGTTCACACATACCATCCACACTCATGCAGACATGGAGCAGGAGAGAATGCCATGTACAGGTAACTCCAAGATAAACACAAGTGCACGTAGACTTACATGTTTAATCCAATCATGAAAATGGATCTGGGCCTCCTGGAAGAGAGGAAACAGAAACGGAGGCAGGGGTAGAACCAGGAGGAGTTAGTGAACTGTGTGGGAGGCCTACACTGGGCTGCCCTCTGGAGGGTCTGAGATGCATGCTGAGGAATTTGGAGTTGATTTTGGAAGAAATGGAGAGCCCAGTTGGCTCCGCAGTAGAGTTAGAGAGCTAAGGAGATCAGCATCTGGAAACTCTTCCCATCGGTCTCCCACAGCCTCCAGTGGAAAGGGGATGTCTCACAGAGTGCTACCCAATAGAAAGGCAGGCTCAGAAAAACATTACTGCGGCGTGTCCTCATCCACCTTGTTTACCAGACCTGGCACCGTGGGACTTTTGACTCTTCCCCAAAGTCAAAGATAAACATTTTTAATCAAACCAGGCAATTAACGCAGCCATGGCAATGCAACTAAGAACATGAGAGAGAATTTCCAGAAAGCCTTCATTAAGCCAGAAGGAGGATGGGAGAAGTGTGCTTGAAGAGAAGGGAAATATTTCCAGGGAGTCTAATGGCAGTGTGTCCTTCACTATAGTAAAAGTTTTAATCTAAACATTCACTGGGGGCTGGGGATTTAGCTCAGTGGTTCTGCTGCCTGTATTGTGAGCGCAAGGTCCCAAGTTCGTTCAATTCCCTGTATCAAAAAAAAAAAATAATAATAAATAAATAAATAAATAAACAAACATTCACCTGTTATTTTTCTTTTTATTGAGTTTATTGGTACAATCTAGGTATACAATACAGTTACATTCATTATTGGGATCCTGTACCTTTACGTGATAGGTCTTGATTCTCATTTTTTCCCCTTGTCCCTGCCCTCCCTTCACCCCCTCCTTCCCTCCCCATTTACAAACACCTTATTCCATTTTTTTAATTTCTCATATTTTTTTCCTGTCCCTTATTACCTTTCCCCCACCCTTCCCACTTTCCCTACACCTTTAGCCCTTTACTTCCTATTTCACATTGTTAATTATCTCATTAGGATCCTGTGTACTATTATAGTTTTTCACATCAGAGAAATTATTCGGTATTTCAGTTAAAGAAATCTCTGTATGAACATTAAAACTAGGGAATCCTAAAATAAAACTAAAAAGTAAAGTAAAAGAGAAAAGGCAATGATGTAAGATTAAAATAATCCTTAATTCTGAAGATGAAAATAGTCCCTTAACATATTTAAATTGCTTCTTGCTCTTGTAGTCTTATCTTATTCACTGTTATTTTTCGATCATAGTTCACATGTATTTAAAATAATCACAGAAACAAAATAAAAAATAAATAATCACAGAAAATGAAATTCAGTCTTTTGCAGGGTGAGTTAAGGAGGAGAACCATAAATGACCAAAGAGCAACAAAGCAGAAAAAATAAGCAAAGGAGGAAAGAATATAACAACAGAAAAACAGCAGGCAGCACTTTCCTGAGAGCTCATGGGCAAAGGCCTCAGGGGTGATTCTCTGCAGGCAGTGGGTGTGGAAGGGAAAGCAGGGATGGAGGCCTTTTCTCATAGCCTTGGGCACTGGGATGGGCAGAATGTGGGCTCAATGCCAGACCGCTGGAAAATTTCCAAAGCTATTTGTCTATGGGAGGGGGCAGGGTGGTCTCAAGGCTGCCCCTTCCGGCACAGTGGGTGAAGTAGGAGGCAGAGAAGCTCAATTCAGGTTCCCCCCCTCTGGGCCTGTTTCTTTGTGAGAGATTTAGTGTGGTTGGCACAGGGACTTTCAGCTGTGTGCTCTGGAATGAGCCGAGCCCAGGAAGAAAACATGACTTTCTGAAAAAAAATTTTTTTATGCCAAAATATTGTTCTGTCAGAGACCCCAGGACTGTGACCACTCAGGAAGGTGCCTTTTGTCCTGCACATGGAGAATCATAATGGTGGCTTTGAAAAGGAAGATGGAGGCGCAGGGAACTAAATTGGAAAAAGCGGGCTGAGCACCCTGGGGAGAGTCCCAGATGCGCTCGAGTTTGTGACAGAGAGCAGGTTGGAACAGGCCCATTTGCCACACACAGGGTAGCCCCTGGCTGAACGGTGAGTCCTTGCAGTGCTGTCGCCACGCCTCCTAGCACAGCAGGCCATCCAGCCACCCTGGGGGTGAGGGCCTGGTTCAGCAGCTGTGATGGAGAGGGTGCGGAGCGGGGGCGGCTGCCCGGAAACACAGGACACACCAAGATGTGGGTGAGCGTGGACCAGCTAAAGGCCTCCGACAGGGAGGAGCCCAAATGGATTCATGGCTCCTCTCCCTAATACAGTGTCCCAAGGTGCAGTGAGTTCATGTGGCCTCCAGAGACCCGCTCAGCCCGCCACACCATCCTTCCTCTTTCCTGCAGGGCTCTGAGGCAGCTCTCAGCAGGTGACTTTATCTTTGATTTTTTTTTCCCACCCTTTCTCCACCTCATCCCCCCTTCCCCTCTCATAAAGTGTTAGCATGGAAATGTTGCTCTTCTTAAAATTAGTTTACAGTAAATCCGAGGGCTCTCAGTTATGACACACTGGCCATCTTGCTGCCCCTGGAAGGGGAGGGTTTGCTGCATGAGGAAGATGACTTTCCTGGCCCGGTGTGTATTAGAACCGACTCATATGTGACACATGTATTTGGACAGCAGAATTAAGAGGGCATAGACCAAACACCAGGGTTCAAATCCTGGCCCCCATCACTCACTAGCTGCATGAACTTGGGTGATCATTTGACTTCGTTAGTCTTAGTTTCCTCCACTGTGAGGGGCAGATAGTAAAACACACTTCCTTGGTGACAACTAAATTGAACGAGTTGATAAATGTCGGTGTCTTAGCACAGGATGTGCTTATGCGACACTGTTGTGTTGCCATGATCAGGAACACTGACCAGCAGGCCGGGCAGGAGGCCTGCGGAACAGGAACAGCAGCTGCAGAGACAGATGAACTCCGTCTGCAGGAGGAGCACAGCCAGCGCCCAAGGCTGGCCCAGAACATTTCCCAGACAGGATCCTGAGGGTGGGGACTCTGCTGTTCAATAAGGGCAGTGGCAGGGATGACGATCCAGGTCTCCTAGAGCCCATTTCTTGCACACAACCACAAACCCACAAAGCTGCCAAAGGCCTCACTCAGCCAGCAGCCAGCCCACCTCTCACCCCTGAACGTTGTTTCTGCCACTGCTCCTGTGCCCATTTCCTCATCAGAGAGAACAGACTTCTTGCCTGGTTCGCTGTCTCTGTACCCTCAGTGTTGGAAACTAAAGGTGGGATTTGGCCGAAGGTGAGTTGCAGGGCAATTTAGGACAGAGGCTCTCACCACCCACAGCCTTGGCAGCCCAAGGACAGCTCTGCGGCCCACTTGGGTATCACTGTCACATGTGTGTGGCACTCCTGCTGCTGGGACCCTATGCTTACTTTGCTGTGCTACCTGAGGGACAGACCACCACTGGGGAGGGGTGGGAAGAAGGAAGGGGCAGTGCTTGGAGGGCGTGGCCTCGCCGCAGCAGACTGGCGAAGAGGTTAAATTGGGCTCTTTCTTCCCGTGGAGCAGAGGCCCAGAGGAATCCTGGGAAGGGCCAAGGGCACAGCGGAGAGACCTTGAGCTCCATGTGGACTTGGACAGACACCTCGTGCTTTGATACTGGCGGGGGGGGGGGACCAAAGGACAGCAGTGGAGGAGGGAGCTGGGAGCTGCGAGCTCTGCCTGAGAGCTGGGGCGTTGAAGAAAGGAAAGGAACAGGAGCGAGAAGAGTGGTGAAGGACTGGGAGTGCTGTGGTGGGAAAGGCAGAGACACTTCCCAAGCCAGGTCAAATGACCGCTCAGACACTTGGGAGACTGAATTCATGATTTAAGCCCCAGCAGCCTCAAGCTGTCCAGACCTGGGGTCCAAGAGGACAAGGGTAGGATTAGTCCTAGGGTTGCTGCCTGTGAATGGACTAAAGGACCGAATATAGAGCCTACCACACCTGATCACCTTGGTATGCGTGTTAAGCCCGGGCCTTTCTCATTCCTCTCCTGGGAGCAGTCAGCAGGAAAGTGGCTCAGAAAGATGTTAGTCACTATCAGGCCTTTTCCATCCCCACCCCATGTGCCATCTCATCTTGCCCTCCCCACAGCCCAAGTGACTGGTCCCACAGGTAGTGCAGCAGCAGATGGCTGTGCCCAACCTCTCTGGCAATATTCTTCCTCTCTGTGCCCAGGGCACACAAGGCCCCAGGGCTCAGCCTATCAAAACTCTGGTCATGAACTCTCTCTCTTCCTTCTCCCCAGGATCCAGCACATGGACCAGAAATCCCACCAACCTCCCCTAAGCAAGGCCAGTTTTCCCCAAAGGAGCTTGTTCCCAGAGGGCTTAATGGATACACACCTGACAGTGTTTTCATAGTGTAAGACCTAAAGTCTCACTTCCACTCCAAGGAGCGTGAATAGCTGAAAGGGCCTTCACGATGACGAGTCCTATAGCCCAACGATGGCTCCGGATGCAAGACCCAGGGCCTTACTTCCAGGAGCCTTGAACAGCCCAAAGGGCCTCCAAGATGCTGGAACCCATAGCTCAGCGAGGCTCTGGGAGCTCGACGGAGGAACGAGAGTCACCCAGGAAGGAACACACCAGGCTTGTTGGTAAATAGGCCTTTCTTAGTCTGGCCAGACGGCACTCTCAGAACTGAGCAGCTCAGAGAGGCACAGCACAGGGGTTAGCACAGTTGTTTAAAGTCAAGGGAAGAGGATTGCAAACACAGCAAGTGGGCCAAGGGTCAGGGGCTCGGTTTTCTGCCATCTGTCTAAAGGAGTTGGCTATACGGTGCACCTGGCCTTTCATCTCCAGACCTCAGGCTGTTCTGTTCTAAGGAGGCCTTGAGTCGCTATCTTGTTTGCCTGTACCAGGCTTCCATACACTCTGTTTTAATCTTATCTTGGAGCTGGGTAGAAAGAAATGTGTGCTGCTGTATGCTGGCTAACTAGGGGTTACATAGCGGTTAGAGTCCCACAACAGGTTCCCCAAACTCCCCATTTGGGTGGGGAAACTCCAGAACGGGGTGAGTGGGAAATATGTTTTCTGGCAGAGGATTTATTGGCAGAGGAACCAAACTGGGGCCACTTCCTGTCCATATATGTGCAGTAGTTTAATTCCTGGCCCAGGCTTATGTTTCCATGTTGCCGTGAGTACGCAGATGTCCACCAAGTAGTTCAGCGTCCCAAGAGAGATAGTTCTCACCTTGTTTTTTTTGGTTTTTTTTAACACTTTGAATTTTTATGATGCACTTATCTAGAAAGATAATAGACCAGAAACAGAAACCAAGGAAAACTCATCTGCGCTTCTCTTTTATCTCCAGCTTTAACTACGCAGCCTTTCATTTTGGCAAAGTGGAGTTTTAAGCATCATAGGGAAGAGAGCTTTGATATATCGCCATCTTGTGGTCACAGAGGGAAACTGCCTGCTTTTTCTCGAGTTAAAAAGATTATCTCACCACAGGCGGAATTTGTTGAGTCCGCTCTGCATCAGACACTGTGCAGTAAGTGGAGTGAGCTCTTCACGTAAAAAAATAAAGGCCTGCGTGTGTTCTGGGAACCTTCCCCTGGGGTGGCAACAACTGTCACTCCAGGCCTCCTGCAGCCAACTCATTGTAGGACCCAATATGCTCACTCCCTGCTCTATTTGAGAGCTCAGGCAGAGTTTTGGTAAAAGGAGGTGGATAGTGCAGTGTTGCCCGGCGCTGTAGGATTCATTTCCGGTTCAGCAAGTGTGACCTTTTCCAGCTGTGATAACTTCCTAGCCCTGCACGTTAGCATTGCTCAGCCGCAAAACTCAATCACCTGCAGGCTTCAACGAACAGAAATGACAGCCAGGCCTTGGCCCAAGAGATTCTGATTTCACAGATCAGGGTTGAGGCGTCTGCGTCCTTAAAGCTGTCCCGGTGTTGCTAGTGCACAGTCAGGACTGAAATATGCTGTAAAAATTAGGAAGTGCGGGTCAGGCATCATGCTTTTGATTGCTATTATAACTGGAACACACACACACACACACACACACACACACACACACACACCTCCTCACTTACCACTTAGAGACAGAAATAGCTGAACAGCCTGGCCCCATTATCTAACAATTCCATTTGTCTCTGTTATAAGCGACGCGTTCCAAATTTCCAAAGGGTCTTTGAGGGACTTCAGCAGCTATTAGTCAAAGGTGGGTGGCAGGCAGGAGTACTTTCTCATTCTTGGCCAGTCTAAGGGAACACAATCTGAGAGTGGAATTTGTGGGCAGGAACTGAGCAAAGGGAAACATTCTGATCACCAAAAGAATGTAAAGTAAAACTCCATGGGGTGGTCTTGCAGAGCATGAGCAGTTTGCAAAAAAACAAAAGTTTGTTTTCTATTTTAGGATCTAAAATTAGTTGGTGCTATTTATGGGGAATTAATGTTTGCCATAAAGAGGGGGATATGCATGCCCCAACTATTATTCTGTGTCTATGTGGAAGAGTACAAAAGTCTCTCTTTTCAACTCACATTGGTGGGGGCACCTTAAAGAGGGCCAAGGTGGGGTCCTCATGTCCCCCACAGCTGAGGGACTCTGAGATTCCAAATTCAGTGTAGGCCAGTTTTTTGAGTGCTGCGGTGTCATCCTGGATTTAATAAACAAGCCTTCACTAACCAAATTCTTGGGGAGTGATGGGTTGGGAGATCATGGAGGGAACAGATCAGTCCTCACAGGTGGGGAGTGGAGCTTCTCCATCACAAGAGGGGAGGCACCTTGCACACTGTATGCAGCTCTCACAGAATTGCACAGGCTGGGTAATTTATAATGAGCTGAAGTGTATTGGCTCACTACTACGAAGGCCGAGAAACCTAAGCTGAAGGACTGGCAACTGCCAAGATCCCTTGCTGCAACATAATATGGCAGAAAACGTTGTTTCATGAGGAACTCACTCCCAGGATATCAGCGTTACTCTATTCACAAAGGCCCCCATCACCTTGTAAAGGCCCCACCTCCTAACACTGTTACAGTGGAAATTAGGTTTCCAATACATGCTTTGTGGGAGACACAGTCACCCAGAGACTGGAGGTTTGAAGGCATCTATCACTCTGAGGGGACAAGGGGACAAGATCATGACCAGGAGTGTCCTACAAAATGTGTGCTTGCTTGCATGGTTTTCCTTGTAAGCACAAGGAAAAGTGGTATTGGTGTCCTTTAAAATGATCTCCTTTGTGTTTTGGAGCTTCTTCTAGTTTCTCCTGCCCTGAGTAAATTCAGATATATCTACTCATTTTTGTGTGACAATGCTGTAAAGAGAGGAGGAACACATTCCCACCTCCCCCGCACATAGACCTCTGTGCAGACCCCAGGATACTGGGGCGACTCACCTAATGATGACCTGAGTTGTGGTCCACGCAGAACCCAGAACTGCCAGAAGAAAAAAGAACTCAGAGACAGAGGCCAGGGGAACTCTGGTGTGGAGGAAGGAAGACAGCACAGTCTCCCAAATCTACAGGAAGATGATCCTTAGGTGACACTGTACATTCCTTCATTGTGCCAGTGGATCCTGAGTTTCAACTTGGCTGGTTGAGGAGACTCCAGAGAGGTACTGGACCGTGAAGACACTAACATCATCCGTGGGTGTCCATTCACAAGTTCATAGCCGAGTGGGCCTAGTTGGAGAAACTGGGTCATGGGAGTGTGACCTTGAGTCCCCTTCCTCTCTGATACTCTTCCCTTGCTGTTGCTTCCCAGTTGTTATGAGACAAGCAGCTTTCCCCTACCATGATCTTCTACCATGATGTTTTTGCCATGGAGCCAGCTTACCATGGATTGATCACTCTGAAATCACAAGTCAAGATAAACCTTTCATTCACATCACTAGATAGCAGCAAGATATACAAGCAGAGCCTCCCCATAACTGTGAGGACGTATCTGGCAAAGAAAAAGCAGGAAAAAGATTTTCAGGCAGTGGAGATGGAATCCAGGGCCTTACAGGTAGGAAGACTGAGTTACATGCCACAGTTCAGAAGGTAGAAACTGTAAGACCAGAGATACCATTCGGAAAGCCTGAGAAATGTGAAAACTGACCTGGTAGAACAGATTTTGGAGATATAAGCTCTGTCCTAGCCTTTTATTTTACACATGAGGAAACAGACCCAGAGAGTGGTGAGTGCCACTGAGATTCCATGCCTGGAACCCACTTCTCTTGACTCCCAACTTAGGTCTTATTTGTGTTTTCAGTTTTCCCAGGTGTCATTTTAACCATGACAATTTGATCCTTGGCTGTGGTAAACCCATGAAAAGCCATTCGTGGGAAACTGGGGAACTCATCAACCAATACTCTTTTATTGGGTTTCCTGGTGCCCATTAAAGATAAGTTTTATTATCTTTTCTCTTTTTTTTTCCTGCAGAGTAATTACCAGTGTTTGTGTAGAGAGGGAGTGGGATCTCTGAGTCAGAACTCTCCTCTTTGTTTGAATTTATTCAAAGAGGACTACATGGGCAAAGGGTATCAAATGGTTTCCATTGAAAGGGTAACTTGAAATGGAGCCTCAGGTCTTGGCTGCAGTCCTCAGACCAAGCAAGTCCCGGAGGGGTAACCCAGCCCTTTCATTGAGGAGACATTTGTCTGTGGCAAAGATGACCAGGGCCTTGAAGAGGAAAAATAAAGCTGAAAAGAGGTGTGGAAACATCTCAGGATAAAAATCCACTACCCTAGAGCACTAAATAGGAGGAGCCCACGACTCTTAGAGCTTAGGCTAAAATCTCTCTTTCTTTACATAGGATTAACATTTGTGCAGCCACTTTGTTGACTGAGGCTCGGGGATTGGGTTGATATACGTGCTGCTGATCAGCAAGACGCCTTTCCGGCAGTCAAATGTCTCCTCTCTGTGGCCTCCAGTCAGCAAATGTGCCGCTGCCTTGAGCAGTGATTCATAAGGCTCCCAACAGCCTTAACCACACACACTTTCCAGGGTTTTCTGTGATTAGAGGTCCTGGTCCTGCCCATGAATTTCCATTCTTCATGGCTATGCCCTGTTTGTCGTGAGGAGTTGGAATAGCACAGAAACAAGCTCTGGGAGGAGTCCTGACTCGCCCAGGTCCCCTGAGTAGGGTGTTTATAGCAACAGGGCCTGAGCTGTGCTCTGCAGGCTGCTGTGGTCTGGACCATGTCACCCTATACCTGGAAGCCCCGGAAAAGCTTGGAGACACCACATTTGTTTATTCGGAGACAGGAGGCCCAAAGCACACGCTGGAAGAATTCCCATCACGGTATCACTGGTGTCAGCCAAACAAGGAAACTAACCACAGGACCAAGCCGTATTTGAAAAGCAAAACTGTTTCCTTCTCCCTCCTGACCTCAGTTCTAGTTCAGTGTTCTCATTATTTGCTCTCGCTCGATTGCTTTTCTTTTTCATCACTTTTTAAAAAATGAAAATGCAATTTCCTCTCATTCACTATAAGACGTCTGTTCTCCACACGGCAGCAGGGTGATCTCGGAGAAGCACAGGGCTCTCTGGAGTGGAGCCCACTCCTCTCAGACCTCACCGGGTGGCAGCCTCCCCCTCCTCCCCAAGCCCCAGCCCACACTGGGCTCTGTTTACTCACCAAGCACAAGTTCAGGGCCAAACAGGCTGCACACACTCCTGAAATCACCCGTCAGTTGTTTGTGTTTGTTTTTAAAACTCACACACAGCCAACTTCACTTTTATTGTATTTTTCCTTAAGGTTTCACACATGCATGGATCCTTATCATCACCTCCACAAACAAGGTACGAAACAATTCCAACGTCCAATATAAATCCCCTTCCCCACTCCTGGGCACTCACTGCTCTGTTCTCTGTTCCTATAATTCTGCCTTTACCCACCCCACCTCCCGCCATATAAAAATGGAATCAGATGGTATGCAATCTTGTGAGACTAGCTGCTCCCTGTGTTGCACGTATCAAGAGCTCATCCAGCTGAATGGATGTTACCCAGTTTACCTATCCATTTATTTGTTGAAGAACATCAAAATAGCTCTCCATGTGAGGCAATCGTGAATAATGGTACTATAAACGTATGTGGAAAGGTTTTTGTGTGAGTGTTTTATTTCTCTATCATAATACCTGCAGGCTTGATTTATGGTTTGTGTTTAACTTCTTAAAAAAAAAATAGACTTTTCCAGAGTACCATTTTCTATGCATACAAGCCATGCTCGAGAGTTCCCTTTATCCTGCATCCTTGTCAGAACTTGGTATCATCTGAATTTTTTTATGTCAGTTGTTGTAACTACTACACAGTGGTACCATGTGTGGTCTTTAATTTACATTTCCCTAAGAGATTATGTTAAACAGCTAGACATTGGGTTATTTGCATCTCTCTGTCTTCTTTGGTAAGATACAGGCTCAAATCTTCTGCTTATTTAAAAAAATTAGATTGTTTATTTTCTTATTGTTGAATATTGAGGGTTCTTCATATACTGCGGGTACAAGTCCTTTGTCAGATATGTGATCTTTACATAAATTTGCCAAGTCTGTGGCTTAACTTGTCATTTCTTTTTCTTTTTTTTGGTACTGGGGATGGAACTTGTGACCTTGCGCTTGCAAGGCAGACGGTGGAACCACTGAGCTAAATCCCCGGCCCAAACTTTTCATTTCTTAATGGTCTTTCACAGAACAAAAGTTTTTGACTGAATGAATTATGGTTTATCACTTTTTTTTTTTTGTACCGGGGATTGAACTTGGGTCTTTGCACTTGCAAGGCAGGCCACCAAACCACTGAGCTAAATCCCCAGCCCAGTTTATCACTATTAAGATTTTTTTTTTCAGCTTTAACTGAGTTTATTGGTACATTTTAGGGATACAGTACAGTTACATTCATTGTTGGGATCTTGTACCTTTACATGACAAGTCTTGGTTCTCATTTTTTCCCCTTGTCCCTGCCCTCCCTTCACCCCCTCCTGCCATTTTTTATGATGCAAGATCAGAATGATTTATTTCTCTTATTATTTTAATATGAGTTTTATAGTTTCACATTTAAGCCTAAGATTTGTTTTCAGTTAGTTTTTGTATATGATGTGGATAGGCAAAGTGTGGTATGTAATGGAATACCACACAGCAATAAAAATGAACTGCAATTTTATAAATTTTACATTTATTTAATGGAAACTTTTGAAAACTAGCCTTTAATTATTAGAACTGTTCACTGAAGTGTGTAAGGGTGAATGAACGAAGTGTAGAATTTGTTTAAAAATATTTAGAGAAGAAAAAGGAGGAGGAAGAGGAAAGGAAGAAGAAAGAAGAGGAGAAAGAAGGAAGAAAGGAGGAGGGAGAAGAAAAAGGGAAGGGGAGAAAAGGAAAGATCCAAAGAAATAAATTGGGGAAATTGATACTTTTGAATCTTGGGAATGTATGAGTTCACCTGAACTCTCTTCTTTTGTATTTGCCTTGAAATGTTTTCATAATACAAAATTTTGAGAATAGCTTCCCCACTGTCATTTTCTACACCATTACTTTGCTTTATTTTTATGTGTGCATTACCTGCCTTCTCTCAGAATATACCTAAGTCTTGTTTGCTGTTCCATTTCCACATCTGAATCGGTTCCTGTCATGTTACAATCATTCACTTACCTACTGGCACCTTACGTTTAATAGGATTTCTCAAACAGGTGATCTGTCGAAACTGATATTTTATTTTTGATACTATTTTAAACAAGATCTCAGGACAGTCCCACTTTTTGTCTCAAAGGAATCCTGACTCCCCATTTAGGTGTCCCAGCTCTTGTCTCCTTATGTAGATGGCAAGACTGAGAAGGATACAGAGGCCCAGTCCCCTCCCGGGCTTCTTCATTCATCTCATGGCCCCCAGTCTGGTTATTTGCTCATCTTCAAAGGCTGCAGAGCCCAACACTTTCATTTGACCTGCTGTTAAGTTCCCTGTGAGGCTGTTAATTTCAAGCAATTTGTGTTTTTATGGACTTCATACCCTGAAATTGCTTTAAGGCTGTTCTAAACAAAGAGCAGGTGTTGCACTCCATAAATCTGTAGCTGCCACCTGCTAATCAGTTTTCAATATCAAAGGCAGCTTCTCCATTTTGTGAAGAAATTGTTCGACTCAGAAAATAACAAGGTCTTGTCTCAAGGCTTAGCTCCTTAAAAGTCCAAGCACAGTAGAAATTTCTCCTGTGAGATTTCTTGTGTTTAAAAGCAAGCCTAATCTACTTGTCTGTTTCATTTATATTCTGTTCTTGATTGTGGGTTTGTGGTATTAGAAGGATAATTTTTGGATAAAGAAAATGTTCGTGTTCACAACAGTCTCCGTCTGTTCTTCACTGCAGTCTGACAACTTCAGATGACAGATTAGAGACCTGATTGTGTGATGGAATTCATCCAGGAATGTGTTAATGGGATTGGCCCATCTCAGCATCCTTCTGGTTATTCAGGGTGAGGCCAGCGCTCATTGCACACAAAAATGAGGCAGCCTAGTGAGTCTTTTGGATCATGACTTCTGAAGGGCCCCTACCAGCCCTTGGCCTCCATTCCATTAACCAAGGTCCTTCAACTCCTATCCCATGAGCACACTGTCCTTCCCAGAGTCCTCTGGGGTGCAGAGCTCAGGAGTCCCCATCTCAGACTCTGTCACGTGTTTTTCATACTCATGACCAGATCTGCAGAGACTCCGAGGTGAATTCCAGGGCCAGAGCATTCCAGACACAGTGAAGTTGCCAAGCAAGGTTGAACTATAGAGCCCTTGGAATCTACATGCAATGCTAGACGGTCTGCTCAGATAATTGGAAACATTAAAACTGTGTCACACTGTGCAATAGTCTAAGGCTGGAGAAAAATAAGTACTTTGTTCTATACACACTCAACAAATATTTCCCAAGCTCCTGGCATGGGCCATACCCTGCAAGATGTGTTGAGATTTGCTGTCCTGTCCCCCTGGCTCCCATCCAGGCAAGTAAATGGAGCATAAGCAATTGACCATAACACAGAGCAATGCGCGCTCTACACAAGTCTTTCCCATCTTTCTTAGTTAAAATGAGTTTATATCTGAGAGTTTGGGTGATGATATATTTTGAGGTGGTCAATTTTTTGTGTTAGGATGCTGGTGTGCTCTCCATATACGACACCCTTTAGTGCTTCCCAGAATACTGACGCTGTAGGCATGAGAGCATTCATTTTACAAGAGAGTACTGAAGCATAAAGGGGTGAGACAGCCCTCTTAGTTTGGCAAGTGACAAGGTTGGAATTAAAATAGGTCTTACTCCCCATTTAGGCTCCATTCAACCAAGGCCAGGCTGTGATCATTTACATAGGCTATATTCCATCCTGGACACTAGAGGGCGCAGAGGTAGCGAAATAGTGGGAGGAAGCTGGCTCTGGGGACTCTGTACAACCACAGAAACTGGCCCTGCCCTGTGCCTCTCTGAAGGAGTGTGACTATGGGGTGGTGTGGAGGAGGCCCTCTGAACCCAATGCACTGTCCAGTTACAGATAAGGACAGGGGTCACAAAATGTATCTTTCATCTAAACCCTGCAGCCCACTGCTTCCTTTACCTGTAGCTTTGCTCAGGACTGTTTGTGGAATTGAATCGAATGTCTCTGTATAGTCACAAGGGACAAGTGTACCCTGTTTCTTCTGCTCATCTCACAGCTGATTTTAAATCAGAGTGGTGGCCAAACAGCCGTTTAGCAGATACTGGCCCAAGGGAAGGTAGCCAGTTCACCTGTGGGTTTTATCCACACTCTAGATGTGGCCCCCAAGTCTCAGACAGATAAACAGCTGACATGCCATTCCCTGCCCCAGCTGACCAAGTCACAGAGGGCTAAGGCTGAGGCATGAGGATAAAGCACTAAGGCTGCAGCCCTCAGGATTATTTTTCACGAAGGAATAAGCACTCACAAGAATCTGCCAGGGCTGGGAATAGGTAGGTGGATGTTCCTGTTCTCCAGTCCCTTCCTTCCCAGATCTTTGCTCTTGACTTCTGGGTAGCTTTCCCATGATGGGGTAGATTTCCCAAATATGTGCATGAAAATCACTAGAAAAAGCTATTTGTATTTTAGGGGAAAGTATTTAAAAATCATCGCTAAACAATGTGTTTTCAAAGAGCCTTTGCTCATGTGTTTCGGGCTTGTGTGACAGAAACCAAATGGTTGTGTTCGAGCCGGCCCCACCCTGACATGATGCACAGGCAGGGAGACACACACCCAGTCACGCTTCGGGACACGGAGCCTGCCAGCTGGGGGCGTCACCCTGCGCTCCCTCAGGATGTGGGTCCACCCAGGAATCTGCAGTCTTCCCAACAAGAAGCACAGCAGGGTGGGGGCCATGAGGTGGTTCAGCCTCTTTTCTAGAGGCTGCTGGCAATTTTAAGTATTGAAATTATTTGGCAAGAGCTCTATTTGACCGGGAAGAGGTTAAAGAGGATGACTGGAGATAAGCAGACCTTGGGAGAAGTACGGGTGGAACAAATTAAGGACTTGGAGAAAGCAGGTAAGAAACACATCAGAGCTCAAACTGCCAGTTCCACATCCTTTTTGGAATGCGGGTCTTGGGGAAGGAGAAGATCCAAATAAGGCAGCTTCACATCTTTTAAGCACTTACCTTGTGCAAGCTCTTCTGGCATCGACTCATCTAACAAATCATGGGAATTAATAGCATCCATCCTGCATGGGAAAGGAGACTGAAGCACAAGGAGGCTAAATCATCCACCAACAGTCATTAGGATCTGAACCCAGGTGGTTCAACTCTAGAACCTACATCCTTCCCATTTCCCCATGCTCTCATTTCTGGTCTGGGTGACCCGGGAGATGGTGACATCACTGGCTGAGATAGGAAGTCAGGAGGAGGAGCAGGTGAACACATGTGGCAACAGCGTGGCCAGACAAGGTGGTGTTTGGGCTGTGAATACCGCATGGGTGTTCTGCAGGCGCCTCAAGGGAGATGTCCAGTGGGCTCCATGTTCCAAGGTAGAGAGGAAGCTGGTTTTCATTAAAAAGAATGAAACATTTGCAAAAAATACTGCTGGCTGAGTTTCCCAGTCAAGCTATTCAAGGAAGGCCTGCTGTGCTAACAAATAAGAAGAACATGTCTCGGTTGAAGGTTTGGCCAGAGCTTTAGAAAAGGCAACATCATCAGCAAAATGCTCAGGCCTCTAGAACACAGCAAGTGCTTCATGGAGAAGGTCTACAGAAGAGACCAGGATCAAGCCTCAAAGAAGGAATGGGGGAATGAATGTTCCTAAAGCTCCCTCCCTCTACAACGCTGTGGACCAGAGTGTCTCACTGTTGCCTGCCCATTGGGATCACCTGGGAAGCCTCCTCCCAGAAGTAATCGGAACGTCTCGGGGTGGGCTCTCAGGGTTATTCTTACATGAAGCTGGGGTGAAAACCCACAGCCAAAGAGGGAGGAAGTTTTGTCTTGGGAGGTGACCAGAGAGCTGGACGAGTAGTAACTAACACGTACACTTTTCAATTCAGAAAGCACTTGCACATATGTGATGATAGTTAAGGAACATCTGACTGCTATCCACTGGTCAGATGGGGAAACCAAGTACCAAAGAGAGAAATGGCTTTCTCAAGGTCAACCATTATGTATTGAAAAAGCCATGACTCGAACTTAGAAGATCTGCTGATTCAAGGCTTTTTCCTAACGGCAGGGCGGTACCTCAGACAGAAGGCCAAGCTCATCTGTAGTCCCACAGAAAGTGATAATGTTGGTGTTTTTAAAGTAATTGTTCTTCATGGAAGTTCCTCAAAAATTAGAGTGTACTGAAACATTAAGGGGTAAATGGCATGAGATCATTCCAAGAAGGGATGTGGAAGCCCAGACAGCATGATGGCCCAATGGCCAGGAGCAGGTAGGGAGGACCAGGAAGGGATGATGGGGAAAAAAAATCAGGGAGAAGATGGAGGGAGCCATGGGACAGCCTGGGCCAGGAGGCCTCGTGGTCTGGGCTCCAGGCACAAGCCTTTGGGTGCCTATACGAGGTAGTGGTGGTGGAAGGGGCAAATCTGAGAAATCCCTGAGGTTATTCATCAATTCTTAGGAATTCTTCTGGGACACGTGAGGTACTAAGGAACACAGTGCCCTTTCTCTAACCAGATACTAATCACATGCTGCTTTGTGTAGAGCTGTGTAATTTAAAACACATGGTCATCTTCCATTTACACGATCATTCGAGGTGAGTGTTATTCTCCCACCTCAGTAGATTCATGTGTAAAACTGGAATGATGCCTTACAGAAACATAAGAGGATGAGTGGAACAGCATGCCTAACACAACACCCAGCACATAGGTGCAGGACAAATGGCGGCACTTCCTGTTTGCATGTTGTGACTGTGGATGGTCAGGCTCAGCCTCATCAAGTACAGTCTAGTAGTCAAGAGTGTGACTTCTGAAATCTAGCTGTTCAACCTTGTAACAAGTTGGTTACCCACATGGAATCTGTTTTTTGTGGTATAAAATAGAGACACCTGAGCTTTTCTCATGTGGTTGTTGGGAGGATTAAATGAGGTGGTGTGTGGAAAGCTCTTAGTACTCTTGGAAAATCCGCACTGTTTGTTGCTTATTAAAAGTTCTAATACTTAACAAATAGCCAAGTGGACAGGCCAACCCTGAAATCTAGGCCAGTGCTCTTTCTACTGCAGCAAGATGGGTTTTGTTTTTTGGTTTTTGCAGTAGTGGGGATTGAGTGTGGGATGTTTGCACTGAGCTGCATCACCAGCCCTTTTTAAATGTTTTAAATTTTGAGGCAGGGTTTCATTAAGTCACTAAGCTGCCCACTAACTTGCAGTCCTCCTGTCTCAGTCTCCCAGAATGCTGGAATGGTAGGCATGCACCACCACTCCTGGCTCTGAGGCAGCTTCTGATGATATTAACCCAAGTGAGAGGGAAAAGGAGACAGCCTGTGGGGTACACTGAGCACTCACATCTCTGCTGAACTCCTTAGGGCCTCATGACGCTCCCCCACCAGCCTGTCAGATGTGCACAGACCCGTGTCCCACACGGTCTACGACCTTGAAGCCAGCACTTCCGGTGGGTGTTTTATTATTTATTCACTTGACAGGGAGCATAAGAATGGTCCTGTAAGACACCATGCTGTTGGCTTAACGATTCACTGTTGAAAAACAAAACTCCTCTGGGCTCTTAGAAAGCCTTTGCTCAGTCTGTCAAGGGTCGCTCAGTCCCTGTATGGAAAAACCCAGTCCCCCAAAAAAGACCCGTTATTACCAGATCCTCCCCAGGGAGCCACCATCCCACAGCCCTCCAGAACCACCATCCTGGGTCAGGTGACATTGACACACGCCATGCTGAGAAGAACAGGTGTTCTGAGCCTGGCATTCTAGACAATTTCCATACCTTACAAAGTATATAAATTAAGAGGTTTACATGTATACAAAATGTTTCAGAGGGGACTGAATTCCATTTCTATGTCATGCCGGGTGTCGGTGAGAACCTTGATCACAAAGGTGGTTTTCGATGGAGCCGGTACCAAGAGAAATTTATACACAGGCCCGGCCCCTCTCGTGTCCCCCATGAAACCCTCTGGTGTTGTCAGGGCCTCTGGGCAGCCTCAGCACCCCCACGGGTAGCCCATCTGCAGTCTGCATCTTCCGAGACAGCAGGGGACTTGCCCCCGGGCTCTTCTCCTGTGTCCCCATCTCAGCTTGGCGGCGCCTCCGCACCCACGGGCTGCCTGAAGGAGTGGCGCTGCTATCCGAGGAGTAGTCCGTGCACTTGCGGAAGATCTCAGGACTCGTGCTGCAGTTCAGTCTACCGTCTTCGGCCAGTGGTGATTTTCTGGAAACGCCTTTGCGCTGGGCCAGGGGGCTGCTCCAAGGACTTGAGCATGGAGAAGCATTTGGGCTCAGAAAGAGATTTTGGTGGCCAGAAGGGCTGAGCTTGTTGGCGACCACGTGGCGTCGGCCAGCCATGGGGGAGGTGGGATTGCTCTCGGGGTCGGAGGAGCTGTTGGCAGAGGACTCGTCCCCCATGTATTGAAGCTCCTCCACTCGCTTGTTGAGGGACTTGTTCAGATGGATGCTCACAGTTGGCTCCTCGTCGTGGCTCTTATCTTTAGAAGGTTTCTTTTTGGGTGGCTTCATACCGATCAGGATAGCTTTCATGTTCTCTTTGCTCTGAGATTCGGTGATCATGAATTCGTGGGCTTTGATGGCCGCTTCCACCTCCTCGAACTCAACAATGGCACATTCTTGGGTCCCCACCTGGCTGTACCGGCTGCTGATCCTCCGGATATCCGGGGGCAGCTCTCTCCCTGGTTTGAGGATCCGCACCGACGAGATGACTCCAAAAGTCCCAAAGAGCTTGAGCAAGTGTTCCATCACTTTCTCCTGTACCCTGCCATTCTTCTGTGGGGTGCTTGGTGCCCACAGCTTGGGGGACAGGTGTAGGTCATAGACCAGGAGCATCTTGCTGGGGAGATTCTCATTGGGGAAGAGTGGGACTGGGGTGGTCCTCCTCACCTTCCGGTGGTCCTCATTCAACTCCAGGGTCACTGAATACTTCAAGGCGTAAGCTGTGGTTCTCCAGTCTCGGGTAAGGTGTTTCACCTGGAGAAGATAAACGCAAACCGGAAATAGTACCTGACGCCCTTCTTGCCACTTGATGTCATTTATGTTGCCATCTCTGTCCCTTCCTCATTCCTCACACTACTGCCTAGAATCACCCCTGTTACGTGAGGTTCAATGATCTGGTGAATGAAAAGACTTTCTACAACTTTGGGTGAGGGCTGCACAGTTTAGAACATTTCCATCCAAGAGAACACCCCAAGACAACGGAGACATTCAACTCTGTGCGTGTTTGTGAGTAAACTGTAACAAGACTGTTGCATACCCAAATCCAAGACTCGCCTCTAAGGGACAGAGAGACTTGGAAAGTTACTCAGCCTCTTAGTGCTTCAAGGTCTTCATCTGTAAAATGGAAATGTTAACAGTGTCGATCTCACATGACCTTCACTGTCATGAAAATGAAAGGAATAAAAATATATACACATACAGAAACACATTTATATATAAAGTATAGACGAGTGCCTGGCTTTCAGTGAATATTCGATAATTATGTTATCATTTCAAATACTATGAGCTGCCATTTTGGTGGGACTTGGAGATTTTAACATCAAGCGCTCCTTGGAGCTGTATTTCTGCGTTTCTGCACTTAGTACAGGGAAAGGTCTGATAGATTGTCCCTATTTCTCTGCAGTACTGCCTGAGAATGACACGGACTTTTTCAACTTGGAACAAAATCCAACTTGAGCCTCTTGGAGGAGGGTGAAATAATGCCTCCTCCTCCCTTGATGGAAAATGTGTGTACTGACACTGCAGTATATGAAAGCTATATTTATGTTGTAAAATAGTTATTTTCTAGAGGCCCACTTCCGGGGCAGGGAATGCCACGGAGAATGAGTCATCCCAAAGAAATTGTCGAGGTGGGTGGGGTGAGTAACCTGTGCCAGGAATGGCGAAATCACCCCTAGTCCTCTGAGCCCAGGCCAATGCAACTGTTTTGCAGAAGAACTGGGAACTCTAGGGGCCCCTGAGCCTCAGAAAGAAACTGCATGGAAAGCGAAAAGGGAAGGCTCACTAACTGGGCTGGATGAGAGACTCTGTGGCAGAGCCATGAATATAGTCAGGCTACTGCCGAAGGACTGCTGTCCACTGTATCCTGTGGCCTCTGGGTGAAAATGGTCCAGCCTTAGGGTACAGGAACCACAAATCACTTACACACAGAGCCAGTGGGCTGACACTGAGACACACACAGGCCAAAGGTACAGAGGAACAGGCCCAGGCGGAGTAGGACTTCAGATGAATAGAATCATCTGTAAGGTTGTGGGAAAGCCAGGCAGTGGCTCTCCAGGGCTGACACATGGTGGATGGAACCACTTCCAAAATCAGCTGGAGAGGAAGACTCAGGAGAGGAGAAGAAACTCCCTCATAAGCCTGAGATCCGAGTAGGGAGGACCTGGGGGAGGCAAGTGCTCTCTTACTTGTAGGGCTAGAGAAGCCAGTGGTGGACTATCTTGTGGTAGGACCAAGGCCCTCCAGAACCAGGAGCAAAGTCTGCCGGGAAGGCATCCCAGGCCTGTGCCCATGGCCTTTTATTAGAAGTTTCCAAGCACCGCCTCAGAGGAAGAGCCAGGGAGTTTTGGTCCTTATGCGATTACTACAGGAACTTTCTGAGATGTTGATAACCTTGATCATACCTGTCTCCCAGTGTGATTAGCAAACACCTTCGCAAATGAAAAGGGTCTGTGCTCTGCTGTGGGTGGGGTGGGGCGGAGGACTCTGTCTAGGCTGCGGCTGGTCTTCCACAGAGAAGATTGCTCCTGGATAGATCCCTAGGGGCAGCTTAGAGAGGAAAGGAAATCAGGCTGACCCTCGGGGTCCCTGGGGAGCAGGAAGAGAATGTGCAAGAGGATTCCCCACAAACGTTTCTCACATGAGAGCTAGCTCAGTGTTCTCTGGACATGAAATATCCCTTCTGTCCCTGCTGCCTTGAAAACTCCTATTCATCCTCTGGGACCTTATCCCATGGACACCACCTCTGGAAAGATGCTCTGCTCTCTGACAAAGTGCACAGGCAACTTGGCTGGGACGCACTTGTTACACAGCCTATCATGCAACAGGCCTCGTGGTGCTTTTCCATTCTAGTAAATATCTTTCCCCAAGGGAAACACAGAGTTCTTATTCCTACCAGGCTGTCAGCTCTCTGAAAAGCAGAGAGGTCAGAGCCCAGACGCGATGTCAGTGCACAGCAAGGAGTCTGCTGCTTGGTTCTCACCAGTTCTCAGACTTCCTGTCTTGATCTCTGCTGTACAGGAGCGATGCTGGCATTACACAGATCACACTGGTATCCTAGGAAAGGCTCATCCCCAGAGGTCTGAGTGCTCCCTCCCTCCCTATATGTACTCAGCCAGACAAACAAAATGCTTGGAATTCATATAATTTAGGCTGACAGGTGTCTCTCAAGGCCTCCAGTTGGCCTGTCCTAGCACAGCACCCCTCCTAGGCCCCCACATTTCTGGCGAGAGGGCCTGAACTTTACTGAGAATGAGTATTAGCGTTTTGTTATTGCCACCAGCTGAGATTTAACCTAGTGCCCGGGATCCTTTTAACAGTATGCAAGTGTATTCCTCATAATGAGCCTAAATCCCTTCTCTTCATCACTGCTTAGGCTTCAGATCTAATAAGAAAAACTGCTAGTCATCAGGCATCAAGGAGCAAAAATTGTTTGATGCCACCCAAGCTGCCCTGTCATCCCGGAAGCAGCTGCCTGGATGCCTCACCTTCTTGAAGGAGGTGAGCAGCTTGACGCTCACATAGCCCATCTTGTTCCGCCGCACGTGCTTCAGCAGAAAGGCGTCTTTCTCCAGGTTTTCATCGGAGAAGTAGAACTCGATCTGGTCCACCAGCTTCCTGATGAGTTCCTCATCCGGGGGTTTCCACTCCTGCTCCAGGTCCTCACGCTCATTCTCACCCCCACTTGTTGTGGTGCCACTGAGACCAGAAGGAGATGGTGAGTTACAAGGGGAGCCGTGTCCCTCCTGAATTCCTGTGTGGACTCCTGACTCCAGGAGCTCAGAAGGTGGCCTGAATTGGAGACAGGGTCACTGCAGATGGATTGGTCAAGATGTCACAGTGGATAGGGTGGGCCTTATTCCAGTACAACTGGGGTCTTTATGAAAAGGGGATTGGGGCACAGACACACACAGGAGAAACTCATGGGCAGATGAAGGTAGAGGACAGGGTAACGCCACAGAAACCAAGGAATGCCACAGACTACAACCGGAGGCCAGCAAGAAACCTGGAACAGATCCTTCCCTGGACCTGGAGAGGCACATGGCCAGCTGATCTCTGATTTCAGACTTCCGGACTCCAGAGCCCCAGATGAGACATTTCCGTTGTTCTAAAACACTTGCTTGTGGCTCTTAGTGACAGTAGTCCTAAGAAATTACACTGGACAAGCCTGACTGGACTCCTCAAGGGCAATGACTGCATGTCCCAAATCACCTAAGAAATTAAGGTTTTGTTTCCAACCAGTATGGAAGACCCTCACAATAGTAACACCACTGCCTACATTTATGTGGTGCTCTGTGAGAAGAGTGACCTGGTCTTTGAACAAGATCCTCCATACTCTCTAAAAACAGACTGGATTTCTTATCTGGTTGGGGGATTGAAGCTTTTCCCTTTGTGGCCAGATGATCACCTCTGATAGGTCCAGTTTGGATGTGATAGTGTAGAGTTGAGGACAGATGGTCGGGGAATATGTACATTTACCAATTAGAGAAAGAAGAGACCGAAAGGCCTGTCAAATGGCAAAAAGAATCAGATTTTTAAAGTTACCTAAGCCCCAGGGGGACAGAGAGTATCAAGAAGAAGGTCACAAACTATGTCAGGCCCAGCAGCAGGCAAGAGGATGGAGACAGACAAGAGGCACCAGTAGGAGCAAAAGGCTCTTTGGCGGAAGACCAGAGGTACAGAAAAGCTGGGGTGCCCAGGGGAGGTCTGGACAAGCCTGGCTGGGTAAACCTCATCTTCTCAGGCCAGTCAGGGCCAGAATCCTGCTGGCAGGGAAGCAGACATGGCAGACCTTGGGTGAACAGGAGGCTCCAGAACAGCAGTAGGAGAGCAGGAGGGGTCACACTGCCCTCCTTCTACCATGCCTTTGGGTTTTTGTGGCTGTTGCTGCTTTGTTTTGTTTTTGTGATACTGGGAGTTGTCCATCATGTTCACGAGTTTCCCTTTCATAACAACATCAATTGCTCTATTATGGGGGTAGTATTTTGTGGGCTGAGGGTCTTTATGGTACTTCTGTCAACTCTGATGTATGAGCCATTTGTAGTAAGTTAGATCATTTTTCCAATAGCCCTGAGTCCCCTCAAAACTCTTCATTGGTTATTATCACACCCCACTTTACCTTTGCTGTTTACTTGACATCCTCATCAGCTAGGCTCAGAATTCCCTATGCATCTTATGTGGTATATTCCCCACTCAGGTTGATCCTCCTGCCTCAGCCTCCTGAATGCTGGGATTACAAGTGTATACCACCATGCCCAGCTTTTGTGTCCTATTGTATAACTGAGGATTTGGGGTCACTTATGTCCAAAGCAGTTCTTCCAATTTTTAAAATTTTTAGTTTTGATTCTTCTGTTAGCCTCCTACTTGTTCTCAAATAATACATTTAAAATTGTTTATTTCATCAGTACTAATGTTTTTTTAACTATTCCTCACTATGCAAATATGTATATTTCTTTTTCTTTTTTGGGGGTACCAGGGATTGAAATTGGGTCCTTGCGCTTGCAAGGCAGGCCACCAAACAGCTGAGCTAAATCCCCGGCCCTTATATGTATATTTCTGTCCTATCTCTCCTTCTATTTCCAGCTTTTGAATTTATTTCCCACTTTCTCACTTCTATCAGTTATATTTTTCTTTCATTTTGGCATGGTTCATAATATACCATTCTCTTCTATAACAAATCTTCCATGTTTTGTCTTCAGATAGATACTAAAGGGTGGAAAGTCAATCAATTTTGTTTTATTATCATGACTACATAAACATGTTTCCTTTAGAACTAAGTCATTTGCTAAGATTCTATTTCTTCTCTTTAAGTTCTATCAGTTGTGACCACTAGAATTGATCTTCTATGCTTATCTTCTCTCTCGTAGAATCTGTCTTTGCTTTTGTCTCTGATTTACATGCTAAGAGGTTTCACCGGCATTATCTTCCAACTTTCCTAGTGAAATTTTAAATTGTAGTGCTTATATATTTAGCCCTTAAGAACTCTTTTTAAAGCATCCTGTTGTTTTGTGGATGCAATATCTTAAATCTCTCTCAGAGCTCTTTTAAAACTTTTTTGTTTCCAATAAGATCCAATTCTGTTTCCTCTGGGGCCAGTTCTTCTATTTAATTTTCCTGCCACTAATTTGCTTCATGTGACTGCCAATTCACTTCCTTCTTCAAGAACTCCAATAAACTTGTTTTTAAAGTAGTTTGAGATTTACAGAAAAGTTGTAAAAATAATACAGAGAGCTCCCATATACCTCACACTAGGTTTGTCTATTATTAATATGTTAGTATGGTACATTTCTTACTATGAATGAATAATTATACATCATCATCATTATTATTATCTGAAGCCTATACTTTATTCATATTTCCTTCATTTTTACCAAAAGCATCCTATCCAGGACACCACATGACATTTAGTTATCACACTTCTTAGCCTCCTCTGGGCTGTAAGTTTCTCACTTTCCCCATCTTTGATGACCTTAACACTACTGAGAAATACTGATGAGGTACTCTGTGGAATGTGGTTTGGTGGGGTTTCACTGATGTCTTTGCCATGATTACTTTAAGGTGACAATTTGGGGAGGGAGGACCATAGAGGTAAAGTTCCATTCTCAGCATATCAGGGTGCAAACTATCAAGAAGGCTTAGTGCTGTGGATGTTAACATTGAGCACCTGTCTGATGTAGTGTTTATCCAGTTTCTCTGATACAAAGTTCCTCTTTTTCTCCTCTTTCTTACTGTATTTGTTGGAAGAAAATCACTACACAAAAGAAGGGGGTTAAGCTTCACAGGTATTCATTTAGAAGAATAAAATCTGGGGTTACCTTTGCTTGCTGGGTTAGGTGGGCTCCCACTGCAGTTCTATCTTCCTATTGGATTTCTTCCTGGGGTAATGTCTACACTTCATGTGGGGTCCTTCTACCCAAATTGAGGGGTATGTTTTACTCTGCGGCTGCCAGCTCTGTCTTAGCAGCCCTGAGTTCTATGGTGAGTTCACTCAGTTCCTTTAAAAATAATCTTGTTTCTTCTCTCCATCTTGAAGGCAAATGGTATGTTACCTGCTACTTTCCACTGGCAGGCAGAGAGGCAGGGAAATGGTTCTAAAAGAAGAATTTAAATTATCTCTCAGATATTTGCACCTCTTTTTATTCTGGCATCCTTCATATATTTCCCAACTAGAGCCTTTCCAGGGTTCTGTCTTCCCACCTCCTACCACCTCCTGTGTTGTATTTTGGGCTACAGCCTCCTCCACTCTGTGCCATTTTACATATTTTGAAGAACAACTATAATGTCACTGCTGTACTTTAATATTACTACGACTAATAAAAGGTTCTCTATTGCCTACTAAATATCTAAAGCCATTAACTCCATATTCAGATGCATTTAGAAGCTGACTACCCAGCTTCCAAACTTATTTCCACTTCCATATCCTTTGCCACAAGCAAAGAGTTACAGTTCACTGTGTCACAGTCTTTCAGGACCCTATTGCCTTTGTGAATTCTGTTCTCATCTAGTTAAGTGCCTTGACCCCCACTCCCACCCCACCCAAGTTCAGATCTTAGCCACACATCTCAAAAGCAACTCTCCCAGGAAAGGAATCATGCCTACTTCTCCTAACACTTGCCCAAGTTTGTATCATAGCTGCTTGTGAGCATACCCTGTTAGGACCATAAACTCTAAATTAAGGCTTGGATTCATATTGGTTTCTTTTACTCTAGTACTCCAGAGCCTTGCACACAGTAGGAATTTTAACAGTATCAACAATATAGAGTAAATCATTTCTAGTAGGATCCTTTGAGGAATGAAGTACGGTGACTGGTAAACACATAATGACATTTTTTAGTACATCTAAAAACATTTTATGCTTAAGGGTGGTTGTTTTCTCAAATCAATATTATAAACTGGGCCCTTTGTGACTGCTATACATCTGTCAGAAGTGGATCCAAACGATGGAAATAAGGGGGTACATTGCAAATGAGATAATCAAATTCCATGGATCAGTGCCAAAACATTTGTCACATTTCTAAATGATTTGGATAAACATAAATTATTTTCAGTATAAAACCTCTAAAGCTGCTTTTATCATAAAATCTCAGGCTAATCTGTATACATTGATTGAGTAATCATATGCCACCCCCCAAAAGGAAAATATCTACACTATAATAAGTAGGGTTCTAAGACCTTCACTGTAACTTTTAACCCAGAAAATTTGTTTTGGATTCACTGTCTATCCTTCCAGATGGTCTAATATGGCGTTTTGGCCACCAAGACCAGGAAAATAGCAACAAAGACAGCATTTAGCACAAAGAAAAAACATCACTTATGATAAACACTAGGCTTCAGACTCATCTGCAAGGAGAAGTTCCTTCTGACTCATCTCTAGAATAAGATAATGCATCAGAAATGGTTCAACAAGAGCGACAAAACTGATAATGTGATATAAAAACATGTGGGCAGATTGAAAAGATAAAAATTCTGGGCTGGGCATGTAGCTCATCATAGAGCATTTATCTGACATGCACCAGGCTCTGGGTTTGATTTCCAGCATCACACACACAAAAACCAAACGAAAGATTCTTCATTGAGACAGGTTGGAAACACTGAGATGTATTCTCAACTTTGGAAAAGGCATCACAGGAACCAGCACATTTTAATGACACCTGTAGAAGCCACATCCTATTTGGGTGGTCTACAAGTTCTTATATATTTATTACAGAGATCACGAGCTTCCTCTCTGACCCTGACTTTCTGGTAATCTTCTGGGCCTTAGAAGAGGGGTCAACTAGTTAACATCCCTGCAGGTCTAAATAATCACTGTGGCATGTAGTAGAGATAATGTATGGAACACTCAATTCCACATCTGGCACAAAACTGACATTAATGAATAGAAACTTTCATTATCATAATCCAGAGAAGAAGGATAGGGCACACGCAATGTCCCTGAAACATCACAGGGAAAAAGTAACCAAGGCAAATGTGCTTGTTAAGTGAAAAGCAGGTGTGCAGTGGTTTTTATTATTCATAATAATGTGGGGTATTATAATTTGAATCATTTTGATGCACTGTGAAACAAAGCAAGTTATTAAGCCTCAGTATCATTTTTTCTCACCATGATTATTTCCCTCTGGATTTTCATGAACATTATTCACTTGAAAAAAAATGTTTTAAATTTTTCTTTATTTTATGAAAAATAAAACAATTCCATAATCAGTAAGAGAATAATAGGTATTATACTGTGTATGTAAACCAAATTGCTCTCATTTGGTTTTCTACTGAGATAAGGTGCAAACTTATTCATCTAATGAAGGACCTTGATTTATAAAATCAGACTTTGGGAAGTGGGAGGTGCATGTTGAATCTGCTCTTTGAAATGATGATACAGGAAATAATTTTGACAGCATTTTTATTGTATTTATATTCATTTGACAAACAGGGACACCTGTCTAGTTCACTAATCTTTAATATTAAGTATTTTCTTGAAACCCAAAACATACAAAGCAAGTAAATAAATGTTAACGTCATTAGAAATCAAGATTTTCAAATAAAAAACGTAAAGAGCAAAAACCCTGTAATGCTAAATTTGAACTGGCATCATTAATGTAAATTTATTGTTTGTTTGTTTGGTACCAGGGATTGAACTCAGGACCTTGTGCTTGCAAGGCAGGCGGCAGAACCACTGAACTAAATCATGGGCCCTGTAAATTTATTTTTTAAAAGCATGTATTTCTTAGCCCTGCTCTTTGAAAGAATCTAAAACGAATAATGCCCTAGGAGAAATTAGCACTTTTGTTTCAGATCTTGATTTCTAAACACTTTCTCACTAGAACTGGAAAAACCATGGGTTCCTGTGGAAATGGCTGGATTCCACAACTGGAATAGGAAAAATACAAACGGAAGCCTGGAATATCTCGTACCCCAAAGCAAGGAAGTGCTCACGGAGTAATGGACATGCTCCCCAAGGATGCACTGAAGATAGCCCCAATCACATTTTGGATGTTTTCATCATCAAAAATATCAGCTTTAACAGATAATTACAAAGGGATAAAGGAAAATCCATGGAGGATGCTCAGCTTGGGGGAGGCTGGCTCCTCATTTAAAGTTCAGCATTATCTCAGTTGTCGAGTGGCTCCAAGCTCAAACTTTCCACTTCTTGGACAGTGAAGTTCAAAAGCAAATCTGTGGGGTGTTGCTAACTTTGCTCAACAGTCAAACCAAAAATCGCACTTGAAAAAACCCGTATGGCTAGTAGAGAGGGAGTCTCGACCCAGACACAAAGGGAGGACGCTCTCACCCGGAAAACATTCAGTGCTTATGTTGTGCAGTAAAATATTCATCATTGTGCTGTTTTCTTTTTTTTCCACTTTATTTGTGTAAAATATTGCAACCATGGAGCCTAAGAAAGTTAGTGATACCAGCAGTAAAGCTAAGAGGAAACTTGTGAGAACCATATTAAACATGAAGAAATAAATCATTGTGAAATTTGTTAAAGTCCTGGAAAAAAGAACTTATAAGTGTAACTTCTGGGCCTCAGAACCAGTTACTTGGTTTTCCATTACTTCTTATGGGAAAAATACATTTAGTTCTCAAACTTTTCAGTGTTTGAACATGAGGTGAGAGGTCTCTGGTGAAAGAAGACCAAACACCCTGCAACAGTGGTGGCAAGCCTATGGCACGCATGCTGCGGTGGACTGTTTGTATCACTGAAAGCTCTATAAGGTTCGCCATCACTGTCTTAGAAGAATGGAAACATCACCTAGAAACATATTACCTACCAAGACAGAATTGTGAAGAAACGAAATCTAAACAGGCTAATAGCAAGTACGAAGATTGAATTAGGAATAAAAAAAATCTTCTGTCAAAAAAATTCCAGGGCCTAACAGCTTCTACTTATTCTACTGAATTCTTCTAAACATTTAAAGAAGAATAAACACCAAGCCTCAAATTCTTCCAAAAAATTGAAGAGGAAAGAATGCTTCCAAATTCATTCTACGCGGCTAATATCACCCTAGTATTAAAACCCAACAAGGGTACTACAAGAAAAAAATGTTACACACCAATATCATTGATGTGCATGCATGCAAAATATTAGCAAACTGGATTCAACAGCATATTAAAAAGATCACAAGCTAGGCATGATGGCACATACCAAGGTACCAATACTCCCAGTTACTGGGGAGGCTGAGGCAGGAAGATCACTTCAACTCAGGAGTCTGGAGTCATCCTAGGCAACACAGTGGGGCCCCATAGATAGGTAGATAGATAGGTAGATAGATAGACAGATAGATAGATAGATAGAATCATTCACCACAATCAAGTTGAATTCATTCCTAGACACAAGGATGGTTCAACATATGTAGATCAATAAATATGATACATCACATTGATAGAATGAAAGGCAATAAGCCCACAAATAACTTGTTTGCTGCAAAGGAGAAGGCATGCCTATAGGATGGAGAAATCTCCTCTACCAAGTAGTCAAAATTAGCATCACTAATGCAGGTTGTCTCTTGAGATGCAACCCATGATACAACCTAAAGTTCGAGGCATGGCCTGTGAAGTGCTCTTGCTACATTGTTCAATCTGAATTGAATCAAGTCCTCAGCCATGGCTTCCACTGTACAGGAAGCACATGGCAGAGAGGAACAAGTTCAGCGAAACCAGGAGAACATTGTCAGACCAATCCAAACAGTGAACATTCAATAAGACATCTGGCCTCACATGTCCAAAATAGGGGGACAAAAAAGAAGTGGGAATGGTCTAGAGCGTTTAGAGCTTTCAGTGATATAAACATCCTGCTGCAGCACACGTGCCATAGATTTGCCACCAGTGGTCTAGACTAAAAGATTCTAAAGAGACAGGCACATGTGTGAACCTAGACTGACCAAGTTCTGGCTTGAAGGTAAAAAGAAACTGCTGTAAAAGACAACCAGGGGAAACTGGAACGTGGAAACGGGCCATCAGGTCATCTTACTGTCCTAGGGATTCTATTAGAGAAATACTGTTAAAAATTTGAGCTGCAATTATGGTGTCATGGTTATAGGGAATGTCTTTTTTTGTTGTTGTTGTTTTAAGACTATGTAGTTCAGGCTGGCCTTGAAATCACTATGTAGCCCAGGCTGGCTTTGGATTCATGGTGATCCTCCTGCTTCAGCCTTCAGAGTGGTGGGATTACAGGCATGTGCCACCACACCCAGCTGGGAATGTCATTACGAAGAGTCACAATATGAAGTATTTGGGTTGCAAGTCTTGTATAGAACATATTTTCAAATGACTCCAGGAAACCCTATGCACTAGACATCATCAAACCAACATGGCCAAATAATAAGTGATACATCTAGATGGTGAGTGTAGGAATGCTTACAGTCCTGGTTTTTCACATTTTATGTTTGAAACAATCTATGTTAAAAAGGTAAGAATAAAAGGAAAGGCTCTTTTCATGAGTGCAAAGTGGGGAGAAGACTGATGAACATTTAGAAGTTATGAAGATCTTTCTTTAGTGTTCATGTATCCCTTGTTCCCCTAGAGTGAGCCAGGTATCGGGCAAGGTACTGCAGACAGGGACAGGATGACAGCACAGCAGTGGCCTCAGGCTCTCACTTCGAGTGGAGGGGACATACAGTTTCAATATGGGGAGACGGGAGTGTGATGAGAGATGTGCAGCCACTCCGCAGATGTTCACAGAGCACCTACCACGCTGGGTACTGAAGACACACTGAGAACAAGGTCCGTGAATCTAATGCGCCTGTTCCTGAGAGGGAGACAGAGCTATGGAATCAGTCATGATAAGTGCAACGAGGAGAGGAAACAAGTCTCACTCAGCAAGGGGGCAGGAGGTGGTGGGAAGCCTCATCCAGGCCTAAGAGCTGACTTCTCAGAACTCAAATCAATCGGTCAGGGGTAGAGAGGTGGAAGAGGGGGAGGCGAGTAGACCCCAGACAGCCCCAGTACTCAGGGAAGTAAGCGGGGATGGGACTTCAGGAGCACAAGATAAGATAGGCAGAGGAGCCCATAGGCTCGGGATGGTGTGGGTGGGTGCAACTTGTTAACAAGCTGATTTAGGAATCTGGGCTTTTTCCTGTAGGTGTTGGGAGCCGGGAACATTCGCACAGGGTGGTGGCTGCTGCTACACCAGGTTGGGCCCAGATAGGGGGCAGTGATTATCCTGTTCTTGGCCATATCCCCTCATGCCCTGGATGCCTCCCTGCTGGGCTCCGCACCTCCACTACCTTGGAGAGCCCCAGGGAGCTGTGGGGTCAGCTCCATGCCAGTGGGCAGCATGATGCACTTCAGATCCAGTGCTCTGGGAGCCTCAAGCCACTGAGGCTGGGAAAGACGAGAAGCAGCTTGGAGGGGTGAGGTGAGAGACTCAGAGGTTCCTCCTACATCTTCACAGAGGATCTTTCCAATGCCAAGAGATAAGGAGTGATTTCATCTTGGCTAATTTAATCCCCAAGAAAGACACAGCTTTTTGCCATGGCTATAGGCAAGTAAAATCAGAAGGATAAATAAACTATTTCAATCTAAATGATGTCTGAAGTTACTTGACTCTGTGGGCACCTTCTCAAGCTCCAGTCAGTGACTACAGGCTCATCCTTTTTATCCTGTCCGTGCTGAGCACAGAGCTGCGTGAATCAGGCGTTTCAGAGTATGTGGTGCTGAGAGATCCACAGTGTTACGCCCTTACTTGCCTAAGCTATGGGGACAGATTTCTCCATGAGCTGCCTCCCCTGGTCTTCCCTGAATCTCTGGGCTCCTAAACCCAGACCTCTTACTGAGGTTCCGTTAAAAGGCATGACTCTGGCTCCAGTATCCTTATACCCCAGAGTTCCGTACTCTCCCAATGAAGTAGATACATGCTCACCGGGGACAATCCTGCAGGGCCCTAAGAGCTGAAATTTGGTGTACATAAGTCTCAGGAGAAAGAGGTCTTTTACTAAATGCCCCTTGGTATTTCCTAGAATCTGCAAGTTCTGCATTGCCCTACTCTCCTTTTAATGGATACTCCATACTGTTAGCTAGCTCCTTTACAGCAGGATCGAAACCACAGTCCTGAAGGGCCTGGGATTTGGGATACAGCGTTAGGTGTCTGGCTGAGGATAGTTCAGGATCCAGAGGCAAGTACGGCAGGTGCCATAGAAGCTCCAAGGCACCCATCAACCAGGCACCCACGCCAGGAAGCAAATAAGGATGCAGGCATCTCCAGGAAGAGCATGTGAGGCCAGGAACTCCCAATGGGGTGGCTAAAGCAGCCAGCCCTCCACTCATCTCAAACCAGGCCAAGAGAGCTCTCTTCACACGAAATCACACCTCCAGGAAGCCCACATCAGCAAGGGTCAGTTGGGCCCAGCCTGCTCCTACCCAGGGTCACAGAGAAGCCATCTGTACCCATAAGCAGACAGGACGATGATGGGGTCCCTGGGGACCCCTCTGCTTGTGTAGGTGGGCCAGTCTCAGGGCACTGGGATGATGAGCTCTTGGGGGATATTTGGGTTAGCTCAAGGAGGCGACTCCTCAGAAGAGGGGGTGGCTGTCGAGCACGGACTCGTGCACTTCTTCCTCCCGGATCCCAGAACCCCTACATCCAGGCCCCTCAGGTCCCGGCTGCCTCCAGCCCTGGGTCCTTGTAGGGACCCCAAGCCGCGGAACACTGACTGCCGCCCGGTTCGGACTCTGGGACGGCCTGGGGCTGCTCCCTGGCGCCGGGAAGCATTGGATGCCCCTGTCCCCGGAGCCCTCGAGCGCTGTCACCCCCGGTCCCTTCCCTGGCCCGCGCCT
>NW_022900937.1:20991947-21000605 GCF_012274545.1 Fukomys damarensis
CTGGCGGGAGGGGCTACGTCCTGCGCTTCTCCGGAGCGGAGCAGGGCCTGTCCTCCAGCGAGCGAGCAGTCCCCGCACCCCGGGGCACTTCCCGCCCCCTTTCCCCCAGGGCTGCCTGCGTGGGGTGTGTGGGACGCGCACGTCTGACTGCCAGGCCTGGGCTTCACTCTGGGAACAGCAGACACAGGCGACAGCCTAAGGGCTTCTGTGATTCTTGTGTCTCCCTCACTGACCTGCCAGGATGAGAGAAAATCTCCACTATTAGTGTTTTTAGCATAACCAGCCATGCCAAACGCCAGAGGTTCTAAAATGCGGTTGGGGGCCTGCAGCCTAGGCTAGAAATGTGTTAGAAATGCAAATCTTCAGGCCCACCCAGACCTTCTGGGTTTGTGTTTTAACAATGCCTTGAGGTGATGCTGAATTTCCTCAATTTTGAAAATCACTGTCCCGTAGAGGGGCCACTTTGCGTACAAGACTCATTCAAATTTGTATTTTCCTGGGGAATAAAAAGGGCTATAGGGACGGTAGCATGTTCTAGACCCCTGCTGCCTTTTCAGTGAGCTGTAGACTGAATTCCATCTCAGTTGTCCAGATGTGGTCCAGAAATTACTACCTTCAGGTGCACAGAAGTGAATATAGTTTGAATCTAATTTTATGAAACCTTTAATTTAAGGCCTCAAACATAATTTAGCATGTCATCTTGCCACACTAGGACCCCAGAAGAATGGACTCTGTCACACACACACACACACACACATGCACGCACGCACTCACGCACGGAAAACAGTCTTTTGCGGCAATAGCCTAGTTAAAGGACATCACACACAGGCCTCTGGGTCTGGGCTGGGGTCAGCAGAGATGTAGGGGTCGAGCCAGAACAACCTTGCCCCCTGCCTTTTAAATCAGTGCTGGAGTTGGAACCCATGAAAGGCACGTGCTGTACCCTTGAGCCTCATAGACCTATTTTAAAGTTCCAGAGGAATCTGTGTTCCTCCCCTTGTCAGACCCTTTTGCTGGAAGTCCTAGAATAAGAAAGAGACACTCCCTGAGTGCAGTTGATGTTTCACCACCAGAACAGCTCACAGCCCTGAGGCTGAACTACTGAGAATAGGGAGAGTATCTAGTCCCAGCTGGTGGGCGTGGTGGCGCTCACCTGTAATCCCAGTACTTCGGAGGCTGAGGCAGGAGGATCACTGTGAGTTCCAGACCAGCCTGGGCTACATAGTGAGTACAAGGCCAGCCTGAACTACATGAATTACGTAAGGAGATCCTGTCTCAAAACAAACAAACAAACAAAAAACACCCAAACAAGCCAAAAAAAAAAAAAGACCTCTGGGGACTTCTTTGAAAATATAGATGCTAAGGCTTGGGATTTAGCTCAGTGGTGCCACTGCCTGCTTGGAAAGCACAAGGTCCTAGTACTAAAAAAAGAGTTCGATCCCTGGTACCTATATATATATAAATACACACACACATATATAGTCTGCAGAAATCTTTTATTTGGTTAGAGTTGTGTGGGGAAAGTTGACTTTATATGCACTTCAATCCAAATATATTGGCCTATGCTGTTTCTGATATTTATTTCTGACTCCCCACAAAACAATTTCAGATCTAGAAAAGATAACAGACACTATCCAGCCCTGAGCTCCTCTTGGAAGGAAATAGGTACACCCAAGGGTATAAGCCTTTTAGCCAAGGCCATACTAAATCTTAGGTAAGTATGGGGCATCTTTTGGGGATAGCAATATTACATGAATATTTTAAAGAAGAACCATATGTATATATTAAAATAATTTGCAACAATGTATGAAATTGAATTCAAACTTGCATACATTTTTGTTTTTATTTTTATGTATTTTGGGGGGGATTTGAGAAAGGGTTTCACTATGTAGTTGAGACTGATCTGGAACTCACTATGTAGCCCAGGCTGGCCTCCAACTCACAGCAATCCTCCTGCCTCAACCTCCCAAGTGAGGGATTATAGGCGTGCACCACCACACCCTTCTTGCATAAATTTTTAAAGACAACTTCACATAAGTTTTTCATGTGTTGTCTGGGGGTAGGGAGAACAGAAACCCCCATCTGAATTAGGGGTGCTTTGTGTAAGAAGCCGACTTAGAAACACTTGGCAAATAAGGAAAGTGAGTCCTGGTGAGGTTCACAAGGAAAAAGCCTCTTCTGCTTTGCTGCTTCTCTTCATATTCTGTCTAGCAGAGAATGTAACATTGAGAACTTCTTAAATTAATTTGGTTAGTTCTACCCACACACCCCATCGGTGGGGGAGGAAGCAGGGCCTCAGAGGTCCCTTCTGGTTTTCAGTGCCTTCCTCCCCAGAGTCAGGCACAGAAGGAGCCCAGTCCTGTCCTGGTCTGTCTCCAGCATCATGGCAGAGGACCTGCAGCATCACTGAGATGATTAGTGAAGTCCTCAAGGTCTTAGTCTGGAACTGGCATCTTTTCCTTTCCCTAGAATCTGGTTTGTTGTTGTTGTTGTTGTTTTAGTGTCTTGAAAGGGGACCCAGCCTTTGCAGCCTTTTCCTTACTTTCTATGGATAATATAATACAAAAGAATATGTGGCTAAAACATCAGGATGAAATGAAGTTAGGTTAAAGCAAAATCTCAACCGTGGAAGACCTTTGCAGTAGTACATAAAAGGATGCTATTCTGGAATCAGTTGAACTTATTTTGTAGTGGTGCCTGGCACTAGAGTTGGAAACCAAGGGCTTGGAATAAGATGTTTAGTGTGGTAAAGTTGAGACAGGAGCTAAGTGTTGAAGAGATGAATTAGGGGGTATTCATTAAAAGGCCTGATTTTAAATGAAAGGTAAGAAGGCTCATTTATTGACTCATTTCATCCTTTGTGCAAGCACGCACCCATACCAAGGGCCTGTTCTATTGTATAAAATGATGAAGACATGATCCCCAAAATACCAGAAGAGGAGGGGAGCCTGGAAAAGAGCTTTAAACAGTAAGAATGTATCTACTGCAATAAGTGCTGTAACAAAAACCTTTAGGAGAGGTGTAGCCAGTAGAAATATCACCAAGGATGTCTTGAAGCTTACCATAAAAGCAGTGAGGTATAATGGAAAAGATCACTTGCAAAGAAACCTGGGTGCAGACACCAGCTTCACTACTTCTTAGCTTCATAAGAACTCTTACCTGTCAAATGTAAGGTTTCTCACCTCTAAAATGATCTGTGTGGTCCTCTCCTGATTTAGCTGGGCAAATAGATCAAACTAGATTGCTTGTGGAAAATGTCTTGTTCAGTGCCTGACCCAGATGGTTGACTTCAATAAGAACTAAATTAATTAACCATAGGACTGAGGTTACTTATGAGATTTGCCATCCACATCTACTCTTCCTTGTGTAATAATGTCAATTTCCAGTTTTAGATGGAAATATGGTCACCTAATTAACAATTATATTTCCTAGCTTGCTTTGCATATGAGTGTAACCATGTGACTGAATTCTGCCCAACGGGCTGTGAACAACGTTTCCAGCCACTTCTGGATATGCAGATGTGTTCCCTCAACTTTGTTCCTCTACTCATTGCCTAGGCAGCCATGCTGGACCCAAGGATGGAAGCCACATGTCAGGGATAATTGAGCCAAGAAACAAGCCCCAAACTTGTTTTATGGGTGATAATATGGACTATTGAGAAAGAAACTCATACTTTGTTGAATCCATTGTATTTTGAGATGCCTTTGTTAAAGATTAGATTATATCTTACTTAATACCTAAAGTTAATACTAAGATTGAATAATATAACATGGAAGCACATAGCTTGCAGCCTAAGATATAGTAGCTACTCAGTAAGTTTATGTTCGGACTGAATTTTATAACTTTGACAACTTAAACATTTATTGTAGGGCAAAAGTAGGCAATTATGTGGTTAAAGTGGGGCAAGACTCCAAAAGGAATAGAATATGGTCCCCCTGTTAGAACAGGAGCATGTGTTCTAGGGGAGATAGATTCTCTATGGTTCTTTCAAGAATAGCATTACTAGCATTACCAGTGGAATTCCAATCACTGCTGCATGTGGTGAAGGTGGTGGAAGCCTCCTACATGGCCCTCACTTACTGTCTCACACTTCCCTACTTTGAGGTGCCCTCCGAAAAGCAATGGTGTCCCAACTTTGGATCCCCCCCATTCAAAAATAACACCTTGCTCTTTCTGGCACATTATCTCACTGAATAAAGACGGTGTATTCAAGCTTTGCCAGCCGTTTCTCCCTGTGGAAGGGCAGTTAGTCAAACTGATGAGGAGTGTGACACATTAAAATCGATGGAGTTTATATAGGGGATTGGGAGGAGGTCTAGTGCCAGGAGAGTGATCAATAATTGCAGGTATAAAAATGTAGGTGCTCATTCTTCTGTGGTGGGAAAACCTAAAGGATTTGCACAGAGCTGGACCACAAAGAGCAGTGATGGCAAGCCTTTCAGAGTCTGAAACTGCAACCCAAACTGCAACCCAAACTGCAACCCAAAGCCCACTTATTTATCACAAAGTGCCGACACTGTGCTATTATTCAATGTTCTGCTGCTGGGCAAGGCTGGGACAACTTGGCTTACATGCCGACAGAGAGGGCTCTGTGTGCGCACTGCAGCACATGTGTGACAGGTTTGCCACCACTCACGTAGAGCAAGAGAGCCAAGTGCCCCCTGTAGTCAGAAGGGCAAGCCCATCCCTGCCCCTCCAATCCCTAGAAGTCACATAGGGGCCAAAACAACTTCCTGATGGAGGTGAGGGTTCTACTGGCTCATGATGCTTAATGGCCACACATTAGAATCACATAGGGATCTCGCAGAAAGTGGATGCCCAGGCTTACCCCTGTTCAGTTAAGTTCTAGGGCTGAGACCGAGGGATCAAGCATCATGACCAGCTTTCAAAGCCCCCAAAATGACTCCCACATGCAGCAAAAGTTTAAAACCATTATGTTAAATCTTTCAGATTCATATATTTCGGGCCACTCTCAACAGATCTGATGACTCTGGCTACTGGCTCATCTGATCTTCAGGTACAAGTAGCCAGCACAATTCAAGCCCAGCACCTTCCTGAGAGATTGAGAAATTAAAGATGAGTTTCTTGGGTGTACTGTGCCACCTTCCTATCCTTTCCTCTAGCATTCTGGTCTAGTGGAAAAGAGACAAAAGCTATGGGTCATAGGAGGATCCCAAACTGTGACCTCTGCTGGTATCCAGATGGGCGTGGCATATTTAGGGAACCCATAAGCACATCCAGAAATCCTTACAGGGAGGACTGAAGCTCCTCCCAGGGGCATTGTCATCCCAGGGCAGTGGGAGCCAGGCACCACAAAGCCACTAACAAAGCTTCCACTGTCAGAAAGGATGAGTGATTTGGGGGTCAGATCAGTGTACAACACGTGCTGTTTGCCCATGGGTCCAGGCCCTGCTACTCACCCCTTGTTTACACTCTGTGGTTATATATCTGAGTCTCATGGAAAACCAGGGGACTGCACGTGAAATCTGAAAGTGCAGTTTCCATTTTGATCCTTATAGACAATGCAAGCAGAGAGAAAATGTCATGGAGACCCCCCTAATGGAGCAAACACAGAGGGGGAGGTGTGCTTTGCCACCACCCGGAACATCATCACATTGCTCTGGCCCCTCTTGTTCCTGTGGGCTACCTGGGGACAGAGCTGAGCCCATGGAAGTCTCAGCAGTGTCCAGAGGACAGGAAAGTGTGCAGCAGGGAGGCCTATGATATAGAGGAAGTCACCAAATGGTGAGACCTCTTGTGAGAAGAGCAGGTAGAAAGAGCCTGAAGAACACGGGTGACAGACTCGGAAGACTCAGTTCCACCTCATCTGTCATCCCTTTTACAGCAAAAGCAGAGTGTCTAATCAGTGTGGTTTCTAACTTCTAGCTCAGACTGAACTCTCTAAAGGCACTCATGGGAATGGGCACGGGATGGATCAGGGTATCGAGGGGGAAGGAGCAGGACCCTGGAACCCCCCTGGGGATGATGGGGGTTGTTTCCTTTGCCCAGCGTCCTGCAATTATCCTTTTGGCAGCAGTTATTATATTTTGACTATTTATTTAATGCCCACATTTCCCAAAAGATAGTAAAACCCCAGGAAGGCAGGGGCATGTACATCTTTGTCATTACTGTAACCCCACCGTAGCCTCATAATCCTGGCACATATCAAGTGCTTATTAAATATTATTGAGTGAAAGAATGATTGAATGTTTCAGAATATATCAGTTAAATGAATAATGAGAAATTCAGCATCTATTTTCTAAATATCCAATTAAAAAATTTTAAAATAGTAAGACTGCAGTCCACTGGTAATCTCCATATCCTCAGTCACTGAGCATTATTAGGTCCAATGCCTGCATGGAAATCTTAACAGCTGTACAACTGTCCTCATTTTACTGGTGAAATTAGAAATTTAAATGAACTTTGAGATCAAATTCAGACCTTACCTAAGCCCTCTGAGTATTCATGCAGTTAGGATAAGGGGCTATATGGGGATCCAAAGACACTTCTCTCATTGACTAAGTGATACTGGGTGGTATGCCAAGGTCCTAAGGAAATCAATCACACCTTAAATAAATTCTTAAACAGGTAGAAATTAAAATAATAATTTTATTCAGTCCTCATCCTGGCATCCAGATTGAAATCTCTCAGTGTTATTCAATGGTATCTGAGAGGACAAAGAGAAACTGGAGGTTGAAATTTAGACTAATTCTGGATCCGGATCTCACCTGAACTTCAAGTCAATTCAAGGTCAAGCGTGGACCTTAGAAGGTTTCTAGGCTGAGGATTTGGTGGCAGACTTGAAGGAGCTTGGAAAGTTGATTATAGAGAATTCAGCTGCTGACTGATCTGCACTGGAATCTGGAAGGCCCAACACCCAGGACCAGCAAAGTCCAAGGAGAAGACACCACACATCATTGCTTGTTCTTTCTTTCCTTTCTTGCTCCCCAGAGGAAGGTCTAGTTGGGACACAAGCTGAGTCACGTAGGCCTGGCTTTGTGGCAAGATGTTCACCAGAGAGACAGAGAGAGAGAGAAGGAGGGAAGGGGGAGGGAGGGAGGGAAGCGGGTGTCAGGAGCCCTCTAAAGAATCACAGGAATTATAGAAAAGAACATTTAGAAATGAAAAAACATTCTACTGTAAAGGAATATTGAAATACATCTTGAAATGCATCATGAAATTTGTTTCTTTTTGGCATTAAAAAAATTATTTTTGTGTCCCTCATACTAGAACAGGAGACCAAGTACTGAAAAGACATCAAAGTACTATAAAGGAGATTATGGGAGTGACCATTAATGGAGCAAGTACTGTGGGCAAATGCACATGACCTCATCAATCCTTGCAGCAGTCCCATCACTGTACTGAGAGTAAACCAAGACTCAGCAAAAATAAGAGACTTGCTAAAAGTTATGGCTGGATTGTGGCCCATAAAGAGCATGAAGATTTATTCTTATGCTGTCCAACACCAAATCTACACTTTCTTTGCTACATCATACTGAATTTTTCTGGAGTGCCAATGGCACAGAGGCTTGAAGGGTCTCAGAATGGCAACATTATTAAATCCAGGTGCAGAAAAGCAGTCATTTCTGTCATGGTATATGAAAGGCACTGGAAAGAATATGTTGCTCCCCAATTTTCTCTGCAACACCTACCTCATTGTGTAAAATCTTGGTGCAGTTACTTTGAGATGAGCACTGGGCTCATGCCTCTCAGAAACGTTCTAAATGAGTCAGTCTGATCTAGAGGTGGTAGGTGGAGCTCTGTACTCTACTCTGTCACCTCTGTTTTGATGCATCCCAGATGTCCCAGCCCCTTGACTTCTCAGTATCAGCTGTGAACTTGAGAGCATTGTATTTTTCTTTCTCTTTAGCTTGATTGTCCTTCACCCTTGAGGGAAGGGGAGCAGGTGCTGATAGCCTGGAGGGTAGCCAGATTTTGCAATCTCCAGCCACAGCTGCTAAAGAAAACTTATATTGTGTTTTCATTCAGCAGGGAAAACATGTTTTGCTCTGCATTCTTGCATAACTCTGAAACATCTGGAGTAATTTAGCTGAAAACTTCTTTTAGTGTCACACTTGGGCAGGATGGTGTAGAACAATTTTCAACTTGAAATGTAAGATGTAATGTGTAACAAGTCATTAATACATGTGTTTAGTTGCACACCCAGTAGGGCATCCAGAGCTTAGGATTCAAGCCCGCTTACATCAGCCAGCCAGGGCCCCCCAAAAGGTGTTTGGGCATTTCAAAGTGGGGACACATTGTGGGAGCTTAGAAAAGATGCTTCAGTTTTCTCAATTGCTGGTTCTCAAATTTGCATCACAATCACCCTCAGATTGCTGGCCCCCATCTCTAAAGTTTCTGATTCAGTAAGTCTAGGGTAGAGTCCAAATTTCCATTTCTTTTTTTTTTTTTATTGAGTTTATTGGTACATTTAGGGATACAGTACAGTTACATTCATTGTTGGGATCATGTACCTTTACATGGCAAGTCTTGATTCTCATTTTTTCCCCTTACCTCTGCCCTCCCTTCACCCCCTCCTCCCCTCCCCATCTACAAACACTTTATTTTCATCTTTTCATTCTCTCACATTTTTTTCTTTTCCCTTTTTGTTCTTCCCCTACGTATCACACCTTCCCTACACCTTTAGCTCCTTTCTTC
>NW_022900937.1:21004965-21063557 GCF_012274545.1 Fukomys damarensis
GAGAAGATCTCTGATTTATTCAGGAGCTGGAATAAAAAGGGAGATGAGGGACACTATGGTGGAGCAAGAGACTGAGTTGGAGAGAGAGGACAGAAAAAAGAAAGAAATTTTAGGGTGGAATGAGGAAAAAAGAGAAAAGAGAGGGAAAGAAAAAGAATTTGAAGGTCCTCTTTCAGGCTATCTCTGATCTCATATTATACCACATGCACAGTCATATGCGGAACCCAATCCCCTGGTCTTAGCTAGCCAATGGCTGTTCCTCACGACTGAGACTGAACACAATCTACAAGGCCTAACTTTAGTTTCCTTACCCTCAGGGTTGAACTCCACTCCGTTCTATTACAGGTTTCCCCTGCCCTTTCTTTAAAGATGTTCAAAGTTCGGAGCTCAGAAAACTACCCTTCATGGGAACCTATGCCTCTGCAGAGTTGGTCTAAGGACTGGCCCAATCAGGAGTTTTGAGAACGGGGGGGGTGTCGTGTGGCGGCTACCTTCCTTCCTGGGTCTGTTGTCACGCAGGCCGGGAGCTCGCGTGCATGCCGCCGGGTGATCGCAGGCAGGCAGGCAGGCAGGCAGCTGAAGAAACCCCCTCCGGGGTCTTTGGGGCCTTCCTGGGTCTGTTGTCACGCAGGCCGGGAGCTCGCGCACACGCCGCCAGGTGATCACAGGCAGGCAGGCAGGCAGGCAGCTGAAGAAACCCCCTCCCAAATTTCCATTTCTAATAAGTTCCCAGTAAGGCTGATGTTGGTGGCCTGGAGAATATGCTGAGAGAAGTTTGCTTTATTCCCAATATGTTGGGAATTTTGCTTTCCATTTTGTCAACCTGAGGAATCAGATTGGCAAAAACTGCATTCAATAGCAATGTCCAGTTTCATCCTTTGCTTTGCTTTTCTAAATGGGTCAGGGTTGGTGCCAAAATGACCACCCTTAATCAGTGTTGATGGGCATATACTTTATACATTTTCTGAACAAAAATGGCAATAAATAAATATTTATAAGACCTATCAAGTAAATACCATTTATAGATACTTAGTTTTCTCTCATTGATGAGACAAAATACCCAACACTCAAAGTCAAAGGGAGAAAGGTTTATTTAGCTCAGTTTGCAGTTTTCAGTCCATAGTTGACTGGCTCCAAGGTAGGGTGGTGTGGCTGACAGGCACTGAAGAAGAGAAACCATTCATGGAAGGCAGAAGGTAGCAAAGCAAGCATGAGAGGGAATTTAGCAGCTTCTTTTTGCCCCATTTATGTTCTACCTACGCTACAAGGATTAGGGTGGAACCAAACCAATCAGTGGACTGATTTAGTAATCACACACCTTTAATCCCACTATCACATACTCTAGATTCAGCCACCTCTGAAAAAGCCCACCCTATGACACTGTGAGGGTTTGGGGAAACATCTAGACACAAACCATAACATTCTCCTTCTGCCCCTCCCAAAGATTCATTACATTCCTTTATGCAAAAGCATTTTAAGAGTTGCCAAGTCCTAATAGACTCAGCATTGCAGAAAAGTCCAACTCCAAAGTCTCCTCTGAGATTTAAGAAAAACTCTTAACTGTGAACCTCTGTACAAATGAAAAGAAAGTTAAACACTTTCAAGACACAATGGCACATTTTTCCAAAAGGTACAAAGAAGGCTGGGGATTTAGCTCAGTGGTACCGTGCCTGTCTTGCAAGCACAAGTTCCTGAGTTCAATCCGAGTACTGAAAAACAAAACAAAACAAAACACACAAAGAGGGGAATGGAAAGGAATGGGAACAAAGCAAGTCCAAAATCCAGCAGGGCAAACCTTAAGTCCAGTAGCTCCATGTCTGACATGACTGGCAGTCTTTGACAAGTTGTGAACTCCAAAAGGCTTGGATGGCTCTATCCCTATGGCACAGCATGCTGGTGGTTGTAGCTCTGATGGCTTCTCTCTTGGGCTGGCTCTGCTCCTTCCTTGCAGTTTTCCTCAAATGGTCCACATTCCTGGCTTCTCCAACCTTCTGAGATCTCCACTGTACCTTTAGCTTCAGACTCATAGCTTCATACACTGCCCTGTCAGGGGCACACTGCCTGGCCTCCTGGGCCTTCCTCTGAAATCTGGGTGGAAGCCTTCTTGACCCCACAACTCTTGCATTCTGCATGTGCCTAAAACCAGCAACATGTGGATGACACCAAGGACTGTCACCAGTTGGAGCAGTAGCCAGGCTTCCTTCTCTCTTGGCTGTAGAGGTGGAGTGCCTGGATTGCTGAGCACTCTAAACTCAATTCTGAGGAATAAATTCTCTAGACTGCTGCCATTCTGGAACATGGTACTCTGGGGCTTTCTTCTCAAAGCAAAATCTTTCCCTTATGCAGCTCTGAGGCTGCAAAGGCTGAAGTCCTGTTGGTTCTTGTGATGCCCTAAGGCCATCTTTTCTGTTGTCTTCTTCTGAAATACTTAGCTTTTTCTTGGTAGTCTTTTCAATGACCAGTTTCTTCTCTGTTCCACTTTGCAATCTGCAGCTTTGCTGGAGATCCCTTTCTGGCAAAACTCACACTGTTTTAAATTATTCTGCTGGGCTCTTTGCTCTTGATTCTCAATATAAATCTGGCTAAAAGTCCTCAACAGTAGACATGCCACCTTGTGGGAGAAATTCAAGCCTAGCTGGGCCAGGTGCGCCGCACTCCTGTCTCCTGAGCTAACTCAGAGACCTTGCTAAGGCTGAGCTAATTCACCTAAGTGTGTAGATGCTAGGTCCAACAGGCTACATCTCCACCCCTAGTCCATGACTCCTTTGCCTCACCCAAGAAAAATCACTCTACCATGTCTGGCCAATAAGATATCACCAAACATTAAATGTTCCTCCCATGCTCCTCTCCCATGGTTCCCTATATAAGCCTGTGCATTTCCTGAATAAAGTGGAAGCGTTCCAGAAACCTCCCTGGAGTCTGCCTGGTGATTTGGCGCCTTACCCTCCAGTCCAAGCTCCTGAACCTCGCTCCGTGAGCGGGCTCGTGGATGACAACACCACCTCCTCAACATTGGACTGCTTTGAAGTTTCTTCTACAAGATTAATTGGCCTGAAAAAAAAAAGATTAATTAGTCTGCTGCCCCTAATCTTAGTCTCAGGCAAGTCTCTGGACAAGAGCAAAATGTAGACAAACTTTCTGCTAAAGCATAGCACACGTCTTAATGGAGTCCAACAGCCAGTGCAGTCCTTCTTCCCAGCAGAAACCTCCTGAGCCTAGTCTTTACCCAGAACTTTTTATCAGCATTCTGGTCTTCTGAGCTCTGATCAGAATCTCCCATTAAGTACAGCCTAGGGTGTTCCAATTCTACTTGTTCAGCCAGCATCTCCAAAACTTTCCTAATTCTCCCCCTTTCCATAAGCCAGCTGCAAAGGCTCCTAAACCACATGGTCAGGTACAGTCACAGCAATGACCTCACTTCTCTGGTACCAAATTCTGCATCAGTCAATGTTTACTAGAGAAACAGATACACAAATATATATAATAATTTACAAGATTGGCATACAATGGCCACCCACAGAATTGGATATGGAGCAGTGCAGAGGGTCTGATGGCACACTGGAGATCTGGAGGATCCAGTCAAAAGTCTGGAGCTCGCTGCAGTGTCCCACGCAAGTCTTTTTCAGGAGGCTGAAGGGTCTGTGCTGGGAGCCAGATAATGATGTCCAAGGTGAAGATGAAGACTCGGCCTCTGAAGAAAACAGAAACAGATCTGTCCTTCACTTTCCTTTTATATCATCCAGATGACAGGCTACCCTAGGGTGGGTTTTCCATGCCCAAGGATGTGGAATTGCTAAGCCAATTTGGTTGAGCTTCTCTTACCCAAGTTGACACAATCAATCAACCATCACAGATACTGTATCTCTAATGAAATAATCAGAAATATGCACGATGTTTAAGGTAAAAAGATGTCTATTGCAGCTTCATATAAAAAGGTAGACACATGGAAATCACATGCCTATCCAGTAGTTTGTAAGTTAGAATAATATCTACAGAACTGAATATTATGCCACCATCAAAGTACTGAGGAAAAAATTTAAAGACAGGAAAACCATGCTTGTGGTAAATTATTAAATGAAAAGTCCAAGAAACAGGGCTACATATATAATATATCAACTATACAATATATTATAAGCACCATATCAACTGAGGGAACATACTGAAATGTTAACTTGATGATTTCTGGATGGTATTACATTTGCACTATAGATATTAGTCATTTTTCTTTCCTTCCCAGTCTTCTAAAATAATCTTTCCAGCTCCTAACCTCTGCCCTCCTTAATGAACTTCCCTTAAGGGGTTGTTAGGCTGCCATATTATTCTATGGGATCATACCTCGAATGGTAGGTGAGTGGGTGATCTGTGGACACCCGACCCTAAGTAAATCTATTAGAGACTATCAACAATTAAATTGTTAAACTCCAAAACTGGTTAGATAGCTCTGGGATGTAGATTTGGAGTTGGTGTCATCTCAGCCTGTGTTCTAGCCCAGGAGGCATCTGCAGACCTGCAGCTCCATCAGTTATAACCATCAGTGGGTAGTAAATCTATTAGAGACTATCAACAATTAAATTGTTAAACTCCAAAACTGGTTAGATAGCTCTAGATTTGGAGTTGGTGTCATCTCAGCCTGTGTTCTACCCCAGGAGGCATCTGCAGACCTGCAGCTCCATCAGTTATAACCATCAGTGGAATGCAGGCTCAGTAACTAGGCAGCAAACACATGCAGGCACCCACACATACTCCCACCAATCCTCCTTAGAAATCAGGAGTGGGGGAGGCTGTACATATTAAACGGCAAAACTTTGTCCCTGTTATGCTCCAATAATCTCCCTTTTTGTCTAGTGCTAATTGGAGTGGGTGTCTCTTCCTTCTAGCAGTGTTTCAAATTAACAGGTGGCTCATTTGTATATTTATACATTTTCCACTTTCCCGACCTGTGTTTTATTAACAGGAGGATATGATTAAAATTACACCAGGGAGCTATAGAGGAGAAGTTTTAGAGGAAAATTTCCTACTTGATTTCTCTCCGCAGCTGCAGACTCACCTATCTCTGACACCAAGCTTAAGAAACTGGGGAGTTTTTGGTTGTTTCAGTTTGGTACCAAATCCAGGAGACAGATTATTTTAAGTTTAGAAAGTGGCCATGCAGGACTCTTTTCCTGCACTAACTGAAGATGATTCCAACAGCAGAGAGTGAGGCAGAATAAAAGATGTACAGTTTGGTTTCCCCCATTGATTTATAGACACAAGGACTGGACTGGATGCGTCATCAGCAAATTGAACCCACACATTGTCATAAGGATTCTGCAGCAACATCACACTGGCTACACCATGGTTTACCATTTTCAGAAATAAGAGGTAGAGCTATAGAGTTTTGTGTGACCCTTCAGGTACATGTGCAGGTGTATCCATCCTAAGGTGTGATACAGTTCACAACAGGGCCATTTGGAATAAGCCCATTAGGTCATTGTTATCCACCTCAAGGTCATCATCTCAACCTCTTCTCCCCTGGGAGTCATATTCTAACTGAAATATGATTGAAATTCACTTTAAGGATTTATAGATATGCTGTCAGGATCTTTGAGGGCAGGGTCTGATTCTATAATGCTCAGTTCTTAGTTTATTGAATGAATGAGGAATAAAATGTTCATTTTGGTACAAACGGATGAAACTAGGAGATGAGGGCCTGGAAGTAACTTGTGAAGACGTCCAGTTTGGGGACCCAGAGTGGTGGTTTAAAGAACTAAAGCGATACCAGAGATAAAGAAATGACAAAATGTAGGATTTCCCAAAGCATGCATGTGCTAAGGGATAATAAAAATGTCAGTAAGGAGAAAAGTATTGGCATATTTTTCTTAAAAAGAGGAAATTTAGGCCAGAAAAATTCTGTATGCGGAATACAAGAAAGCTATTGCATCCACGGGGGAGAGCAGGTTGGATCTGAGACTGTGGCATGCCTAGTGAGAGGGAGAACCTTTCCCCAAGAGATTCTAAAACCTGGGGGAGAGAGACTCAGGTTTTAAATGTCTTATCGACTCACACTGACTTTTAAAGAGGGATTGCCATCTTTAAATGGCAGAAGATAGAGTTTCTACAGGCAAGGATGGTGTTTTTGATACCTCAACCTTTCTCTACACTTCCATGGACCTATTGGCTTATGTCTTTATTAAAACTTACTATCCAGTAGAAACTAAAAAGGGCCAAAATTCTTTCACGCCCATGAAGAGGTTAAAAACTTCCTTCATATCTTGTCTCTGGCTTGGCCATGACCTTTCTCTGGCCAAGGGGTTATTGGCAAAGGTTATGCAAGATGAGGTTTAAATACTTGAGTTTCTGGCCTGTCCTCTGGTTGTTTGGAGCCCTAGGACTACCCTGCTGGTTCTGGTGGGAGACAAGACCTACTTTTTTTCCCCTCAAATCGAGGAATTAAGATGCAGGAGGTAGAAAGGTAGATGGGTGGCTGGCAATGACAGGGTAGGTTAGTTATGCGAACTGACACTGCGAAAAGGAAGGACATGAAGAAAAGAAGGTAAGCCCTCTCTCAGAGGTAGTCTGTAAATATTAATAATAAGCTAGAAATCTGGGGATTTAGCTCAGTGGTGCTGTTGTCTGCCTTGCAAGCACAAGACCCTGAGTTCAATCCTTGGTTCCAAATAATAATGATGATGAAAATAATGATGATGATGATGATGATGATGATGATGATGATGATGATAATAATAATAATCTGGAGAATGTGACCTGGAGGAAAGGTTAGTAAACAGTTAAAGTACATGTGGAAAAAGCCTGACAGTATCTTGAGTAGTGAAAAAAAATTTTTTTAAAGTAAGATGATGAGGTAGGGAAGATCTAACCTTATTTCTGCCACTAGCTAGTTGGGTGAGTGTGGACAAACCACATCCCTGAATATTCCCATTGGCAAAATGAGGCATTTTGACTGGAAGATTTTTCCAAAGTTTCTTCCAGTTCTCATGTCTTCAGGGAAGCTACACAAAGAAAAGGACTGAATACACACAAAGAGAATGAGTGTATGTTAAAATAATTCCCTTCATACAGCAGTGGGAAGATTTGCAATCATCAGAGTTTTTACAAAAACCTCTATCATTAACTCAACAAATATTAAGTGAATATCTACTGAAAGCCAGGGATGGAAGACAGAGAACTCATTGAATAATGGCAGCTTGCTCCTGCCCCCAGAGGCTTATAGGACCATTTGAGTTTGATCAAATAAACGATTCTAGGGAAATTTACTAAGCAATACTTGCAGGCACACCCAGCTTCATCATTCAATCATTTCCAAACAAGAGTGAGGACTGTGTTTCCTAGAAATGGGAAGGTGATTGCTGAGCCCATTCCAGACGGATTACATCAGATGACTCCTCTTCATCTACAAATGAAAAGTGTGGACTAGATCCTCCCTAAAGTTCCATCCAGCTCAAAATTCTAATTGGGCTGCCCAGCAGTTCTTTAGTGCTTTAGCTCAGCAACCCCATCTAGTGTCTCTGTGAATGTAGTAGAAAACATTCAGTGTACTAACTACAGACGGAAAATGAGAGGTCTCTGAAGAGACTGGATGTAGCCAGACAGCTTCAGAGCAAGATATATGGATAAGGGGTGGTTGCAATCATAACTACAGGTTAACACGATGTATACTATGTGCCAGGCACTGTTCTGATTGGTTCATACTCATTTAGTTCTTACAAAAAACCTGTGACTGAGGTACAAATAACACCTCTACATTACAGATGGGGAAGCAGGATACAAGAGGGCAAAGGAACCTGCTAGTAAGTGGTGGAACCAGTACTGAAGTCCACCACCTACAAAGTCCATTCTCTTAGCCACTATACCTTCCTTCCTCTAGCTAAGAGGTATAGAATAATTATCACATTCTGAGGTTTTGCATATTATAATTCATTTCCTCCTTTCAACAGAACTATGATGTAGGTACCCAAAACATCACAATTTCGCAAGTGAGTAGACATAGGCCCAGAGAGATGAAGCTCTTAGCTCTTAGCTCACGTAGCTGATCATCAGTGGCAATTCAAACTTCAGCGTTCAACCAGGGTAAAGGGGAGCAGACAGAAAGTTACATACAGAATAATCCCGGTTCCCTAAAATCTTTTCCTCCCATTCTCCTAAATGTCACTGCTTCATTGTTTTGGGCACAAGAAAGGATGATGCAAGCATCAAATGCTAAGTGATTTGTTTTTGGCATATTATCTGCAGAGCCAACTTCTGAATATTTATAAGTTGTAAGTCTGATTAATGCGTCAAGCAGGCTTGTTTACATTTTCTTGGTGTCTTCTGGTTCTCATTTTGGAAAAGCTTTTTCCAGGTAAGTGATGAAGACACCATTGCCACAAGAGGTTTATGAGCTCTCTAGTAGGGATCCTATAACATGGCTTTATCACTTTGAACCCTGGATCACATCTCCCTGCCTCACCACTTTGATTGCCCAAGAAAACCATCTGTTTTATTGTTTCCTTAGCCTCTCAAGTCAAACTTTAATAATCACCTAACAAATGAGTCGAAGCATTTTCTCTGTGCCAGGAATGTGCTTAGAACATGGGAACATTAGTGAAAGACTGCCCTTGCCTTCAAGTTGTACAGAGGTTAGTGGGCAGATTAGTAAATCAGAATGACTGTAAAGCAGCCATTTATGACACAGGTTAGTAAAGGCTGTCATAGGCTAAACGTGACAGTGCTTTGGTAATAAGCAAGGACATTTCATCCAGTTTTAAGAGGACAGTTTAGGTCGTGGTAGGTTTCTCAAACAACTGACTTCTGAAATGAAATTGAAATCAACATTTTCTCCTCAGAATGGCACCTTCTTATGCCTAATAATGTAGTACCATTTTTTTTGTTCAGTATTTTAAAAATTCATACTCTTTTCTCATTCACAAATCCAGTGTCTAAATTAATCTTTGTGTCCATCCTTATCAGTATCACCTCCATTTTTTTACCCTTCCTCACTCTAAGTTAATCTTCATCTACCCAAGGCAGGACTATTGTAAAAAGGTGCTATCTTAATCCTAACAAACCCTCTCCTTTCTCCCTACTCTAGGCCCCAGGTTCATTTGCCCAACATACTTTCTATTAAAAAATCTCAGTATTTAATTTGATGCCTAATGGTTAAAAATTACTCCCCTTTTTCTACCCTTCCATCTGACTCTCCCAGAAGACACTGTAAATCTTTGCCTTTAATCAAATGATACCACCATCCTTCCAATTCATTCCTCCTCTGCTTTGCATGCGTTCATACCTGGGTTGATCTTTCTTTCCTTTCAGTTTGTTTTTGTTGCTGTTGTTGGTTTGTTTATTTTAAAAACATGTCCATCTCTAATCTCTCCTTTAAAAGCCATTACACCTACCTATTTTGTGATGCTTACCTTATAAAAATCACAGAATTTGTATGAACTAGCCATTTGGTGATTGCTATGTATAACCTTTTTAAAAAGTCAAATACAGTATATAAAGGTATAATTCACATATCGTAACCAGATTTCTGATCATACATGGTCACCTTAGAGAACTTTTCTGATTAACTTAGCGGAAGGAGCTTTTCAGAAAACCCTCTTCTCCCACCCCAATGCTCTAACATCATCTTCTAGTTTATTTTCTTCAAAGAACTAATCACTAGCTGAAATCATTCTTCACTTCTTTATTGCTTGGCTCCCTCACTAAATGGGAAGTGCCAAGAGAGAAGAATCTTTTTCTGTTTTTTTTTTTAATTTTTAAAAAACATTTTTCTGTTTTGTCCGCCAATGTACTGTTTCTGTCCAGAACAGTTTTCTGGCCCTCGGTATGTGTTTAATAAATACTCGATGAATAAGTGAAGAAGGACATGAAAGGAGTTGAGGTAAATCTAATTTTTGCCCCATTAAACTGATATGGCAAAAATTAATTGAAAATATTTATGGAAAAAGCAAACATTATATAAACTATAAATCCCTTATGTATAAATTAAAATAAAGCTAGTGTTTCATTTTACTGTAGGGCAGTGTGATACATTATATAACCATATTATACAATAACATGGCTCACCAAACCAAGTCTAAATGTTCATTGATGGGAGAAAAAGCTAAGTGAATAATTAACAAAGAGGCTTATATGACTATCAGAGTTGTTTAAAAATATACAATCAGGTAGGCTCATGGCAGTGAAATGGGAATGTCACTTCCATTATGATTTGAATTAAGAAGAGAGGCAGTTTCAAAGCTCAGAGGACAATGGACATTTGTCAATACCATGTAGCTTCAGAATTTTAAAATGTAATTCCTCAATTTTAAAATGTAATTCTCTTTTAAAACATAGTCATTTCAAATGCAAGTCAAAACAGCAATAGTAACATTAATAATAAAGCTATGAGTTTACACAATCTTTGCTTGGGCTCACAACTTCTAATACTACTTATTTTATTATTCATTTCCTTAAAATTAAAGTTACATTTAATTCCATTATATGGAATTAAATTATTCAAATTAACTCTAACCTGAAACTAACTTTGGAAGAAAATCACTTTAGTATTATTTATACCTTCAAGGATAAAATGTATATAAATTCTTTCAGTTATGCAGAATAAGATGTGTGAAGTATAAAATGTATGTTTTTATTATTTTCAAGAGTAGATTTAAAGTATATTTCTCAGAAACCACTGTGACAATTTAATTCATGATATCAAATTGTGGTAGAAAAATTTCTTTTGAAATGCTTATTACCCATACTTATTTCTCAAATACAGAGTTCAACTGGAGGGAGTCCTGATAGAGGAAAAATTGATTCCTGTGATGTGAACATGTTAGAAATGTGATACTGGGTTTTTGTATGATGTAGATAATTCCAATCTAAATTAATAAAGCTAATTAATTTATTCCAATAGAAAATGCTACAAGTAGATTTCATTAGGGTAACATGAAACTTGATCTCTAAGTTGATTTCCTTCCAAAATTTTCTATAGGAGCAAAGACTCCAGCAAAAATACTCTCAGGGGCTGGGGATTTGGCTCTGGCAATGCATCTGCCTTGTAAGTGCAAGGTTCTGAGTTCTATCCCGGTACCAAAAAGAAAAAAAAGAAAAGAAAGAAAGAAAGAAAAAGATGTGTTCCCAGGGGTCCAGGCATTTAGCTCAGTGGTGCCATGCCTGCCTCACAAACACCAAGTCCTGAGTTCAATGTCCAGCGCACACACACAAAAAAAATCTCAGGGACTAATTGATACATTTTGTAATATTGCAAATGAACAAACTAGTAAATAAATAACAAAGAAAATAAACAGCCAAGGGCTGGATCCACTCCCAAATAATTTAGTAGCATCAAGTGTGGTTTTACTCAAATATTCAACGCTTAATTTTGATCAAGAAATGTTACCGCTGTTGTGGTTTTGTTTTAAAACCGGTTTCTACCAAAAGGATAGAGTGTGTGTGTGGGGGTGGTGGGGAAGCATATGTGAAAGTTAGCGAACAAGGAGTTTTGTGGGCAACAGTATCTTCAGTATTTCGTGAAGTAGACAAATTTTCTTTAGAGGTGCACAAATTTGGCTGATACTCAACTGTCAAATTATCTTGACATAATAGATTTACAACAGCATGATAGTTATGTGAATAAGACTGAAACCCTACAGCACAACAAAGCATTTGATGTTCTTTCACCTACAGTCTGCACCTGCTTATGAATCATTGGAGTAAATGTCAAAGAGAATGGAAGTTCTACACCATAACTCTTCCATCTGAGAAGCTGCGTTACGCAGCTGTTTGTCTTCCAAATACCTGTAACTTACACTTTAGCCTGATGTCTGAGAAAGGATGTCCTAGAAAGTATATCTAGGAATTAATATATCTTTAAAACACGAAAGCCAACTGATGAGTGAATGGGAGCATCAAAAAACATACTCACACTAAGGGTAGTTGGCCTTTTCAAAGAAATGTGTGTACTTTTATGCACTAAGCCTTCTTCACATGAAGTGACACTCCCTTCTCTCCAAAATAAGACCTAGCTAGAAAATAAGCAGCCTTGAAAACTAGAGATAAAAAAATGCCAGCCCCAATTAGCCCATCCTTGCCTTACCTGCCGTACAGAGTAGCTGTCGAACAAGAGAGTAGCAATGGTAGGTAATTTACTACTCCCTTTGTAGCATGAATACTTATATCAGTTATAATTGTTACTTATTACAGTCAAATATTAGCAAAGCAGATATTTGTTGAATTCCTTAAATTGGCAAAGTATTATTCTAGGCAGTGGCAATACAGTAGTTGCTATCATGAAGCTTACATTCTAATGTGAGGCATAAAATGCTAAGCAAATTACATAATATTTTATGAACATTGGGATGAACACTATTGAAATATCTGGGCCATTGAAGGATGCAAGTATATAACAAGGCATAAAGTGGAAAGATATTTGAGCTGATTTTTAAAGGCAAAGGACTGAAATGTTGATGATAGGGAACGGGAGGCTCAGAATTCCAGGCTAGTACATGGAGCAATTGAGCAGAGTCTTGGGTGAAATATGGTACGTCCAAGAACCAAAAAGGTCAGCACTACCAAATGCAGGTGAGTAACAAGGACAGCGGCCTTGAATACAGCTGGTGTGGAAAGCAGGGGCAGATAGCATGCAGGGTCATGAAATATAGTTCATTTTTTTCTTTATCCTCGTAATTGCATAATATCATTAAAGGATCCTCCTAAGCACCCACCTGCATGTAGGAAGCAGGTTGATTTTACATAATATTGGTTTGGCAATTGGACTTGGGCATAAATTGTGAGGTTGAACTAGATGAGCACTCTCGAAAACTCTACAAGGGCCTCTCTGTATTCAAACTGTATTCAAAGCCAAATGTCTACATAATATTGGTTTGGCAATTGGACTTGGGCATAAATTGTGAGGTTGAACTAGATGAGCACTCCCGAAAACTCTACAAGGGCCTCTCTGTATTCAAACTGTATTCAAAGCCAAAATGTTACACACAGGCCACTCGACTGCTTCAAGAACTTTTCCCATATCTAGAAATGAACACTTTTTAGATCCAATCATGAGCCATAATTTAATCTACAGAATGGTGATATTAAAGTTTCATCATCTCAAAGAAGGAGTCAAAAATCTTCTTTGGGAAATGAAGGAAGGTAGTGGTGACCAGATGCAAAATAAATGTAATCAGTATTTATAAAGATTAGAAAATTAGGCATAAGAGGCTGGGCATGGTGGCGCACGCCTGTAATCCCAGCACTCGGGAGGCTGAGGCAGGAGGATCGCTGTGAGTTCGAGACCAGCCTGAGCTACATAGTGAGTTCCAGGTCAGTCTCAACTACATAGTGAGACCTTGTCTCAAAAAATAAACAAAACAACAAATAAACAAAGAAAATTAGGCACGAGGGGGAAATTCATCTCACTAGGAATTTACAGGTAGCAAGTAAAAGAAGCTTAGAGATGGAAAGGGATTATCAGGAAGCTTCTCTTCTTCAATCAACAGCTTCCCCTATCAGTTTTGACAGGCATCATTGACGTTGTCAAAGTTTATGTAATATATTATGCACAGTTTCAAGCACCCTGATACTTGAGGTTTGCTTAAATTAAACCCTATTAACAACAGCAACAACAACAACAACAACTATGGAGTCTCGACTGAAGGCAATATACTCTGAAATCTAGACTTGTGTGTTCCTGCGACTGGGACAGGACCAGGCAGAAAGAATTCGCTGGGTTACAGAATTCCAAGTCACCGGGTCACTGAATGTTAAATGGAGATTAATTCTCAAGCACTTTCCTGCTTTTACTGAGGTGCTTTGCCAAGGCGTCCCTAAGTGGAGGAGCTCGGCCACAGCCCTGTGTCCGTCCTTCCATGACCTTCGAGGGACTCCTGTCTCCATTCCCCGCAGATCCGCAATTCTTGCAGACGTGGAGCCTGCACAGGAAGGAGATGGGATCCGAGAGGCTCACCAGGCCTGCCGCTTGTCGACTCTGAATCAGGCTGTTTCCTTCCCCGCCACGGGTAAGGGACGAGCTGAACTGGGGCTCGAAACAGGAGCGCTCTTTGATATCTCCCTCCCTCGCCTCCTTGCAGAGTTCTCTCAAGGTAAGATAGACACCGGCAACGGGATACGAATTTCGCGCGGGCCGCTTTGAGGCGGGCCGAATAGAAGGACGGACCGGAAGTGGCAGTTGTCATAGCGACTGAGATGTTCAACCTCTTCCATGTCGTTTCCTTCTCCCAGTTACTCCCGTTCTGTTTTTACGAGGCCGGGAAAACAGAACGAGGAAGTGGTGACGCATTTGTCCCCCACAAATATCACCAGAAGCTATCACGACTCTGTTGGCCAGTTTGGGAGAGGACCAGACCGGAAATGGTAGTTTCTATGGTAACCCCCGAGCAGGTTGCCAGGGAGATGACCCCTTTTGGTCTCTGAATCTCTGCTGTAGCTTCACCTCGAAGACATATCTAACATCCCGGCCTGTCTCCTGCCATGATTCCAGGGAAATACCGCTCTGTTTCTGGCCGAGCTGCAAACAGCGTAGGTTGAGCTTTCCTGTTTTCTTTTTCTTCCCTTTGGTGTTGTCCTTTGTGACTGGTGTCTTTGTCTTAGGTGATGGGTTGTATTTTTGGAAACAGGTCTATTCAAACTGTTGTCTGACCTAGGCTTGAGGTTCGTGGGCGGAACCGAGGCACTTGGGGTGTATTTAATTTTGTACGTGGGTATTCAGTCTTGACAAGGATCTGGGCTTCCCAGAAGGTGGAGCTGGTCTTCTGTGAAAGGCCCAGGATTATTTAAATTCCTTTTATTCGTTAGTCATTTCCTTTTTCGTTTTTTCTTTTTTCTTAATTGAGAAAATTATTATTAGGTATTCCTACAAGCTTCACCTGTCGCATTGATTTATGTATTTAGACCTGAAACAGCAAGTGTCAAAAGCCTGAGGTAGCAAGTGGAGGGTTAAAGTGGTGCTGACATTTTGAAAAAAATGAATGAAACGTTTTAATTCTTAGGTGTGATTATATTGATTTCAGCGAATCCTCAGAACATGATAATTTACCAGAATCAAGTAAAGAGAGGCAGGCTGTTGCATCCTAATTTTTTGTTATATGGTTATCTGCATCATGGGGGGATATATCTGTCTATGTACATCAGCTGAGAGCAAATTTTATGGTTTCTCTTTACATTTCAGATGAACTGTGGGCTTCATCTGGTCATTCAAACATCATCGCTTCCTGAAAAAAACAAGGTAAGATTTAAGCATATTGGTATTTAAATTCAAAATAAACTGTTACAAATTCTACACGAATAACATGATTTAAAGAGCAGATTCTGAATTGGAAACAGTACACTTACTTTGGTCTCCAGTGTAAAGATGATTTTTATTTTCTGACTACATAAAACCAAAATTAGCCCTCTTTAAAAAACAGTGCCATTTCATTGATTGCAAGACATAAGGTTTTTGGCATTTAAATATTTTTGAAATGAAGATCCTTCTGAGAATTGGTGGCATGTCAAAATTTGAGTGGTCTTACTATTGATAGCATCTTAGAACAGATAAAATATAGTGATTTGGGAGAGGATAATTACACATTTTGTTTAAAAGCAGGGAAGAAAACTAGGTTAGCAGTGGAAAGATTTTAGGTTTAATGTTATTTAGAGTGTCTTCATAATGTTATGGATATGAGATTCTTTTTTCCCCATGGTGTCTCTGGCATTTCCAGAATTCTTGGCTTTTTATTTGTTTTTGAGATTTTTGAGATAAATGCTTTTCTTCTCCTCTTGTCTCAGTTCAGCACTCAGACATACTCACCAAACATGCACAACTATGTCTCAAGACACAACACAGTTTCCTCCTTTGGCAAAACTGGACACCTCCAACCATCATTATTCATTTATTTATGAAAAAGTTGTCAAATATGTCTCTGGAGGAATCTTAAAGTAAAGAGCAGAGTTTACAGATGAAAGCATGGGCCAAGTAAGAAGAGTGATGAATGGAAGGACTATTGGTCAAGCAGGTAGTAGATGGTTACACTGTATGTAAATGTGTAAAAAGTAGATACTTGGAATGCAGACAGCTTGATCATTTCCAGTCAACATCACTTGGCTAGGTTAATTGAAAAGTATTTCTTATTATAACTAGTCATAATAGATTCCCCGCCAAACGTGTCCTAATTTTCATTGACAAATCCTATTTCTACCACTGTAATATTTCTAGGAAAGTGTTTCATCCAAATCCTATCCAACCCTATCCTACTTTCTTTCTTCTGGGCTTCTTTTCTGGGAAAATACTGTTACCTCATACAAATCATAAGAGTATAATGCAAATGCTCATGTTGTGTTTAAATTATGAATGAATAAGAGGCATAATGATTCTTTGAAGATATGTGTTTAAGGGTTTTTTAATGGCTAATCATAAGTGATTGTTTGGCTTTGTTTTTCTCAGTCCTATCAGATAATTATTTAAAATCAATTTAGTGAGAGCCCTTCTTAGAAGACTTAAGTATCCAATTTAATATGTTGTAGTTATAATTGGATATTTAATGGAATTCTAATGATCAAAACATAGAGATTTTTTCCCAACTTGATTTCATTTTTATGTGTTGAGCAAGTGACTGAGCAAATAATTTTTTTAAATCATTGTATTTGTGACGATGTAGAGAGACTGATTGGAAGTGTCTTACAGTGACATGTGCTTTCATCTGATCTCATTAAATTGACTTTGATTTTATGTGTGATAAAATGCTCATGAAATTTTTCCAGTTTAAGCCATTGTAATGTATACAGCTCAGTGGCATTTTATACATTCACAATGTTGGACAACCATCATCTCTATCTAGGCACTCCAAACAGAATGTCACATCCTTTAAGCAGTTGTTCCCTATCCTCCTCTTGTCCAAATACCAGGAGACCACAGATTTGCTTCCTGTCCCTATGGGTACCTATTGAAGACACTTTATATAAACAGAGTTTTAGGACATGTGGTCCTTTATGTTTGGCTTCTTTTACTCAGCATGATGTTTTCAAGATTCATACATAATGTGGTATGTTATCAATTACTATCTATTGTAATTATTACATTATTTACTACTAAATCATTCTCTATATTTTTTAAATAATATTTTTCAGGTTGAATTCAAACTTAATAGAGATACATCATCATTTCCTGGTAGACTCTTACAACATGACCTTGAAAGAAACTACTCAAGTAGGCAAGGTATTATCAGTGAGTAGACATCAGACATAATTCATCCTATCTGAATATTAATTGTTAAATAATATGAAATTATTAAATCCAAATAAATGAATTAAAAGTGATGGTTTGGTATTTGTGTAAGTCAGAAATGCTTTAATATGTATGATATTATTTCTTATACAGAAAAGGCTGTTGTTATTTTTGTTGGAGAGCTGGTTACACTAGAGAATGGGAAAATGATATTCCAAGTATTATATTAGAACTAGAAAAAGGGCTAATTAGTGAGACAGAGTGTGGGAACGCAAATATTTGGGAAGTAAGGAAACAGTGGAAATAGAAAGTCAGGAATAGAAAAGAAAGTCTTTTTCCTTTACTATCACATATGATTCCATGTATTTTATATCAAAGGCCTTAAACATTAGTGTGTATCACTTCGGACTTTTGTTAAGAATGCAAATTCTTAGTGGTCTCCCTCCATCTTCCCCGTTCTGACTTTGTAGGGCTGGAATGGGATTTAGAAATGTTCATTTCAATAATGACACAAGTAGTTTCATAGATGTAGTTTGTGAACCACTCTTTGAAAAACACTGCCTAATAGGAGGTGGTTGTATTTCTGAAATCTATTTCTTTAAATCAAGGAAAAATTCCTTTAAGCACATTTGAACCTTGGTCATTCACTATCTGTGATATGCTAGTGTTACACACAGCAGAATTCTTATATACAGCATTGCCTCTACTTCCTAGGAGTCTGTGTAATAGGGGTGATACATTGTACATCTCCTCACTGTGTGAACAAGAAGTGCTTTTGAAGATTGATTAGTGCTGTCTTTTTGTTTTGTATTTCTGGGCCTTCCTCTTGAGTCTATCTTTTCTCTTTCTATATCTTCCTTTTTTTTCCCTTTATCTTACACTTTTATGCTGGTCAGTTGCTAGCCTTGACACTGACCTAACCACAGCTCCATAGTGCAGGAAGCACTGTCTTGCCTTCTTTGGTTTAGTTCAGTATGTATTTATAGGGTGTGTGCTATGTGTCCAGCACTGTTTGAGGGCATGGAGGTGTAGATGTAAACAAGGAAATTCCCAACTAGGGATTATTTTTCAATGTTTTCATTGTGAATTTTCTTCACAATTTAAATAATAGACTTAATTTTTCTCTTCTACATTCTGAATTAGACTTAAAGACTTTCCTCTAGTTTTTCTTAAGTTAGAGTAGGGAGTTGTTATATAGATTTGTGGCTGGTTGGCTAGGTAAATTTATTTAACTGGATAAGTATTTCTAGGTATTTGCTAATGAGGAAATAATGTGGATGTATTGATTTTGTGAACCTGAGATGAATAAAGTTCTATCTGTCAGTAATGACCACACAAGACAAATTAAAAATAAATTTAGAGAAGAATAAAACTGTTTGTTTTTTCCTTGAAAGGTTTTATTAAAAAATCTCTGACAAGGTATTCACTTGCTGTGTTCCAAATGTGTACGTGGCAGTATGCCTTCTCCACAACTCGAGCAGTGTCTTACAAAGAAGACCACACAATTTACAATTTAACTTCATTTTTGTACTCAGTATTCTACATCCAAGGGCAAAACACTTTGGAAAAAGTTTAAGTAGTCTGGGAACTTCTAGCTAATAACCTGCACTCTGATACTTAACCATTATAGTTAATGTCATAGCTTTCAAAATTAAACATATCACAACCCATCCACATAAATTAACCATTTGTACTCTCAGTCAAAAGTAAAGAAATCTGATCTTTTATGTAAGCTTTTTAGTCTAAAACTTGGTATGTGATTTCTTTTCCTTTTTTTTGGTACCGGGGATTGAACTCAGGTCCTTGTGCTTGTGAGGCAGGTGGCGGAACCACTGAGCTAAACCCCTGGCCCTTGTATGTGATTTCTTTTCCTTTTTTTTGGTACCGGGGATTGAACTCAGGTCCTTGTGCTTGTGAGGCAGGTGGCGGAACCACTGAGCTAAACCCCTGGCCCTTGTATGTGATTTCTTTTAGGCTTTTTTGGATTTTGTTAAAAGTTAACCCCTGTATTCCTGAAATTTTGTAAGAGCAAATTATTCCAGGAAATACTATACAATAAAATCTCAATTACCCTAATTTTAATTGATTAAATTCCCTAATTAAGAATTTTAAAATACATGTGTAGAGGGGAAGAGGCAATGCTTGGCTCCTAAGATTATGGTAAAGCACTAGAAAATCTAGTATCAGGATTTTGCTCACCAAAACAATCTCCAAGATAAGGCTGAGTCCCACACATATATGACAATGCACTGACAATACCATACATCCACCTACTTATTTGACTATCTACACACTGACGTATCCACTCATCCATCTACCCATGTATCTAGACTTCAATGCAGTGAACATTCTTAACAATACAGACCAGTGAGCCTCTTAACAGCCTTGAGATCCTACCTACAAAATAAATCATGTAGCATTTTATACTAAAATGTAAGAATTCTGATTTTCTTTTTAATAACACACCAAATAAACCCTAGTAAACTAGAAAAACAATTAATTTGTCTACTTGGTTACCTACTGAATTTAGATTCTACCAAGAATATAAGGAATGTAAAATGAGGTCCATCTCTCAAGAAGCTTATAAATTTAATTGGGAAGACAAGGGCTATGTGTCTGGTAAGTTAAACAGTGATATAAGAAATAAACAATAACAGAGGAAATGTTTCAAAGTAAAATTTGGAAGCATAGTGGTGTAGTTCATATGTGTGTCTTAATTAACCAACGTATAAGTGGTCGTTTTAGCTAAAGATTCTCCTGGTCCCCAGTCAGAGGGTCTCACGTGTAGATTTTAAGTCCTTTTTATCTCATCATTTTTGTCTCTTGCTATTTACTGAAAGGTTTATATCACACTGAGAGTAAGCTCATCATGCTGGTAGTAATTATGACTTCTGCACATAATAGGAACTGAAAAGCAAGGATAAAATGCCTTTCATTACTGGGTGTAAACACAACTATTCTTTGATTTCAGCCTCTATGTTCCAAGTCTTCTTAAATTTAAGCTTACCTTGTAAATTGAGGATTGGCTTGAAATTTTAACAAAACAATTTTAAAAACTTTATGTAATGAGAGAAATTGAGGTTGTCTATTGTTTTGAACTTTCCCTTTATCACCTTTAGCTTTATCATCTTTAGCTGACCTTTAATTGTTTAATGCTTATACTGTAGTTAATCCTTGGGATTTTGTTTGTCTGTTTTTAACCACCTGATTTTCACTCAAAATCTATTTAATGAATAATGGTTTCTAGTTATCCTGCTAGCAAGTGGTCATGTCATAAGATGACTTTATTGGTGAACATGGTGTCCATTCTGAATGCTTATACTCAGGAACATCATTGTTATTTATCTTGATATTCCATGCTGTTCACAAAAGCAAAATATAAGTACTGGTTGTATCATTCAAGAAGCTAGGTGTGAGATACTTTGGTTTAAACCTTGAAGACCCGAAGAAGCTAGCAAATATCATTGCTTTTTACTTTTTAATCTGATCTGTGTAGAACTTGATTTTAAGTTGTTAGCATATCATCTGATGGCCTGTTCCAGAGTATGTTCGCTTCTAGATTTTGTTTTCCTCTTTTCAGCATATTGTTTAGTTTACGTGGCAGAATTCTCTAGTAGCCTCATGTTCTATTTTACTGCTTAGTTCTCCCTTCAAGTACTTTCATATTAATTGCTGCTTTCAGTAGATTTTTCTCTTTATAGAAGGAAGTGGAAGATTTCATCTAATATTCAAACTGTCACTTTTGACCTGTTATGCAAATCTCACCTCATTTCTGGATCTTCTCACCATTTCTTCTTGATCTTTCTACATTCTTTTAGTAACTTAGAGTATATTTTAATATCTATGTCTTCCCTAACTCATCTGTAACTATTTTCATTAAGAAGGTAAATTCTCATACTGTACTTTTATGCAAATACCTTATTCTTTTTTATTCTGCATTTTGTACATGTCGTTCTTTTTAATTAATTTCATAGATGTTTGCCAACTAGATCCAAAGCTCCTCACTGTCAAGGATATCATGTACTCAAGAGCCTATAAACCCCATCAGGGGTTTACATAGACTGTGGAGTACACATATAATATATTTATTGGCAGCCATTTTGCAGTATTTCTACAAATAGTATCTAGAAAAAGTGATGATGTGAGGTTTACATCTGCTATCCAAAACGACTTTCTGTGTATTTCCTATAGAAAAGTCGTGTATTATGTAACTTTGTGATAAACTTTTTGATATTTTGAAGGAGATGGAAGAGTAATAAGCCCTTTGCCTCGTAATAAATCATCATGCATCTCATCTACAACAAACCTGACAGAACTATGTGGGCTGGAAATGAAAACTGCCACAAGCTCCTTATCAGCATTTGGAGATTCTTCCATTCAGACACCTTCCAAGGCCAGAATCCGGCAGGGCTGTCATAGTGCTGGCCCAAATATATCTGGTAATGAGGGACTATCTATCATCTCAGTTAAAAGAGCTAAAGCTGACTGTTAGGGTTATCAAGGGATGAAGGGAGCACTAGAGTAGGTATATCTAACAGTTGGTAAGGCAAGGGAAAAATTTGGCATACAAAGAATACATAGTTTAGGTTTGAGGAGGAAAGGAACAGCCCCGAATTTAGTAATTAATTTCTAATATAGAAAGCTCTGGAAACTTGTTGAGAAAGATATTCGTAGGTGCCAGTGTTGTCCAGATATAAGTTGACTTTGTAGTTTCAAGATTTAAAACATTTGTCTTAATCAAGTAATTTGTATATCTTTTTCAATAGGTGATCATATTAATTTGGTGAGCTCATCAATGCCATCATTTCCTGTTCTTCAACGCTCTTCTGAAGAGAAAATACTTTACTCAGACAGGTTGACTCTAGAAAGGTGAGGACAATTTCCTTTCTTTTGTAGACTATGTAACTACAAGAATTGAAAGATGTGAGTTTTCCCTCCTTCCTTCCTCCTATTTCTCAGCTACCTAGTTCGCTGGCTTAAATATAATCGCTTCTACCATTGTTTTGTTTGTCCTTTGAGAAGTATGGTGAGGGATTTTATATTTATATGTAAAGGGACTTGAATATATCACAAAAGAGTAGTTATAGCTATTTTATTTTATTAGTCCATTCTTGCAGTATATATAGTTTACCTTTACCTCAGGGGGTAGTAGGTACATGGACTTAACATCTCTTCTTTTTCATCTTTTTCCCTTCCCTCCCTCCTCCATCTTTAGACACATAAGAATCACGTCCACTGTGTGTAGTTGGTGTAGGAACATTACACATCCTGTTCTTCCCATGTCCCCTTCCCCTCCCCCCACCCCCTTTCCATTTGCAAAGATCTAGCTTCCTGTTTCTCCACATCTGCTTTTCGTTTTGCTCTGTACTTCATTTATACTTTGGATTTCTCATATGAGAGAAACCATAGTATAGCCATTTTAAAATATGATTGTGTTAGCTTTGCTGCAGGTTACTGTAACAAAATACCTGAGACAAATAGCTTAAAGGGAGGACATATGTATTTCAGCTCACAGCTTTGAAGATTTAGTCCATCATCATTTGGTTCCATTGCTTTTGGCCCCATGGCAAGGTAGCACATTGTGGTAGGAGTGCGTGGTAGTGCCAGCTATCACCTTCTGCAGGCCAAAAAGCAAAAGAGAGAGAAAGAAGAAGAAGGGGAGGGAGGGGTCTTAGTGTCCCGTTCAAGGGCATATTCCCAAAGACCTAAGATCTTCCACTAAGGCCCTACTGCCTATGGACTCCACCACCTCTCAATAGCACCTTACAGTGGGGATCAAGCTGTAACACATGGCCTCTGAGGGGACACTTATCCATACCACAGTAGTGCCATTGTGAGGAAACCTTTACAATGTGGTCCTCACGTGAGCTCCTTGGCCCATCCAGTCTAGGTCCCTGTTGCTTCCCTGGCCTCTTCACTTCCTGTACACTATTCCTCTCAGTCTGCCCCAGCCACTCCTGCCTCCTGGCTGTTCCTGAGTACACCACCCGTGCCTACACCCCAGGGTTTTTGTACTTACTGCTCTCTCTCCCAGGGGTGTGGGTCCTCTGCCCACATCTCTGCAGGCTGAACCCCTCACCCCTTCAGGTCTTTACTTGGGTTCCATCATCTCAGGGATGACTATCTGGCCTCCAAAAGTATGTCTCCTTCCAACCTGACATTCTTCAGCCCCCTTCTCTGCTTTATTCTTCTTCTTAGCATTTACCATCCTCTGACATATTAAATATTTGCTTACATTTGTTATGTGTCTCCTCCTGCTAGACCCTACGTTCCACGAATACTGGGAGTTTTGTTCAATTCTGTATCATTGGCACCTAGAACACAGAATAAGTACACAGAAATGGTACAGAATGGGCTCTTGATTTTAAAAAAATTGTGAATGAATGACTATATTTAGGGCTTATTCCTCAACTTTATATCTAAGAAGTTATCCATAACACAATGGTGGATGAAGCATCCCACCCCCGGCCTGGTGGTGTAACTAGCAGAAAAAACACTTCTATACATAGCTGTGGCTTAACATTGCACACCCAACAATGAGTTGTAACAGACCATCTGTGTAGTTAAGAAAAAGCTCTCGGAGGTCTGATATGATGTTTTGTAGGCAAAATTATACTTAAGAGCAGTACTGCAGGATTGATGAGTTAGGGGATTCTAAATTGTAGCTTGGGGTGACTCTGGCTGTTGTGAAGATGGTCCTTGGCTGCATGGATCTCGGGATGGGACACAAACATTGGTGTGGTGTAGACTTGCTCATCAAGAAAGCCAGGAGACTGACTTCAGAAGCTGGTATGAAAGAGCTGCACCACAAAGATGCAATAAGCTTAGGCACAGTTTGATCAGGATGTGCAGTCAAGAAAGTTAGGTGAGCCAGTGGCATGGGAATAATTTAGGAATCTCTGAGTACTAGTGGCTAACAGCATTGATTTCTGCCCCACTGTGTGCCTTCTTAGCCAGTACGATAGAGGTCAAGAGTAGATGCTAATTGAGAAGAAAGGCTTGGAAGAGCTAGGTCTTGGTGGTTCTGGAATTAGGGTGTCCTGGAGTACCAGGAATGCAACCTGTCAGCACCGTGGAGGAATCACAGAAGCAAAATGTCAGTAATGGGGTAGAGACGTACCAACCAAGGGTCTTTTAGTCATAGCAAGCTTCCCTGGAGGACACTGGGTCATTGCTTATGATGTGTGTTTGCTTGCTTCTTTTGGTAGGGTGACAGGAATTCACAGGTTTAAGGGGTAGGCCTTGGAGTTGGGACTTAGGCTTGTGTTTAGAATCCAAGGAAATGGCTTTATTTCAAGCTGTGGCAGTTTGTATGAGGTGGTGGTGGTAGAAGTTATTTATTTTCCTATGTTAGTGGTAACTGATGCAAGAATTGGATGAATAGAAGTTGGTGGATATCTGTAAGTTTAACTATGAGAAACAGAAAGACTAAATAGGAAAAAGGAAGCAATTTAAGATTTTCCTAAGCTGATCATAAAGATAAATTTTAAACTAGAATGCTGATAATTAAGTTATTTTTAATTTACATACCAAAAGTATCCACTATTAGAGTATAATTTTATGACTGAGGTGAATTCTAAATATTATCCAAAAAATAAATATTATCCATACATTAAAGAGATTAAACTATTGCCTTATATTTTTAATATTTATTTTAAACCAATTTCTTCAGCTGATTTTTTAAACATTGTATTTTCATCAACCATTAACATTCATTTAAGTTCTTTTGCTAATAATTTTTTTTTTGTGTGTGTGTGTTTTTTGAGACAGGGTCTCACTATGTAGCTGATACTGACCTGGAACTCACTATGTAGCTCAGGCTCGTCTTGAACTCATAGCAATCCTCCTGCCTCAGCCTCCCGAGTGCTGGGATTACAGGTGTGTGCCACCACACCTGGCATAAATTTTTTATTGTAAGGAGAATCCTGATCACTCTTACAGTTTTATTTGTGCTTATAGCACTCTGATTTCTTTCTTTAAAGCTTATATAATAACTTGATTTTTACTGAAAGAAAATATGTTCTAATAAACTTCTCTGTTATAATCATTCACACACAGAGAGATATTTTCCTTCAATAACTCTTTTGAACCTTTCAGAACAGCAGCACTCAGTACTTTCTCTCTGGCCATATTATCATACTGGTAGAAAACTTGCTTAAAGAGCCTTTATTTCATTACTTCACATGTGATGTAACTTTTGCATACAAGAGGCTTAGTATTTTAAGTATAGCTGAAAGCTTGCATTGTTAATGTTTCATTCTCTCCTGGAGCACTCTAAATACCCTAAAAGTTCAAAGTTAGTGCTGAACATGTCAACCTAAAATCTAAGCTTCTGTGGAAATGTTCTATTAGGACCACCTTACCATTATGAGCTTCAAAATGAAATTTTTCTTTACATCAAAGTGAACTATAGATAGTTGAATTTCTCGCTGTTGTGAAAATCTCATCTAAGTCATGAACCATGCTCTAAAGGAGACACTTTTATCTGGTTTCTGCTCTGATGGCTTGGTTGCCTGCCAGTCTCTTACACCAGTGCACTGATGCCAGTGCAGTTCTCTGGTTATGTGATGTGGTTCTTTTGACCATCTAAACCTCTACCACAGCAGACAGTTACATTTGAAACTTTTCTGATGTTAAGTCACTTCCATGTGATATAATTGACACTGGAGATTTATTTAATGCAATGAGGGTTAGACTTAATTTTAGTAATTCCTCTTGTCAAAGTCTATTGCTTTTTCATGTATGATTTGCAATTAAATACAGGTCACATGGTACATGGGAGTTGGAAGTGGTCCAACTTATCATTTACTTCTCACAACATGACAGCACAAAGATACTAATAATAATATTGGAAAATGAGGGAGACTGCTGAATCTGAATTATACTGACTTTAAACAATTTTTCTAGGCAAAAGCTGACTGTATGTCCTATTATTGATGGAGAAGAACACCTTCGTCTGTTGAACTTTCAACACAATTTTATAACTCGGATTCAAAATATTTCTAATCTACAGAGGTTAATATTTTTGGATTTATATGATAACCAGATTGAAGAAATTAGTGGGCTTTCTACTTTGCGATCCCTCCGTGTGCTTCTGTTGGGAAAAAACAGGTATTCTTTGAAAAGCAGTTTTTGTCTGTAGCCTAATATACATTAGAACTAATGTGGAGTCATATGGTGTTTTGATGACAACTCAGAATGGGATACCTTACTAACTAAAAGCTTTTCACAAAATAGCGAATCAGAGCTGGGTGTGGTGGTGCACACCTGGAATCCCAGCACTTGGGAGGCCAAGGCAAGAAAATTGTCATTAGTTCAAGGCCACCCTGGGCTACATAGTGAGTTCAAAACCAGTCTGAATTACATACAAAGTGAGACTAGACTCTGTCTCAAAAAAAAGAAAAAAAAACCCGCGAAAAACTCTTAGCCAATGTATGCTTAATATATAAATAGTTGCTGTATATATGTATACAGAGAGAAGTAAATTAAAATATAAAAATGAGCTATATCTTAACACCTTAGTATGTTTTTATTTATTGATAAATGTGTTGCATCCATATTTCTACTCAACTTAATCTGATTTTCAGAATCAAGAAAATCTCAAATCTGGAGAATCTAAAAAACTTAGATGTTTTGGACCTTCATGGGAATCAGGTATTGTGAAGCCCTTTTCTTTCTTTTTAGAGGAAATGTCTAGGAAATTTGTATTATAATACTTTTAAGGACCATACTTGCATTGAGATTTTTCAAGAATTATTTTACTGAGTCATTGAAGGTATTAAGCCTATACATGCAAGTTTGGGTAACAATTAGCAGTAAATCACAGATAAAACATTTGGAGTCCTTATAGTTAAGGGAGTATTTGTATGGTTTTCAAATGATCTCTTGAAGGGTTCTCAGGCACTACCTGGGATCTTCAAGTGCACCTATAAATGAATACTATGTCGTTTGATCTGTGCAGTCTATGTAGGCACTATTTACAATTCAGCATTATTTACCAACCACGATTCTGAAGAATGCTGTTCTTTGTTAGCACACCTGTGTTATGTATCTTATAAGCATGTTTGTAATATTCTGTAGTCTAAGATTAAACATTTATACTGTAGAAATTATTTCTCGTTTCTGTATTTACAAGAAGAAAAATTTAAATGAAAATTTGAGTCTGGTTTCAAAATATCTAAATCTAGTAAGCTTGTAGTATCCGTAGTATCCCAAAACAAAAACGAATAGCCAGAGTGACCTCTGATTTCTAAAGTCAAAAGATACTCAAGATGGAATGAGCTTCCTCCTTCTCCCTCCCACTTCTTTTCTCTTCTCCCTTCCTCTTCTTTGTCCCTCTGGCTCCCACCTCTTCTTCTTCTTTCTCTTCCCTTTCCTTCTTTCCTTTCCCTTTCTCGCTATTTATTCCTACTCCCATTCTCCTCCCCTCCTTTCCTCTTCCTGAAGGCTGGGGGAACGCCCATTAGCGTGGTGACGTCAGAGCACGTACAGTCCGGGAAGGACGCTAGCGGTCTAAGAACGTAGGGGCGTGAGACCACGATCAGGGGTGGGCCTTGGCCGTCAGAGGCGGGGCTCTGCCAGAGTGTGGGCAAGGCGGAGCTCAGGCTCAGTTCCGGTCAAAGCGGCAGTGGTTGAAGTGCTGAGTGGCGGCTGCTGTCAATCGCTTTTGAATCTAGTTCCAGTGCGCGCGAAAGGATGAGTTAGGGGCCGTTTGAATAGTTTCATCTGTCATGGAAAAATGGGAGACATTTGTACTGGCTGAGTTTAAAGAACTGGTTGGAGAGCTACAATTTGTTCAACTTGATAAAGATGTCTCTGATCCTTTCAGCCTAAATGAGTTACTAGATGAATTTTCAAGGAAACAAAAGAATTATGGCAAAGACTGAAGAATTTATTAACAGTGTTGTTAGAAAGCCCAGTGGATGGGTGGCAGATAGTAGAAGACCAAGATGAAGATAATACGGAAACAGAGCAAAGTCCAAAAATGAAAAACAGCCTAGAAATATTCCGTGCAATTACGTCTGTGATTCTGGCTTCTGTCTCTGCAGTAAATGAAAGTGACAGCTACGAGGCCCTGCTGGAATGTGCCGTAATACTAACTGGCATTTTGTATGCGTCGTGACTCTAAATGCAGGCTGCAGAGATCCATCCAGGCTCTGTGCCTCAGGTGGTGGGAGCAGGGCCTGCCTGCTAAGGGGGACCTGGGAAAGACAGCTTTTGTCATGCTGCTGAGAAGTCTGGAGACTGGAGCGGGTGCAGATGTGTGTTGGCTCTGGCGTGTTCATCAGGCTTCATATTCCTTTGATTAGGACTCAGAGAAGAGCAGAGAAATTAAAGATGCTGCTGCCGGAGTGCTTCATAAATGTTAGATACATCAAGAAGGAAGAGAGAAGATTTCTTAGTTCTCTCTTCAGTTGGAATATAAACTTTATTAAAATGATTCTTGAAACTATTAAAAACCAGTTACAGGGATTACAAAAATCTCTGATGGTGCACATTGCAGAAATTTATTTCAAAGTTTAGAAAAAGGCTTTAGGGAAAATACTGGAAATTTAAAAATGACTGCATCCAGGACTTGATGTACCATGGCACCCATTTTCTAAGAGGTCTCCATTGCACTCCAGTATAGGAGTTTCTGAGATACTTTCACCACCAAAAGAATGTTCAGTGGGGAGTAGAAGAGATGCTTTATAGAATTATATAAGCCCATCCTTTGGAGAGGCTTAACAGCCAGAAACGCTGCCTCGTTTTTTGCTGAGGAATTTCCTATTTTGGATCCTAACTCCCATGCTATGGCGATGGAGAGTGAAATTTACAAACAGTTTGAAGAACTGTATACCCTTTTAGAAGATCCTTGTCCAATGGTCTGATCCACAGGGATCGTTGGTGTTTGTAAAATAAACTCCAAATACTGGGAAATTATGGCCCCCACCATTCTCATTGATTCCCTGAGGAAAGTGACCAGGGAGCTGGTATTTAGTACCAGCTCAGTTGATGTGCATTGCTCTGTCTTTAAGTGCCTGCTGATAATTTTGGATAACAAACCAAGACATTGCTATTGCTATTGCCAAAACAGGTATGGCTAGCACTCAGCTGCAGTCTCCATGACAACTCCGAGAAAGCATGAGTGGCCTTTGTGGGTATGCTGTTGAAAATCAAAACTGTGCAAGCTGTGAAGTTTTGGAAAATATGCCCTATGGGGCTTATTTTGGCTCCTCTGGAAACAGTCTTAACCTGTGTCTCAGTGCCCGCTGAGCCTCATTTTCAGCTCCTTCCTGCCCATGAACCAGCTGGAGGAGGTCTGGTGTGAGCACTGTATCACGCTGATCCAGATGAACCCACTGGCTGCCTGGAGGTTCTGTCAGCATGCCCACAAGCGCACTGTCTGCACCCACATAGCAAAGCTGATCCATGTTATTTGCCGTTGCGAATGTCTGTGTCTAGAGGGCATTAAGAGAGTGTCAGGAGGACCAAGAGGAACTGGAAAAGGAGAATGTGAGCATTGTGGACAAAACACTATCTATAAATGACATTGAATCCATTTGCTAGAAATCAATGTGATTTTCTGGGAAAGCATTCATAAAAGTCTGGAGGATAATGAAGAGGCAAACTTTTATACTGGCTCTTTGTGTGTGTGTGTGTGTGTGTGTGTGTGTGTGTGTGTGTGTGTGTGTATGTGTGTGTGTGTGGTAGTGGGGATCAAACTCAGGACCTTGTACTTGCCAGCCAGGCCCAGCACCACTGAGCTATATCCCTGGCCCATTTACACTGTTAATAAGTTTGCCTCTGTGCTTCCAGAATACAGTATCTAAAAGTATTTAAGGTTGATGGCTATAAAATCCCTTTGTTCCTACCAGGGTCCACCATCCCTGTATTTAGCTGTGGTATGATCTCCACCTTAAGGAGCCAGGAGGAGGGCACTGCAGACAAGGGCTACTGCGTCTTGCTGGACTGCCTGTGCTCCTGGGGACAGGCAGGGGATGTCCTGGAGCTCATCAATGACTGGTTCCAGGGAAGCAGCCCCAGATGATCAAGGATAAGTGTAAAGTGCAGATCCAGGACACACACCCAGTGCAGCCCAAGTTGGCCTTGGTTTACATGGGGTACTTGCTGAACCATTCAAAAAGCTGAGATTGCCTGCTCTCCACAACCCAGAGGAAACTGAACCAACTTTTGAAAGCACTTGAGGTGTCAAAGACAGACCTGGAGTCCCTTCTGCAGTCACTGTTTGAGAAGACCTGGAACTTCAGCAGGGCCACCACCCTATAAGCCTTCAGCCACCACTGCTGGCTAAGTGCCCATTTTTTTTTTTTTTTGGTTCCGGGAATTGAACTTGGGTCCTTGCGCTTGCAAGGCAGGCCACCGAGCTGCTGAGCTAAATTCCTGGCCCTAAGCGCCCATTTTGAGCACAAGTTGAGCTTGAAAGGGAAAGTCCACCTGTCTGTCTTGGAAGACACTGGGTTTTGATTAGAAAGCAAGGGTTTGTCTTTTCTTCAGGACCAAGAAGAAGATCACCTGAAGCTCCATCATCCAGACCTACCTGTCTCTGTGTAAAGGTGTCATAGTTGACCTTGGAGACCCAAAGTTTCAGATACAACTTCTTCATGGGAGTCTTGTGATCATTCAAACCATGAAAAGATTTTTTTAGTGTTATTACTTTGTGGCATTCTGAAAGAGGTCACTGGAAGTTCCTTGATTCAGAAAAGAGATTCAGATGAAGAAGTTACAGTGTTGTTTGACAGAGTCCAGAAAGTGGTTCAGAATGTGTTGGAAAGCATGGCACAAGGCTTCAAGGAACAACCGGAAGAAGATACAGACTCCTTCATTCTGTAAGACCCCACTTCATGAGGTCATAACTACTGTGCAGACCTGGCATGAGGACAGCCCGGTGTACCAGAGTGTACTTTCTACTCTGATCTCTGCCTGGGGTTGAGATCAGCCACTGACTTCAGAACATTTCTGGCACAGAAGAGCTAACCCCACCAGAACATCTTTCTGACCTTCCACTATTTTCAGGATGTTTAATTGGAACAATAATAATAAAGTCTTTGAACTTGATCAGGTTATTTCTGAATGAGTTAAAGGTATATGTGACATCTAGTGAGATTGAAGACTTCATGTACCTCATTGCAGTTCTGCACATTATTTTGATAATAACAAAGGTAAACACAAAAGTTCAAAAGTGAAGGAGTTTGCAACCACTGTCCATGGAAAGCTAAAGGTGGTCATGGAGATTGCTCTGGGAAAAAATAGCCTCCAAAGATTTCTTTGTGAGTCATTGATGAGGACTTTGGGAGAACTTCTGAATTCTTGACCAAGCCCCCAGCTTTGAATATGTAAAAGTGGGAAAAGGACTCACAAAAGTGAAGTGTGTGTGTGTGTGTGTGTGTGTGTGTTTGTGTTTTCCTGGTCTTTATTGTTGACATTAGGGCAAAATGAGATGTGGACATGAGCAGAGAACTCAGAAATTGCACACAGTGACTAATAATGCAATAGCTAAAAAAAAAAAAAAAGGAAGATGATAAAGTAACCAGCGAATGTCTAGTTCTATAAACATAGCATCGGGTAATTAAAAAAACTAGAATGTTGTCTTTTGAATTTACTCCCATTTGGAAATAAAAAATTACTTCATGCACCTTATGAAATAGAACATAATTGGTTTATGGGTGTGCAAATGTTCTGAGGAATAATGTGGTGTTTAGGAAATGGCTAGCAGAATGGAAAGAGGTGGAGAGAAGGGCAGTATCTTGTGCAAAGCGAACAGTCAAGAGACTAACTATAGTTATCTTTCAGAGAAGGGATGATGGCATGAATGTAGTGGCAGTAGGGATCTTATAAGGGGTAGACTGAATAAATATTTAAAAGCAGAAGCACCAAGATTTAGCAATTGATATTGAGTAGTAGAGAGTACAGTGGAATTGGGGAGATTGACTCTCATTTCTGGTCTAAATTTTGGGTTGTTGTAATCAGAATTTGTTCTCTTCAGGATGCTTCAAGGAAACCAGATGTGCTTCAAAAGACTCCCCTCTCACAGTGTCTCTTTCTAAGGGGCAACCTGGCCTTCCTGTGGTTACTTATCTGAAAGCAAACAGTTGTCCTTTCTATATGGCTAGGTAGAAAGCTCATCTTTATTCAGGCAGTGCACCCTGGGTTGCTCTAGAACATTCAGCTTCCCTAGATATATTAAGGTGTATTCCCTGCTGTCTATATTGGGTCTCTCTCATTGGTGTGGCTCATAATTGGGCTTTCCGTACCAACATTCTTATCATCTTTTCTTCTTGCCATGAGATACATTGAACAATCAAAAATGCTTTTACCTTATATTATCCTTTGCCTGAAGCTTCTATAATCTTCTCTATGCTTGTGACTTTGTGGCTGTGATGAATAAATGACTTTATTCCATCAGAGTTGTTGTGGCCTATCAGATTACAAATCATGAAGCTAGACGATATCCCTAATAATTTTTAAAAAATTATAGATTAATATCTATATTCAAGAATCAACTCTTCTCAGAGTTTCCAAATTAGAAAGTATTCAAAACATGAAGGCATCCTAATTAGTGAGTCCTGTGGAATTGGAGAAGGACAGTTTTCTAAAAGAAATTTCCAGGACTATTAGAAGGGAGAAGATATACTGTTCGGCTTTGATTCACTATAACAAAGGTACCTGACTCGGAGTACTTAGAGGTAAAGAGAGATTTTATTTCGGCTCACAGTTCTGGAGGTTCATCTCCAAGATCAGGAGACCCCATTTGTTTGAACCTCTGACAAAGGCCACACATTATGGTAGGAACACATGTTGGAGAGAATACTCACATCTCAAATCAAGAAGCAGAGTCCGGGAGGATGGGCGAAGTCCACTAGTCCTCTTTGGGTCACACCCCCAATGACCTAAAGACTTCTCTCTAGGCCCCACCTCTTATGGTCCACATCACCTCCTAGGACCTGGAGCCTGGAGACTCAGGCTTTATATATGGACCTTTGGGGGCCACTTATCCAAACGATAGCATCAGGTCAGACAGTTGTGCGCCGTCATGCTATATAACTTTCCTGAGCTCAGGAGAGTTTTATTTTATATAAACATTGCTTCTCTTCCATTTATGTTTGTTATATTTATATTATTTGTTTTTTATATTCCCATCCTATCTTTTATTCTTCCTGTCTCCATTTTTCCTTAGTAGTTTGGGGAAATTTCTCAAGCTTGTGCTGACATTACTGATTTCTTTTTCTACGGTGCCTATTTTGCAATTTTATTAATTCCATACATGTCAAATTATATCACTTGTGTAATTTTGAAATGTTGTGCTCCATGTCTTATTGTATAGTTCCATCATTTGTAAATATTCTAACCTTGTTCCTTCTTTTGCAATTTTTGTATTTTATTTCATTTGTATATAAATTAGATAAACCAATCTTAGAACAAATTTAAACACAACTGAAGGTTACCTTTACGTATTATTGAATCTGTAATTCACATAAATGTGTTTCTTCTTGAATCTGGAAGGAATCTAGATGATGTTTCTTGCATATGAGACTGGGTCAAAATAACAACGTAGAAACTAGATTATACATTTAAAAAGCTGTTCTTTTAGTTAAATGTGCTTTAAAGTGTTAGGAAAAATTTGAAATACTATCATCACAATACAAAGAGATTAATTTCTAAAATGATTGCGAAATTCATTTTCTTAATATTCAGAAGAAAAGTACTCTTCATGTGCATGACTCATTGTTACTTAAATTCACAATATGAGTGTTAAGAAATTATAAGGACCCTACTTTATGCCATGCAGAAACTCACCCTGTTGTGCTATGCTTGCTGTACTATAATAATGAGGCCTGAAATGATCCTGAACACTCGCTTCCTTGTGGGGAGCTCAAATGCCTGCATTCAGTGCTGATGCTCATTTGCAGATTCCATAATTCAAGTCCTCTTGTTCCAAACAGTGTCCTCCATATGGCCCCCAAATAAGCAGTATTCATCTCCTCGTTTAAGCATTTCTACTCATTCACCCTCACTTTCCACTGGGGATCCTAATCCTTTGAATTTTTCTGTTCAGACTGGACTGCTTTCAGGATCCTGCAGTGTAACCAGAGTCAGCAAGGAGAATTTGGTTTCATTCTTCTCCTTGCCCTTTCTCTCAGAGGGCAGGCTTGCTTTGTCACACATGGTGGGTTCATGCTTTGGGCTTCCAGTGAGTTTGGTTTTGGCAGGTAGTCTGCAGCCTTCGTAACCCCTCACAGTGTTGGGCACTTAGAGCTTTTCCAAATAATGGCCTTACTAATTTTTTTTTCAGAGAATGTAATTTGTTTACTGTTGTTTCTCCAATACTCAAGTAAATGTCAGGTATACAATATGAGTACTGAGTAAATATCAGAGATTGAATAAATTGATGGAAATGTGATTCATATCATAGAAACTTATGATTTCCCAAATGAAGTCAAAATTATAATAAAACCCACTAGTAAAATGATTACATAATTTTGACCACACAGATTTTTTTTGAGGAATGCAGAAAACTAATGTCAGAGTTTTCAGTTACCTTTTCTTAAGCCAAATCTACTTTTTCATTCCTTTCTCTAGGTCAAATATCCATTCTATATTTGCCAATTTATACCAATTTTAATACTATTGTTTACCTATTGTTAGTTAATTTTCTGCTGAGACAAAATTCCAGCATCCAAAGTTAGAGGGGCAAAGTTTTTTTTTTTTTTTTTTTGGCTTATGGTTCTTAGAGGTTTCAGCCAATAATCGGCTGGCTCCCAGGCGGGATGGCAGGAGGGCAGCAGTTCATGGTGGCAGCAAAACTGAGAGTTTAACAGTGTCTTCTTGCCCTTTTATTTTATTCAGACTGCTTAGGACAGGTAGCACTCACACCCTTAACCTTTAATCCTAGTGCTCGCGGGCTAGCATTGCACCATAAATCAATCGCACCCTCTAGATTCAGGCACCTCCCAAATAGCCCCACCTCATTCGAATGAGGCTTTGCTGGGACATCTAAACACAAGCTGTAACATTTCACACTTGACCCCCCAAAGATTCATGCATATCCCTTTGAGCAAAAGGCATTTAGAACATCTCTAAAAGTTACCAAAGTCCTTACAGTTTCAGGACTGATGAAAAGCTCAAGTCTAAAGTCTCCTCTGAAATTTAAGGCAAACTCTTACCTGCAAGCCCCTGTACAGATGAAAGTTAAACACTTCCAACATTCAGTGTCACAAGATAGGCATTTGGATTCCTAAAGTTACAAATGGGGATACAAAGGAGTGGGATAAAAGCAAGTCCAAAATCCAGCAGAGCAAATATTAAATCCCAAAGTTCCACTTCTAGTATTCCCAGCAGTCTGTGTTAAGTAGTGAACACAGGGCTTGGGTGGCTCCGCCTGAAGCACTTCTGGTTGTGGTAGCTCCCATGGCATCTCTCTTGGGCCAGCTTGATCTTTCCTTGCAGTTTTTCTCAGACAATCCCTGGCCCTGGCTTCTTCAAACGTCTGGGATCTCCACTGCACCTTCAGCTTCACACACTGCCCTGTCAGGGGCACCCAGCGTGGCCTGCCAGGCTTTCTTCTGAAATCTGGTGAAAGCCTTGCAAACCCTACAACTCTTGCATTTTGCATGCACCTAAAATCAATTCCATGTGGTTGACACCCATATTTGCTGCCAGTGGAGCAGTAGCCATGCTTCCTTCTCTCTTGGCTGTAGGGGTCAAGTGCCTGGATCACTGAGAATGCTGAACTCATATCTCGAGGAACAAATTCTCTAGGCTGCCACCATTCTTGAAGATGGTCCTCTGAGGCTTCTCAAAGCAAAGAGTTTCTCTTTTGCAATTTGGAGGCTGCAAAGGGTGGAGTTCTGCTGCTTCTTATGATGCCCTCAGGCCATCTTTTCTATTTTGTTCCTTCTTAGCAATCAAGATCTCCTCTGCTCTATCTTTGCAGTCCACTGATTTATAAGACCTTCGTTTCTAGCCAAACTCAAACATTTTAAATAATTCTGCTTAGCTCTTTGCTCTTGATTTCAACATAGATCTGGTTAAAAGCCCCCAGTAGTAGCCATGCCAGGGCTTCAACATTAGACTGCCTTGAAATTTCTTCTGCAAGATTAATTAGTCTGCTAATGCCCTTAATCTCAGTCTTACGCAGTCTCTGGACATGAGTAAAATGCATACCAACTTTCTGCGAAGGCATTAACACACATGTCTGGAGTCCAGCAGCCAGTGCTGTTCTTCATCTCTGAAGAAATCTTCTGAGCCTTGTCTTTACCAGCTTTCTGGTCTTCTGAGCTCTGACCAGAATCTTCCATATAGAACAGCCTAAGGTATTCCAGCTCTACTTCTATTCTTCCCCTTCCCAAAAGCCAGCCCCAAAGGCTCTTGAGCCACATGGCCAGGTATGTCACAGCAACATCCCCACTTCATTGGTACCAAATTTATGTGTAACACTTTTTTTTCTTGTTGCTGAGACAAAATACCTGTCACCCAAAGTTAAAGCGGGGAGAGACTTATTTGGCTTAGGTTCATAGAGACTTCAGTCCATAATCAGCTGTTCCAAGGAAGGGTGGCAGAGGGGCAGCAGTCCATGGTGACAGCGGATTTCCTGATTTTTTGATGAAATTAATGTCAAATGTTTACTATAGACAAATTGTAAACTGTGATTTATAGTTAATTTTAACAAACTAAGTGACTTCATATTATCCACAACAATAGGAAATTGGAAATAGATTTTAAATGTTTTCATATAAGCTTGTCACTAAATCCAATGACTTATTTTTAGTTTTTAAAATAATAGGTATATGTGAGGTATGCTAATCACCCTCCCCTATTTTTTTAACAGATTGCCAAAATTGAAAATGTCAATCATTTGTGTGATTTGAGAGTGTTAAATCTTGCCAGGAACCTTTTAAGTCATGTTGATAATCTTAATGGGCTGGATTCACTCACTGAACTTAACCTGCGACACAATCAAATCACTTTTGTGGTGAGTACTGAATGGAATCAATGTGTACTTTCTGGTTTTAAGGAAATGATACAAACGTTATGGTATTGCTTTGTACAAAGTCAGAATCTAGGGTTATTTAGTTGTTTTCTGAATTTAAACTGTGAATATAATAACTAAGTTTTGTAATATGTTGCTTTGGGGAGTATTATTAATATGTTTTGCATCTTTAAGAATAAATCTAATAGAAATAAAATAAAAATGTTATCACTAAATGAAACAGGTAGTTTCAATGAATACTGAATTCTATTCTGCTTTGTAGTGGATATAGAATTTGAAAGAAAGTTATTGGTGAAAATAATCTGTTGCACCAAGAAGAAAAAGGCACAAAAAGGAGAAGCTGAGGTTTGTGAAGATACATGTTATCACATCCTTGGTATATTTTAGAGAGGAAACTTGGTTTATCAGCAAGAGTACTGCTTAGGGCAGCTCATGCCTAGTTCTGGACTCAGCTTCACCTGTAATTTGTTATGCAACTCAAGTAAATCACTTTAACTCTCTGGATCTTTGTTGATATTTTTTCTAAAATAAAGGCATTGGGCTGAATGGTCTTCAGGATTTTTTTTGGTTTGTTGACTGAGAAAAGACATAAAAGTGGTAAAGAACTAGCATGTGAGCAGGAAGAAAAGAGTTAGATCGCAGAGACAAAACTCCTGACAGGACCCTCTGAATCTTAGGCAACCTTGAATTACATTTATATTATTGCTAGAGCTCTTCAACTAAACAGGGGCTAATGCTGAGGTATTTGTATTTGCATATGTATGGAGAACTCTAAAAATAAAGCTGATCAGCTCTATTTGTATGATACAGGCCAAGATGACTTCTAGTTATAAAAACATTAGCTGTTCTTTTACCAGATTTCCTTTGTTAAAGCCTATAACAAAGTGGCATTAGTCTGTCTCTGGTATCATTTAAGCACTTTTAAAGGTACAGTCTAACTCAACTCTTTCAAAACACTGAATTCCTTAGGAAAGCAGTAAGTGTGATATCGGTAGCACACTTGAAAAGGTGGGAGAACCTTTCTGCCTTAGCTCCAGGCCTCTTTGTGCCACCGGTTTCTTTTTGAAGTTCTCCCAGAAAATCCAAGGCTGTAAAATACTGTATCTTCTAGGATGGTAGGATAATTTCAGAACCTTCTCCAAGACATGAATTTATTGCGGAATTTCTAAATTTCCCTCCCAGATGGAATATAAATATTGGAACTATTTACTTCAACATCCAGATTGGGTTAATCTCTTGTGCTGCTAGATAACCAGAAATTTCTCAGTCAGGATACCAGATCTGGCAAGAATCTAGAAAGCTTTGGTGGACTGGGGAACAGAAATCTGTTGGCTCTAGCATATTCCTGCCTGTCTTTTGGCTTTCATTCTGCAAGTATGTAATGCATATCCAGGAAATTGCTTACTCAATTTCCCATTTAATGTCATCTGTAATCATTATTACTGCTACATCTTAGGCAGCAGTAATATCTTATGAAAAAGAAAGTTGTATTAATTTTCTTTCTTTTTTTTTTTTTGGTACCAGGGATTGAATTGCAAGGCAGGCAACAGAATCACTGAGCTAAATCCCCAGCTGTATTAATTTTCAAAGTTAAAAAAATGTTAGGGCTCGTGTATATATTTATCATAAGTATAGTACATATTAATTTTAGGGAAATATTAATATACATATAAGGATAAATAAGAAACTTCTTCCAACTTTTAAGTTTCTTTTTCAAAATCTCTTTTACTTAAAAGATCCAAAAAGACTTTTAAATCTGAACATACAATTTTGTGCATATTTTTTTTTCCAGCATCAGTTATCACACTTCTTCTTCTGACTATTTTATTCTTTTTCATGGTTTTGATTTTCTTCGATAGCTGGCAATCTTTAAATGAAGGGCCCTGTTAACGAAGGGCAGGATAAACCCACGCAGCTGAATAGGCCTTTTCTCTCTCTAAAATGACCACTAGCTTGTGTAACTTGTTGACCACAACACTAGACTTCCCTTTAGGCTAAGCAGAAGGGAAAGAGCAGGCTTACACTGGAATTGCCAAAATAAGAGAGATTTCACTTTGGGGGATAGAAGGACTCCGGTTTCTTTTGTGCCATGTGAAAGTGCCATTCCTTCCTCTGATTCTGTTGTCACAGTCATTAACATCACCTCAGGGAAATGCCCACCTTTTACCCTGCCTTCCTCTCACCCTGTGTTGGTTAGAGAACCGTCCTGAGGGTCTAGCTGGAGATTTCCCAGCCGGTGCCTGTGTGAGTGCTTGTGTATGACCAGGAGTGGGAGGGGTGAGCATTCCAGGAGTAGCTGTTGAGCTGACAGACTTCGTTACACACCTCCTTGCTGTGCATGGTTACCCACAGTCCACGCCTGCTCTCTGTATGGACGATGCTGTGCCTTTTCAGAACACTTCCACCTTCTCCTTGCAGCTTGGAGCTGAGGTCCTCTCTGCTCAGAGTCAGCTCCAGGGAGACCCCATCAGTGTTCTACCTTCCTCAGACTCATCAGAAAGGGCATCTGTCTAGGACAACTCTCTTGTTTCCACAACTTCCATGAATTTACTCATTTGGTATACGTATATTGCTTCATCCATAGAATCTAGGAAGGATGTGAAACAAATGCTTGACCTACTTCTGCCTCAAACAGAAACTTCCTCTGATATTACTGATGTGGGAAGGTTTTTTGTTTGTTTCTTTGACAGTCTGTTTCCTGGAAATTTCCTAAATGTCAAGCTAAATATCTTTTTAATTTGTGGTTTTGCCCTTTTTAAAATCTGTGAAATATTCCCGACATTCCCTAAAGAACAGGAAGTAATCTTTTCAACACTTGTATATCCATCAAACAACTTAATAAATAAAAACCCTTCAAATACAGTTGAGGCCTTTCATGTAACCCCTCCTCCATTACCTTTCTTCCCTTCTTTGCAGAGGTACCACAATTCTGAATTGGTTGTTGTTTATTCTCATATATATATATGCATATCTATTTTTGTTTTCTGCTTTATGTAGTAATTATGTGCTTTTAAATGTTCTATAAATGTTATCATACTGCCCATAACTTCTGTAAGTTACTTCTATTAACATTATGTTTTAAGATTTTTCCATGTCAATACCTATAGCTCTAGCTTAGTAAATGTCATTTTTATACAGTATTCCATTTTGATTATAATTAAGCATTCTTTTTTTTTCTTTAACAATCATATTGTTTCTAATTTTTTTAGAAATACACAATGGGCCAGATAACATTTTTATACTTTTTGTTTATTTATATGTAACAGTTTACCTGAGGGACAGACATGCTTTCAGAAGTTTTTGGTCATAATCTACAGTAACAAAATCGACATTGAAATGTAATTATTGTATGTATACTTATATGGTTGCATTATAAATAATGGAAGCAAGCATTTCATGAACGTATACCAACTTTGCCTTCAGTCTGTTCCAGCATGTCCTATTCTATTCTGTCTCTTATTAAGGCCTCAAAAAGTGTGGGCCTCAACCTAGTGATTTCTTGACCAATGAGGAATTGGTTGCAACCTGCATTCTGAAAACTGTGTATTGGCAGATACCTGAGCAGAGCATCACTAGATCGCAGAATTATCTGGCACATCATCCACTCAAGCAGATATTGCCAAGTGGTCTCAGGAGGCCCCACCAGGTTATGCTTCCATCAAGAGTACCTGAGAGTCGTGCGGCTTCTCACCTGTGTTAACATTTGATATCAGCAGACCTTTTACTTTTACAAATCTTGTAACTATGGAATTTTACTACTTTGAGATTTTAATTTTAATTTTTCAGTGAGGTTGAATGATTTTCATATTTTTTTCTCTTTTGATATTGAGATGCTGCGCCTGTGAACAGACTGATTCTGTGCCATTTTAATAGGATAGTTTTTGTCCTATTGATCTGTAGTATTTCTTGTGTGTGTGTGTGTGTGCTGTGATGGACCAAAATTAGAATTATCAATAGTTTTCTCTATTGTTTCCACTTTTTGTATGAAAAATCCTACCCTATATTCTGAGGACATAAAGGTATTTCTGTATATTTTCTACTGAAAGTTTATTTTTTTTTTACATTTAGATCTTTTATCTATTTTTGAATTGATTTTTGTCTATGATTTGAAGATGAAATCCAGTTTCTTTTTTTCTCTTTACCCCACTCCCTTTCTAGTTGGATAAGCCATTGTCCTAACACCATTTATTGAAAAGTGAGTTCTCTCTTATGGCAAAATCTCCATCTATCTGTCAAAACAAATTATATAAATCTGCAGATCTATGCCTGGGCTCCCGAGTTTAACTGATTACTATCCATATGTAACATGTAACATATCTTGGTAACAGTAGCTTTCTGTTATGTAACATCTCAGTGACATTAACTTTCTACTGTGTTACATATCTCAGTAACAGTAGCTTTCTGCTCTGTAACATGTCTTGATGACAGTAGCTTTCTATTATGTCTCAAGTGGTAGTAGTTTGAGTTTTCCAACATCCCCTTCCCTTCTCTTTCCTTCACTTCCCCATCTCTCTTTCCTCTTGCCTCTTTCCTCTTCACATCCAATTCTCACTCTCCTCACTTTTTTACCCTCCCTCACACACTCTCTCTCTCTCTCTCTCTCTCTCTTTTCCTTCCCTTAAAATAAATCAGTTGGGCCTATGTTTATCCATATAGAGTCTAGAAATCGCATGTCAACTTTAATGAAAAACTCTGCTTTTCTGTGTGATTAGCATTTCTTTGAATTTGAAGACAACTGACATTTTTATGATTTTGAGTCTTTCAGTTCATTTAATTATTTTATAGTTTTCTGCATAGATAGATTATATACTTTTTGTTAGATTTCATCCTGTAGCTATCTTATATTTTATTATTATAATTTTTTGGTAAGAAATAGATTTCTTACAGTTGCTAATGTATGGGAACAACTGTAGTTCATTGATCTTATACCTAACAACCTTGCTCTAAACACTTAATTCTAATAATACATCTATAAATTATGTCAAGTTTTCTATTAGACAGTTGTAATTTATTTTGCAAATAATGAGTTTTCCTCTAATATTTGATATTTTTGTTATTTATTTGACTGCTTGTGACCCCCACAAACACTGATATTCATACATTGAAACCTAAACAGCAATGCAGGGATATTAGGAGGTGGCCACTAGGTGACTAGGTGATTGGGACTGGTGCCTTTATAGGAGGCTTACAGAAGCTTGTCACTCTTCCGCCACATGAGGACACCTAGAAGATGCCAGCTATGAGGGGTGACCCCTCTCTAGACTCTTGAATGTGATGACACCATGACCTTGTCCTTCCCAGTCTCCAGAACTATGAGCACTGGATTCTGTTGTTTATAAATTACCCAATCTAAGGTATTTTGTTATTGCAACCTAAATACACTAAGACCATTTTATTGTTCTTCTGGCTTGACTGAGCTAGAAGAGCTTCAAGTCCAAAGCTGAGCAGGAAGGTGCAGGTAGACATTCTCCTCTTCTGCCAGCTTTACTGGAAACGCATCACTAACTGCATCCACTGGGTACAGTTTATCAGTCTGAAGAAATTATCTCCTAGTTTTGGTTTCTTTGGAGATTATAAGTGATTATTGGATTTTACTAAAATATTTTTCTGCACATCTATATTAATCACATAGATTCTCTTCTGTTTAATCTATTTATAAATTATTTTTTTTAAAGATTTTTAAGTCATTCTAGAATTTTGGTCACATATTATGGACAATATTTTATATACATTCCTAGATGCTTTTTGCTAATATTTTACTAGAAATATCACATCAATGATAATAAATGACATTGGCTTATAATTTCTTTTCCTTTTCTTCTTCTGGTATCAGTGCTATATGAGCCTCTTAGATTAAATTGGTGATTGTCTCTTATCTTTATAATCTCTCATTTCCCATTTAGATTTCCCACTGGACATGAATCTCAGTTTATATGAGATAAAAATGACCCATTCTTTGGGTATTCAGAAGTTTTCTGTAAAATAGACTGGGTCATTTTGACTATTGATTTAGTAACAATAATGTTTATCTGTTTTGATGTTTTCATGGTTTCCCTCCTTTTTTTGTCTTTATTTTGACTGCTTTATTATCATGCTCTTCTTGTTCCTTTTAATAACATTTTTCTGTGCTTTCTTTTTCTTGACTAATAGTGTATATTTTACTAGTGGTTTCAAATAACCAGCTTGTGATTTGGTTGATAGCGTTTAAAAAGTATAATTTTGTTGATGTTTGTTGTCATCATTCTTGTTTTCTTCTTTCTTCTATTTTCTTGTGTTAGATATTTCATATTCTAGTTTTCAGTCTTTTAAATTTTACAGTTATATATTTCCCTCTAGGAACAATTTTATCTTTTTCCCATAGGTCTTGAATTTTTATTATCATTTAATTTAAAATCTATTTTGTGTTTCATTAGGATTTCTTCTTTCATTATGTTATTTATAAGTACACTTAAAAAGTTTGAAAATAATAGATTTCTTATTTTTATAACATTCTTTTTAAAAATTATTGCATGATGATCAGTGAAAGTTGGTTACATGTAATTGGTTTTTTGAGGTTTGTAAAAGTTGATTCATTGCCTGGTACATGATCAATATTTATAGTCAAACTATATTTGTCTTTTTTATGTTCAGTACTTTGAAGCTATGCTCTTGATGCACAAAAGTTTGAAAAAATCATTCCTTTTATTGTTATATATTAATCTATTTATTACTAACTTCTTCATTAAGCAGATATTTTATGATCTGGGCCACATGCCAGGCACTGTTTTAGGTACCTGGGATATATCAGGATGCTGATAATACTTATTGCCTAAATGTTTGTTTAATCTACTGTGAACACCAGCATTCTTTCTGTTATTTTTTCTGGCATTTTTTCCTTAATAAACTTTGAAATTTTTTAATTTGACATAATTTCAGAAAATATTATAATAGTACACAGTTAAAGTCCACTTAACTCCAAATTTTATAATAATTTGCTATATTCCCTCTACTTTCTCTCTCTTGGCTTCTCCCTTATTCTCTATCAATTTATATGTATTTTTTTGGTCAGCCATTGAAGAGTAAGTTGTAGACATGATGCTCCTTTATCACTACATTATTCAGAATATATTTTCTAAAAATAAGGAATTCTCTAGTCCTGGTACTATTATCAAAATCAGGAAATGAACAGCCTGGTCTTATTTAATCTTCAGGTCCCATTTAGATATTGCCATTTGTCCCAGTAGAGTCCTTTATGAGAAAATCTAACACTGCACATTCCATTGAGCTGTTAAACACATCTCCTTAGCCTTCTTTAATCTGGAAGCGTCGCTGAGTCTTGGTATTGAGGAGACACTGACATTTGTGAGGACTCCTAGCCTGAGACTTTGTGAAGAAACATCCCTCAGTTTGGGCTGGTTTAATGGTGTTTTCTCCTGTTAGATAGATTCAGCTCATGTCCTTTTGGCAGGACTGTCACAGAATGATGCCAAGTTCTTCTCAGTGCATGACATCAGATATTCTTTAACTTTCAACCTTTTTCTTATTAAAAAAAATGCACAGCTCCTTTTTAAACATCCAGTCAGAGAATTGATCTTTAATGCTGCAAATTTAGTCTATTACACTACTTGTGATCACTGACATATTCAGATTTGTTACCTCAGTGTTATTTCATGCTTCATATTTGACCTTTTTGTGTTGTTTTTTTTCCTTGTGCCTTATTTTGGGTTGATAGGGTTTTCTTTATTATTTTTTATTTACCTTAATAGTTACTTTTAATATTTTAAAATACACATTTGATTAAACTATAGAGTTGATGCACGGCTCTGCCTTCTTTTCAGATAAGCACCTTGGAATCATTTAATTCAGGAACCTTGCCCCCATTTACAGATTTGTGTTGCTGAGTTATCTTCTATATTTTACTCCCCAAATCAGGTATTTTAATTGCTGCTATTTTCAATCAACTGCTTATTTGGGCCCATCCCTCTTTGTCTGTATCTCAGTCTGTTTTCTTCCCAAAATACATCATTTATAAAAAGTCCTTTAAGATAATTTTAGTGATAGTAAATGCTCTCAGTTTTTGTTTGTCAAAATGTGCTTATTTTGCTTTTATTCAAGACTTAAGATTGTTCCTGGCTGACAGTTCTTCTCCCAGGTATTTGAAGATCACATTCCATTGTTTTTGAGATTTTATTATTGTCATTAAAATATCCATTTTTTGTTGTTGTAGGGATGGACTTGGCCTTGTAGGGATGGACTTCTTTTTCTGGTTACTTTTAAGATTATAAGATTTCTTTTTGAAGTCTTTCAATTCAATGAAATGTTTTAGATGTAGAACCATCATATTTCATTAATTTGAGATGTACATATTTTTCCATATTTTAACAACTGAAATCAGGATATATTTGATAACCTATAACATCTTAAAATCACTGTTGGATAGGCTACAACAATTTTTCTGCCTACATACATGTAAACTTGGTTATATATGTTTATACTGGTGTCATTTCAATTGTTGTTACATGCTATGAGTTTAATCACATTTCAGAATATATCTAAAAGATTATACCATGACTTGGCAGTGAAATCAGACATTATTCTGTATTCAAAAAAGCATGGAATAGCAAAAATATTAATATAATATTACTAAAACAGGTGTTTTTCATTGGAAGAATGATAATTCCACCTCTTCTTGCTTCTTAATAATGAAATATTTCACAAGAAAGATAACCCTGTACAGTATTGGTAGAGCTGTGTTACACTGTATTACTGACGTAGGTCCAGGGACATTGCCTATCATGTGCCAAGCAATGTGACTGAGGGCAGCAGAAATTGAACAGTCCTTCTGGAGTAGATAAAAGAAATTTCAAACAAAGGAACTGTGTGAATGGTTCATATTGGTTATTTCTTTATCTTGTAATATCAAAATGTACAGAATGAATATCAGTAATTTGGAAGAAAATCCTGTAGGTAATAATATAGCACTTATAAGGTATATCATATCATCTGTGTTCTTTTTTGTTTGTTTGTTTTGTTTTGGTACCAGGGATTGAACTCAGAACCTTGTGCTTTTGAGTCAGGCAGTGGAACCACTGAGCTAAATCCTGGCCCCATCTGTGTTCTTAATGGCATGAAAAACAATACTGTTGAAAATCATAAGACACTGTTAGTTGAAAAGTGACTCAGGACCTCAGTTTTGTAGTGCACACCTGTAATCCCAGCCCTTGGGAGGCTGAGACAGGAGAATCATCATGAGTTCAGGGTCTGCTTGAACTATGTAGAGAGATCTTGTCTAAAAAAAAAAAAGCCTCAGAAGTTTAAATGTGAAGACTGTCCCTTGTATTTTTTTTTTGAGGTTATCATTTAGATGCATTAAAACGTATAATCTTCTTCCTTTTTCTTTACTTTATTTTGTTTGTCAATACTGAAGGTCGAGCTCAGGGCCTCAAGGATGCTAGGCAAATGCCCTGCCACTGAGCTACCTCCCAGCCCCTCAAAAATGTACGATCTTCACTATGCAGTTATTGATTTGTTTATGAGTACTTTTGTGTAACTACCATCCAGAACAAGATATTTAAGATAGGTAAGTTCCCTTGGGTACCTTCTTAGTTCCCAGATATTCCAATTTTGATTTCTATGGATTTATTTTACCTGCATTGAACTTTATAAAAGGATATACAACCCTGTAGTACATAACAGCAGGATCCATCCTGAGAAAGGCATCCTTTTGTTGTTGTTCATGCATCACAAGCTCGCATACACAGAGATGATACAGCCTACTCCACACACCTAGACTGCATAGTGTGTACCATTGTCTACATGGTTAGCCTTTGGCTGAAACGTCATGGTTAAAGTCACCGTTGGACAGGTTACAGTAGTTTCATTGCCTAAACATCATTGTGTGGACATGACTGTGTATAAAGGATGTGTACTCTTTGGTCTACGCAGCATGTTTTGATATGCTCCCATTTTGCTATGTGTAGTTTTAAAAAAAAAATTGCTGTGTTATAGTCCATTGTAGAAATATTAAATATAGTTTGCTTATTCATTTTTTCTGTTCACAAGCATCTTGGTTATTTCTAATTTTTGGTTTTTTAAAATAAAGCTGCTATAGATATCCTTCTAGTCTTTTGTTTTGGTAATATAAATCCTTATTTCTCTAAGGTAAATACATAGGAGTATCATTACTGGGCCATAGAGTAAATAAATGTCTGAATTTTCAAAATGGCCTAAATTTATTAGTTGCTAATTTTATTAGAAACTAGATTTATTAGAAACAATTGGAACTGTCAACTTTTATAATTTTGACACTTCTATGATTCTTATTGAGTTATAATTTGCATATCTGATGACTAAAGATGTACATCTTTTCAGGCATCTTGTCACTGTTCATGAAGTTCCACGTCATATTTATTTCCCATATTTTAAAAATTGAGTTACTTTTCATGATTCTAGATTTTCCTTTGATATATGTATTGAGTATTTTTTTCCTCCATGACTTGTCTTTTTACTTTTTTATTTGCCATGTAAAACCTGAAGGCATTAAAATTTATTAAATGATGCAATAACAACAGAATTCTTTATTATTTAACATCAGATAAGCAAATAGCATCAGCAAAGCAATATTAACTTGCATGCATGTATTTAAAATTACTCTGAATACATCTTCCTTTGCATAAACAGCTCATTTTTTTGTCATTTTACTTTTTTAAACAGTAGTTTTGGTATGTAAAGGCTTTAAATTTTAATGAGGTACTTGTTTGTTTTCTTTTATCATTAGTATCTTTCTGTCCTGAGAAATCTTTGTCTATCCCAATGTTATGACTATATTGTATTGTGTTTTATTGTATATGGCTTATAGTTTTATCTTCTCATTTTATTCTTTGTTCCACTTTTAATCAATTTTATCTATGCTACAAGTTAGGAGGTTATAGTTCACTTTCCCACATAGGGTTATTTATTTTCTTAATCATCTTTTTTTTTTAAAGTCTTTGTTTTCCTCATTAAATTGAATTGGCATCTTTGTCAAAATCAAGTGAAAATCAAATGGATCCTTTTCTGGACCTTCTATTCTGTTCCATTTTTTTTCTACCACTGTATTCCAGTTTTATTGTACGTGGAGGCATTTTGGAAGTTTAATACATTTGTTTTGCATAATTTTCTTTTAGTATCCACAAGCATGTTATTTGGCAAAAAATATGGTTAAATAAATCTAAAGAGCTCTTTAAGTAATAATAAAATAAAAATTCTAAATGACAGATTATTCTACTCCAGGTCAATCATAAATTTATGTTCTTCAAGTGCTACATAAAGTAGCTGTAAAGTGATATTTGAGATTTGACAAAATATGATAATTTTATTACATACCTAATACTTGTGTTTCCTGAATCTGCAGATTATATCTTTCATTAATGTGGGAACATTCTGCACTATATTTTCAAATATTACATCTTCTATTTTCTTTTTCTACTAATTAAACATAGACTAGATATATTATTGACCTTCTCATCTTATTCTTTGCTTCTTAATCATTTATAATTTCCATCACTCTAATTTCTGTTGAATTTTTAAACTCTTATTGTATCTCTAGTTCTGCCTTTGAATTTACTTTCTTCTCAGCTTGTTTAGTCTAATTTTTCATCTACCCGTTGAGTTTTTCATAATGATCATTCTTATTTGTTTGTGAAAGTTCTGCATGAAGTATTTGTTTTTTTGTTGTTTGTTTGTTAATAAATGCTCAGGTTCATTATTTATAGTGCCTTACTTTTCTCCTACCTTGATTTCTTTCATTTCTCTAATAGTTTTAAAAATAGATGTCACATTGTTTTTTTTGAGTTATTTTACTTTCAAAATTATTTTGGCAGGTCTGCCTGGAATTTTAACTGAATTTTATGATAATTTTTTTCTTCGTTGGTTTGTTGTCTGGGATATTCAGAATGCTGCAAAGCTTGCACTGAGTTTTTGTCTTTTCAGATAATTGTGCCAGGAGTATTAGAGGCATGAATTCCAGGGAATCAGATTTTTTGTGACAGGTTCCCTTTGCTCATTCTTGTGATATAAATTTGAAGTACAAATTCAAATCAAGAAGGGTCTATAATTATGAAATTGAGGCTTTTTATCAAATCCAACTCCTCTTTATTATAAGGACTAGGAATCTCCCTCCTTAGCTTATCAGTGCTTGCTTACTAGTATGATTTTAGTTTCCCTTTAGTTTTTTCTGTGGGGGGATTATACCAGTGTGTAGAAGAAAACCAGTTCAGAAGAGTAGGCTATGGCTGGCTTGACTGATTCTGATTCTTGTGTCTTGGCTAGTAAAGGAGTACAAGAAGGAAGCAGATAAGCACCTCAGTGTTTTGGGGTAACAGGGGCAGATAATGAACTTTTTCATTGGCATTTAAATGTATGAATAGAATTGTCATTGTGATGGCTTATGCCTCTTATTCCTCTTATAATGTGGTTGTGTAGCAAAATGATGACTGTAGCAAGTAGTTATTTTGGAATTAATTTAGTAAGTCGTTTTCTGAAAAGGAGCACTTTTTTCTTTTTTCTGCTTTCAAACTTGTTTGACAACTTCTTAATAAATCCATTGTGGTTCTAAAAGTAATTATTCAATGAAGTTTTGCTCTAACTTTTTTTGGTAACAAAAATGAGAGTAACTGTAATTTGATTATATTGGCTTTTGTCCCATTTGATGCATGCCCAAACCCCTATGTCTTCACCCTGCTTCTTCCTAATTCCTCTGTAGGAAGATGTTCTAAAAATAGCTTGAGTAATAGATGTTCCACACAGGGTCAGATTGCTGAATCATTTAGTTCTGCAGAGTTCAAGAATATAGAAAACAGTGTGTGAGGGGAGTAGACAAGCAGGTTCCTTAGATGGAACATTCATTATTTTTCTGAAAAATAATAAATATTCCCTGTATGTAAACACTTTATGTTATCTCTTTTTTTCTCATTTAGGTATGTTAACATTCTGACTGTTTAGTAATTGTTTCTCTGCTTCTGAAACAGAGTATGTCCTGAAAAAAAATGTTGGGAGTGTTTAATGCTTGACAATAAAGTAAATGTATTGATTTTTTTGTAAAATAGAAGATGATTTAGCTTTCTTATATAATTCCTAAACACTTGTTCTCCTTTATCATTCCAAAATAATTACAATTATATTTTAGGGATAAGCACATTGAGGAATGCTAGCCCCACCACCAGAATAACCTGTTGAGAAAGCAAAGCTTAAAGCACCCTGTCTCGACAGGGTTATGTTTGGTCATGTTTTCGAGGCAAAGACAGGTATTTACTTTTGAGATTTCTTAGAGTTCTAGTTTAGGGTGGATCTTTCAAAATAGGGGCTTCAATATAATTAATAAATATATGCTATAATAGATTAGGATTGGTGAACAGAGCAAGGTGAGACTTTCAAAGTGCGTTTTGGACATGGTATTAAACTTATGTTTTCCATGGGATTAATAACTGTATCATTCTCCCATCAATTTAACTAACATTAATTAATATCCAAGAGCCCAACAAAATTTCTCTTTCTGTAGGGACAGATATCAAGTGTCTATGCTTCACTTACGCCCTGGGAGACATTCTTCCTCTGGTCTCCTGTCCTATGTCCCTGATCTAGGCTGGGTGTTCTTAGGGCAGACATGTAGATGTCCCCCTTAGAATTCTGTTTGCCTCTCTCAGTGGAGAATCCTGGATCTTACATATTTTCCATCTGTAGTTTACTTTCTCATATTTCTTCTAGTAGTTTTTAACATGTCTTTTTTCTATAAATATTCCATATATAGATAATTAGTATTATTGATTCTTTTTTTGGTACTGGGGATTGAACTTGTGCTTGAGAGTCAGGTGGTGGCACCTCTGAGCTAAATCTGTGACCCCAATAATTATTAGTATTTTACTCTGTATACAGAGAGGCACCTCAAGGAGATGATCCAAGAAGTAAGGCAACCCACCAAGGAAATTTGGCTACAGTATTATTAAAAGAACTCAAAAAAAAAAAAAAGGATCTCATATCTGTGGATAGCTTTGTCAGGGGTGGCCCTGGGAATGATGACATCTCATGAATGGTGTACATAGTCAGTGTTTTGTTTTGTTTTGTTTTGTTTTTAGCACTGAGGATCGAACTTGGGTCCTTGTGCTTGGGAAGCAGGTGGTGGCACCACAGAGCTAAATCCCCGGCCCCATAGCCAGTGTTTTGATCATGGGCAATTTAGGACTTCAGGACTTGAGAGAAAGTTGGAGAATATTATTCAGGGAAGGTTGAAGAGTATCTTAAGCCAGCTTTACTTTTCCTGTGCTCTCTCAACAACCACTAAGAAGTGACGCTGCCACAACACTATTACTTGTATTTTCTTTGTGTAACAAGATTTTTAAAAGAAACAAATGCAGCATTGTAGGAAAAGGTAGGGTTATCTCTAATTTCAAAGTGCTTACCTAATCTCTTACTGAAGTCTTGAAAATGATAGTTTTAAGATGGGAGAAAGATAACTTGTGGAATAGTAGAACAAACTTTGGTTAGGTTTAAGTGTTAGTCACAATAATTTAAAGTGTATATACTTATATTTGTATTACTCAAACTCATAAAACTAGGAATTGTTATCAGTGGTATTGCCCTTAAAAATGCCCTTAAAAAAACTTCTCACTATTTTCTGTGAGAAGTGGCAATGTGCTGTATGTTAAGAGCAGAGTGTTGGAATTCACGATAACTGAGTCTGCCCTGTCCCAGCCCCTAGGATAGAATGTACCTCTGGGCCACCTCCCATCCCTCCCTCTTCCTGCCCCAAAGACCTCAGCTGTTCACTGTTTCACAAATGAAATATGTGACTGTGAACTAAGTAGTTACTAAGCTTCCTCTTTAGATCCTGTTATTCCGGTATTTGTCATGCTTTTCAGAACATTTGTGGTTTTTTACCTGCTTAAGGAAATTAGGTAGTTTTGCTTGTATTTATTTTGTAATTATGTTTAAATCATCATTTGAGCCTATGTCAATATTTGCTAAGGGTAACTATTTAAAAGTAGCAGTGTGCTTTTACCTATTGTTTGATCACACTAAGATCTTCTGGTCTGTGCTAAGACCTAAGACGGGAGATTGCCCTCACAGTGCCCTTCAGTGACCCTTGCTGTGATCTGCTTTTAATTTTATGGGGGAATTGTCAGTGTATTGGTTCATTTGTAACTGAGTGGTAGATTCCCAAAGGTCTGAAAATAATATGGTCAACAGCTTTGAAATTCTTACTATTGTTTGAAAAGCTAATGGTATAAATTTAAACGGCAAAGCTTTGGAACGGCTTCCTTTTAACAGTGACTTTTAACAAATGTTTGATCACACTGTGCCTGTGCTCCAGTAAATGCTGAAGTAGCACTTTGGCATCTTTCCTGAAAGCATGCTTAAAGAGGCTGGCTGCAGCATCTCCCTCGTTCTCACAGCGCTCTCCACCTTGCAAGTGGTGCAGATCCTTCTGCGGATGCACTGATCACCTCCCATTTGGTCTGCAGTGGGGAAGAACAGAGTTCAGAGTCCAGTAGAAATCAGTGATGTAGCTAGGTGGCAGGAAATACAGATGACTATGTATTTCAACAGCTGAGCCAAAGGCATTCAGAATAGGGTTTTCTCTTTCAACTGATCATTTTTTGCTTTCTGTTTCCTTCTAGAGAGATGTGGATAATTTGCCCAGCCTCCAACGTCTGTTTCTCAGCTTCAACAATATATCTAGGTAAGTGGAAACTCCCAGCTTGTTGTTATTAATAACTTGATTGTGTGGACTCTAGTGCTTTGAGATTGTAAGCACCTTGAAGAATTTTATTGACATGGAAGTCTATAAATTTGAAAATGATAGGATAATTTTATGACAAACTTCCTTCTGGGAAAATGAAGCTCTTATCCAAACACTTCTGCTGCTAAAATGATGAAATTGGTATAGCATGTGCTTTTTACTTAGTTATACTTTTAGAGCTGCTCTTTTGTAATACATTTTATACTTGGAAATTTCAGCATATATTGTGCTGTCCTTTGTTTGACATTTGCTGCACTAGTCCGTTCAGTTAGAATTTATTTCATAAATTATCACCTACAGTTTGTATTTTGTATAGCAATTAAGCAGTTTTGATAAATCAGGCTACGTTTGCCACTGAGCTGTATGCTAATCAGGCCATAACTACTATTTAACTTAGTATCTTCTTGGAAGTAATGCCTGTAATAGAGGTCTATTGGAGTATGTAAATGTAGAAATTTTGTTTCCCAGATATATAACTCATATCCTCTTTTATATTGTGATGATATTTTAATCAGTGTCAAACTGGAAGATTTCAGAACTGAAGCTGAGGCATACAGTCAAATTTTGCAATGCAAAAATGCCCCCACTTCTTCCCTAACTCCTCCTTTCTTCTCCTCTGTCTTTCTCCCTTGTCAGAGAGGTAGGATTTCTTTTCACTGGCTTCTGAGTTTGAAGGAGGCTTTGTGACTGCCCTCAGTTCTTCAGCTTCCCTTTCAGACTGTTCTTTCAACCTGATTTTATAGGAGGGTAAACATTAAGCGTGCAATAGTTTAAAATCCATTATCTCTTCCTGAACTCTAGCTCTGTGCTTCTGATTTTTAAAACCAGTGTATCTTTGGTGCACGTTTTTCTGCTCACACCTTTTTCTTCCTGTGTCATTCTTAAGTATTCACCGCATTTTCCTGTACTGTATTTCTAAATGGTAGAGATTATGTCAAGGTGGTAAGCTTTGCAGAGAGACATTATCACAAAGAAAATTCTTGTAGTATTTCTTTTTTTCTCTTCTGTGGAAAAGTATTAAAGTTTTATGATAGGCTTTTCATATTCGTCTCAGTTTACACTGACTGCATGCAGTACTCTCTAGCTGCCTTTCTCCCTTGTCAGAGAGGTAGGGTTTCTTCTCATTGCATCAGAAGGGATACTCAGTTTTCTTGAGGGAATTTCTACCTGAAGACCACTAACAACTTGTTAGAGAAGAGAATATATTAGCTGTTTAAGGTACTGAGAACCCTTAGATTTAAACCTGTGATAGAACTCAATACTTCTTTTTTACTTCCTGTCCTGTTTATGGGGGTGCATTTAAAGGGATGCAAGCATGGTCATATGGGGGTTATGATGCTCTCAGGTCCCTAGGATACCGGAACTTCTGCACTCCTAAATTTCTGGCTGGTAGGGAGTTGGTCTTAGTTTCTTGTATATGAGGGACTTTCAAAATCTGTGAGTTCCATCCACCCTGCAAAATAAAAATAAGATTAATGGGAGGCTGCTGTGTAGCTTGTCTGCAAAGCACTCACCTAACATAACCTGAAGCTCTGGGTTTGATCCCCAGCATTGCAAAACAAACAAAAATTTTAAAAATCTCTGTTGGGTTTGGTAATGCATACCTGTAATCCCAGTTTCTCAGGAGGCTGAGGTAGGAGGATTGTGTTTGAGGCCAGCTTGGGCTACATAGCAAGACTCCCATCTCAGACAAAATGAAATGAAAAAGATTAATGTGATAAATATTTATAACTATCTGTTTAAAAAGCATGATTCCTTAAGAAATTGAGACAGAAGTGAGCCAACAATTTCAAGATTTTCATTTTCATACTGATTACTTACTATGTTTCTGCACAGACTTAGCCTTATACCTACTTCTAGTGTTTTCAGCGGCTGCCATGAGTCAGTGTAGATTTTCTACTCTGTTTCTGCAAAGGGAAAGTCTGAGGGGAGGAATCAGAGAAGGAGAGGACAGAGGTGGGGAGGGAGAGAGAGAGAGGAAGAGAGGAAGAGGGCGCACACACCTTGGAAAGATTTGTGTAAACTTTACTGAAGACACGCTATATCTCAGTGTCTAGGCTAGCAGAAGACCTGTAGTGATAATTATGGTATCTTTTCAGGACCCTGTTGCCAGGTTTTGAGTTCAGTGGCCCAGGAGTACCAGAGGTCAGTATTCTTAGATAACATCCAACAAATAAAATTATCCAACTGTATAACCTTTTGGGTGGGTGAGAGACAAAAATATATTAACTGTTATGTTGCAGGACTTCCTAGGTTTTACCAGGTGGTCCCTTTGCATCAACTATTCCATTCCCAGGAGAAATATATGTTTCCAAATGTGATGGCACACCGTGGGATTCAGAGAGTTCCAGCGTGGGGTGCATAAGTACCTACATTGAATGGTGGGTTCATTGTGAATGTGATGGACAGAATTCCTTTTTGTATGCTTGCCTACAGATATGAGAACAGTGTATTTAGTTCTATCAATAAGTGTCTTTCTTAGTTACTTTTCTCATTGCTAAGACAAAATACCCAACTCCCAAAGTTAAAAGAGGAAAGGTTTATTTTAGCTCACAGTTTGTAGAGGTTTCAGTCCATAGTCAGCCAGCTTTAAGGCAGAATGGCACAGCAGAGGAGAAACAGTCTGTGGCAAGCAGGCAGGGAACAGTGAAGCAGCAAGCAACAGCAAGCCTGCTTTCCTTCTCCCCTATATGTTCTATCCGGAGTGTAAGCCTGTTGGTTGTATACCCAGCATGGAGCTTTCATTATCCACCCCCTCAATCCCAGCATCACACCCTTAATCCCAGTATCACACCCTTAATTCACATTCATATACCCTAGTCCAGCCACCTTCAAAATTTCCCACCTATGACTGCATGAGACTTTGAGGGGACATTTAGGTACAAGCCATAACAGCAAGCATGTGAGATGTTTAGAGAATGAATGACATGTCTCATCTCTCTAAATAGAACCAATGTTTCTGGTTCAATATTCCTCAAAATATTCATAGTCTAATGAGAAAGACAGAGTCCTACATAGCTAATTATACTACACAATGTTAGACTTAGTTATAGTGATATGTAGAAATAATTGGAGAGCAGCAGGGGATACAAGTCAGCCTGGGGAGAGAAGACAAGGAAGCCTTCCCAGGAGGAGATGGTATTTGGCTGAGCTCTAAGTGAAGGCTATTTCACTTAGAAAAGAAAAGGGTACTTAATATATTCCAAATGGGGCACAGCATAGTGCTAGGTCTACCCTTTGGGAACTTGTAATGAAATCCCAGCCTTTCCCTCTCCCTGCCTGTACACTAACCCTGTGTCCCCCTTAGCCCATACATTTATAGGGGTACTGCTAAAGCCCATTTCCTGATGACCACTCTGAGAGAACTATTCTGTGGTTAACCAGGAGGGTCAGTTATATCTAATTAATTCTTCAGATATGGTAATTCCATTGCTTGGCTCTTCAAGGGTGGTAGTTGGTTGTTTTTGCTTTGCTTTTCCTGACTTTCATGATCTTAATTTCTGAGTAGTCTATTATAGCTTACTCAGGTTTTTGCTTTGTTTTGTTTTAGTGAAACATTTTATTGAATTTACTTTTTTCCTTGGAGTTGGGACCTATATTTGTTATTTATTTATTTATTTTGGTATCGGGGATCAAACTCAGGTCCTTGTTGCTTGTAAGGCAGGCACTGGAACCACTGAGTTAAATCCCTGGCCCTATATTTGTTATTTAAATAAAACAAACAAACATGCTTATCCTTTTTTGTTGTTGTTGTTCCTTTATTTCTGTGGTATTTTGGCTGGTAGTTCATATTTATAAATTAGGTTCTACCAGATGGATTTATTTCCTCAACATAAGTTAAAAATTTGCTATGAATGCCGATTATGAGTACTGTACAGGATCTCTGTGTGCAGAGATTGTAGGGAAGGAGGGGGAGGACAACCACTTGGTGTTTGAGTTTGCTTTGGGATGTGTACACACCAGAGACTTGCTTTCTGGGAGTTGAGGATCTTTGCTCATCTTGGCCACCAAAACTTACCTGGAACACTGTCTCCTTCTCTCATCACTTCCAACCAAGGGATAGTTCAGGAGTTAGCCGGTCTAAAAGTGAAAGGTAGAAGAGTGTTAACAAGCCCTTTGATACGTGCCTGGGCAACTGACCCATGTCCACTCTAACACATGCTGCTGCCTCTGACCTAGCGACTATTCTAAAGCTCTGCCTGTGACGCTTACTCACATTGTAATGCTCTTGTCCTTTTTAGATGCTTCAGCAAGTGGATTTGTACTCATTCATCTGCTTTGTTTCTTCCAGAACTTCTTTAGTGTTCTGGTTTATCAACAGAACTCCTTTTGGGTTTCCAGTACTGTTGTCGATATGTTCATACTTTTATGTTCAATCACTCCAAAGTGCATTTGAAAATGTGGTAAGGTAAGAGCGTGTGCTCAGGGAGCTGTGATCATAGCCTTCTTTCCCTTGAGTTATTTCCTCGAATGGCTACACATAAAGTTACCTTTGGAAGCTTTAAAAATGCATAGTCCATGGTTCACTGCCAGATATTCTGCTTCAGTAAATTTGCAGTGGGGAAGGGGTCTCTATTTTATTGAAATTTCTCAGAGGGTTCTAATGTGCAGCTCAGTGCTAGATTTTAGAACTACTATTTATGTGGCCTCAAAATGAGACGGTTAACTTAGAGATCTCCATTTTATACAAAATTTCTCCTACCCTTTAGAAAGAAAAACTTTTTAAACAAAAATATTTGTTAGGGATAAATGCTTGCTACCTTCAGCAAGAGGTACTTTATGATCTGTGGCCAAACAGGTTCATTTCTAGTGAGGCAGTTGCAGAATTCTGCTGTTTACTGTAAGACTAAGCTCTAATTGATTCATCTCCATTATCTACCTTTAATTCTCCAATGTAGAAAGTGTTTTTCAGGTTTGTTTTGTTTTTTAAAGAAAGGAAAGAAGACTCTCATAATTCTAGTGCCTCGATTGCCTAGAAGGATATGGTTGTTTTTAGTTCTAGAGAAGAGGGGAAATTGCTATGAATGGGAGTGGAATTAAGAATTCATCATTGTGAAATGTCTGCTTAGGACCCTTGGTCTGATGTGTTTTTTAAATTGTGGTAAAATACACATAGCATGAAATTATCATCGTTTTTTTTTCTTTTTATTGAGTTTATTGGTACAATCTAGGTATACAATACAATTACATTCATCATTGGGATTCTGTATCTGTACATAACAGGTCTTGATTCTCATTTTTTCCCCTTGTCCCTGCCCTTCCTTCACCCCCTCCTCCCCTCCCCATTTACAAACACTATTTCCATTTTTTCTCATATTTTTTTCCTCTCCCTTATTACCTTTCCCCCACCCTTCCCACTTTCCCTACACCTTTAGCCCTTTACTTCCTATTTCACATTATTAATTATCTCATTAGGATCCTGTGTACTATTATAGTTTTTCACACCAAAGAAACTATTCGGTATTTCAGTTAAAGAAATCCCTGTATGAACATTAAAAATAGGGAATCCTAAAATAAAACTAAAAAGGAAAGTAAAAGAGAAAAGGCAATGATGTAACATTAAAATAATCCTTAATTCTGGAGATGAAAATGGTCCCTGAACATATTTAAATTGCTTCTTGCTCTTATAGTCTTATCTTATTCTTTTTTTCATTATTTAG
>NW_022900937.1:21063794-21093727 GCF_012274545.1 Fukomys damarensis
GTTAAAGTTTCCAACAATTCAAATTATATATATATGTATGTATATATATATATTTATATTTATATAAAAAGACTAATAATAATAGTATGGTATGCATCAATAGCAGCAACAGCTTTTCCAGGTTCTGCAGTCATAGGAACACAATTATAGACATTCAGCACATTTCATTAAAAAAAAAAAAAACCAAAAACAAAGAAAAGAATGATATCCAGAAAACAGCAAAGTTCTGTTGCTGTTGTGGTACCTGGCACCATTTTTTCTATTAGCCTCTTAATCATCATCTGGAAAGAGAACATTCTAGAGTAATATCATTAAATGTAGCTCTGATAAAGCATGGTCCCTACTATGTATCATAAAGCAGGTACTAGATATTTTACATTCATAGAGGTATGATACAGTACCATCCTACACAAATAAGATTGCTACCCCTGTTTTTTTCTGGGCTCCTGTCACATGGAAAATTGTTTTCTATTGTTTCACTTTCAGTCTATGGGCTTCTATTTGCACTAGGTGTGTTTCTTGTATACAACATGTTGTTGGATTTTGCTTCTTATTCCATTTTGCCAATCTATTTCTCTTGATTGGTGAGTTGAGGCCATTGACATTGCTGGTTATAACTGATATGTACTGACTTATTATTGACATGTTATTGGCCTTTTGTTGACTCTTTTTACTTTTTCACCTTCTCCTTTTAATTTCTTGCCTTGCCTATTTGATTTGCTCTGTTGGGCCTCATGGTGTTGTTGCCTTCATTGTCTTTTTCTAGGATCTTGTTTAGAATTGCTTGTAGTGCTGGTTTGGTATTCATGTAGTTTCTCGGGTGTCCTTTGACATGGAAGTATCTTATTTCCCCATCCATTTTGAAAGAGAGTTTTGCTGGATACATCAGTCTAGGTTAGAGGTTGTTCTCTTTTAGTACTTGAAATATCTCATTCCAGGCTCTCCTTGCCCCAAGGGTTTGTGTTGAAAAGTCTGCTGTGATTCTGATGGGCTTTCCTTTGTATGTGATTTGTTTCTTTTCTCTTACTGCTTATAGTATTTATTGTTCTTCTGTTGGGTTTCTGGGATCTTGATTATTATATGTCTAGGTGTAGATTTTTTTTGATTGTAGCTAGTTGGGGTCCTATATGCCTCAGTTATCTGAATGTCAAATTCTTCCCCTCTGTTTGGGAAGTTTTCTGTCATTAATTCTGGAAACAGCTTTTTAAAGTCATTTGTATTTTCTCCTGCTACTTCATGTATTCCTATCAGTCTTATGTTATTCTTCTTTGCATCATCTAGGAGTTGTTGGATCGATGTCTCATGATCTCTTACTGTTTTTAAGAGACCTCTCTTTTCATGGTCACTGACTGCAATCTTATCTTCTATATCTGAGAGCCTATCTTCGCATTCTTTTATTCTGTTGCGTACACTTTCAATAGAGTGTTTACTCTCCTGGATATCTGTTTGAATCTGTTTTATGGATTCCATTTCTTTCCTATGTTGGGCATTTATTTTTTCCATTTCTTTCTTATGCTGGGCCTTCATGGCTTCTATCATGGTCCTGAGCTCATCTATTTTTTTGTCAGTTTCTCCTCTAGAGTCTCGAATCACGACTTCCATTTTGCTCACTATCTCTATGGTTATCTGGGAAATTATTTCTGTTTTGAATTTTTCTAGAGCCTGATTGATCTGTTTTGTTACTTCCTGTGCTTTGAGTTCAGGGTGTCCTGGTGGTTCACTATCGGCCTTTTCATCCTCATTTGCCCTACTGTTTGCCATTGGTGAACTGGAAGTCTGTCCTTGTGTCTTGTTTAAGTGTTTTCTCTTTTTTATTTTTGTTGTCGGACTGTCCTTGGTTTAATCTCTGGATTATCACCCAAATCTTCCTGATATAGTTGCGCCCTAGCTTCTTTGTCTCTAACAACCCACAGACATTCTCATCTTCATAACATCAGGGAAAACAGCTCATCAAATCAACCGCAATGCTTTACCCCAACTGATTTAATCAGCAACATATTAAGATCAAACACAGCTTGTACACTGACCACGTCCTTGGTTTAATCTCTGGATTATCACCCAAATCTTCCTGATATAGTTGCGCCCTAGCTTCTTTGTCTCTAACAACCCACAGACATTCTCATCTTCATAACATCAGGGAAAACAGCTCATCAAATCAACCGCAATGCTTTACCCCAACTGATTTAATCAGCAACATATTAAGATCAAACACAGCTTGTACACTGACCACCTGTGGTAATCACTAGTCTATCACCCTTAAATCATTTGAATTAAATTGAAATCCAGAACATGTCTGCAGTGAACAAAATTTCAATATAGTGTATTTACCATTTAATGTCTCAGACAGAGTGAGGATGCAAGACCCCTGATCTCAGTTAGCTGATGGCTGAACCCCATGATGCTGACTGACCTCGGGCTGCAAGGCCCAGATTGAGTTCCCCAACCTTCTGAATGGTTGAACTCCACAACGTTCTGTTACAGGTTTCCTACGCCCTTTCTTTAAAGATGTTCAAAATTGGGAACTCAGAAAAATACCCTTGATGACCACCTCTGTCTGCAGAGTGGTTGAGAGTGCGGGGTGGGGGGGCTTATGGGGGTTCAGGGGCACCCGCGTGGCTACCTTCCCGGTGCTTGAGCGATGGCGGCTGGGTTGGGAGCAGGCGTGGCTCTCCTTCCCACGGTGTATTGGGGCCCAGGCTACTTCCGGTGCTATTTTTAAAGTGTACTGTTATGTACATTCATCTTGTTCTGCAACAAATCTCCAAAATTGTTTTAATTTTGCAAAGCTGGCACCTTGCCCAAAGCAAGTTTCCACTACTCACTTCCCACGGCCCTCGAAACCATATTCTTCTGTCTGTCTCTATGAACTTGGTTACTCCAGATACTTCTGAGGGGGGAATCCTACAGTATTTGTCTTTTTGTGCCTAGCATATTTCACCCAGCATAATGTAATCAAAGTCCATCTGTGGTGTAGCACAGGTCAGAATTTCCTTCCTTTTTAAGGCTGAATATTCATGTTATTTGAGAGATAGTGCAGAACAGACTCAAAGAAGAAGCTTGGAGAAAGAGCTTTGCCCACCTTTCCATTCTTATTGCCTTCCCGTAGTGCCCTAGACTCCTGTTCCAGTGGACTCGGCTCATTTGATTCTTCTCTGTTCTTACCGTTTACCTCGGTCTTTGGCAGTAACGTTTTCCCACCCTTTCACTGGCTGAGTGGTCCCAAACATGCCTCAGGTCTCATATTAAATGACATCACGGGTTCTCAGACTTTAATATGCTAAGAATCGTCTGCTAAAACACACATTTCTGACTTACCTTCAATGAATTCTAATTCAGTAGTTTTAGATCTAACTCAGGGATTTGGACTTTTTTTGGGGGGGTGCTTTTAGTAAGTAACACAGCTGACTTAAAGATATCACTTTCAAACTTGAAGTCAAAACATTGAAAGAGATCCTAAAATCAACTTAGTGGTTTGAGACCAGGAAAATAATGATAGAAGAGAAAATATCAGAGTTTGTAATATAGTGTAAAGGTAAATATTATTTCATTAAAATTTTTTGCTTTTAGTTATTTATGAGTGCTTTCTGTGCACGAGTTTGTATATATATTATTTTGCATTGGAGATGTATGTACTGGCTTCTAATGAAAATATATTTCTTACTATGAGTTAGCTTTTTAAAATTTGAAAAATACTGTGGGGTCTTGCAATGTATTTTATAACTCCTTGTAATCCCACTATTATTGCAATATTCATAGTACTTTCATTTTATATTGTCATTCCCCCACTAGACTGTTTATACCACTCACTGTTATCCTCTTCAGCGTCTAACATACATACACTCTTAGTGAAAATGTTACTAGTGTTTAAGAAATTTACAAGAATTTAACCCCTCAAACACGGAGAGGTTTTCCTGTGTGGCCTGAGCATTTTTTAAATTGGGTCCTCTTGCATATCATTGGAAGGTCATTTGGATCGCTCAGTGCCTGGACCTGTGAAGTTTGTCTATAAGCAATTCAAGTTCTCTCAGCAGTTGTTTCAGGCGCCAGATCAATTTATCGATTAGTCTCTTAGGCTCTTGCCCAGAACGTCTACACAGGAGAAAAATCGGTAGAGACCACACCTTTTGGTCATGCAGCGGTGTGCATCATGGGTACAGCAGTGGGCGTGGTCTGCCTGGGTACCAACAGTAAGGAGCTGCAGTGCCTGTAGGACATTTGTAAGCAATAATAAAACCAACAAAATGCTGTTTATTATGTATGCATGTCTGTGATGAGCTACTCCTTATGCTACCTCCTTCCCTTAGTAAGACAATGCTGTTTGGACTCAGCTTCCTCTTTATGATGTCATTGGAACTTCTAAGATAAGTTTCCCTTTTGTTTTTTGGAGACACAGTGCTTCTACCAAGTCTCTAATGACTTATATTAGTAATTCAAGTATGTCTAAAGGTTCCTGAACCACAAGCTTTGGGATGTAGCATTTTGGATTTTTCTTTGTTACCATTCTCTAGGGCAAGATTATCTTCCAGACTCTTTTCAACATTTTACTGAAATGGGTTCATTATTTTACTTTTATCAGGAAGTCACTTTTCTTTAATTTATATCAAGCAGATAAATGGAGTTTAAAATAGCAGGATGCAGGTCAGATAGGCACCTACAATAAGACCTCCTAATACATCTTTCCTGGATTAGAATATTTGCTCACTGTCACTGGCAGAGGCATTGGAAAGCAAGGGCTGCTTCAGTGCAGGGACTTAAGATGAATAAATGGAGGCTGAGTGGCTTAAATGAAAAAAATAGGTGAGTTTAGGATTATTATGACTTTCTCCCACTCTTCCCAATAAGATTCATCACTTCTCTCTCTTTAGATTTTTACCCTTTGACTGACTGATTGATTGATTTAGGATTTTACCTTTTAAGTAGAGGGGAAGGGTATAATGTGGATTCTTTGCTTTCTCACATTTATTTTTACTTTAAAGATGAATTTTATGGAGTGCTGAAACTTAACTCTTCCCAGGAAGGAAAATATTGCCTGATCTTGAAGGGCACTGGGCTTACAGGGAGTTATTTTCTCCTTTAAAAGAAAATCTCATATACACAGAAGTAAAGGAGTTGGGCTCTCTGAAAATGAGGAAAGTAATTCTGAATTTCTGCCTGAAGGAAAGTAAAACAAGCTTGTTTATCCTTCTTACATATAAAGGTATTATAGTGAATTAAGCTCCCTGTCTCTTCTTTTTTGGGGGGGTGCGGTATTGGAGATCGAACTCACGACCTTGCACTTGCCAGGCAGGTGCTATGCTGCTGAGCTACATCCCCGGTTAAGCCCTGTATCTTAAAGGATAGTTCAGAACTACCCAGCTAGTATCTGGACATTGGAGGTATGTGTGTGCATGTGTGTGGGTCTGTGTGTGTGCGTGTGTGTGTGTGTGTGTGTGTGTCTGTGTGTTTAAAAGGTTTCAATTGACAAATGAAAATAATATATATTTGTGCTGTGTAACATGGTGCTTGTTATATGTGTACATTGTGGAACCACCACATTAAGCTAACATACGTATTACCTCATATACATATCTTTTTGTGTGGCAAGAACATTTAACATCTACACTCTTAGCAGTTTTCAAGTATGTAGTAGTATGTTGGTATCCAATATAATCACCATACTATACAATAGATTTCTTGAAATAATTCTTCCTGTGTAACTGGAATTTTTTATCTTTTGACCAACATCTCCCCAATCATGTTCCCATTTGCCACCACACCCCGCCCCCCCATCCAGCCCCAGGTGATCACCACTGTAGTCTCCATTTGTATGAGTTCAACTTTTTAGATTCGAAATGTGAGATCACATGGTATTTATCTTTCTGTGCCTGGCTCATTTCACTTAGCACATTGTCCTCTGGATTTATCCATTCTATTGCAGAGAACAAGATTTCCTTCTGTTTTAAGGCTGAATAGTATAATGTTGTGCATATATACACATTGTCATTATCCATTCATCTTTAGCGGACACTTAGGTTGCTTCCAGATGTTGACTGTTGTGCATAGAGCTACAGTGAATGTGGAGGGCAGATATCTTCTTGGCATGTGCATCTGGCATTTCAGTTTCTTTAGATAGATACCCACAAGTGGGACTTCTGGGTCATGTAGTAGTTCTGCTTTTTTTGAGGAATTTCTACTATTCCTCCTTCCCTCCCCCCTCCTCCTTTCCTTTCTTTTCTGTCTCCCTCTCTCTCCCCTCTTTCTCCCCTTTTCTCTCCCTCTTTCTTTACCTCCCCCCCCCTCGGGCTACAACCCTATCTCTTTCTAATTTATTTTTGAAATAGGGCATCATTAAGTCATTAAGTTGCCCAGACTAGGCCTGAACTTGTGATCTTCCTGCTTCAGCCTCCCAGAATGCTGGGATTACAGATATGCATCATCACATCTGGCTGATACTGTTTTCCATAATGGTTGTATTAACTTACATTCTTACCAATTTAGGGTACAATGGTTCTCCTTTCTCCACATCTTTGCCAACACTTATCTCTTGTCTTTTTGATAATAGCCATCCTAATAAATGTGAGGTAGTATCTCATTGTGATTTTAATTTGCACTTCATTGACAATTTCAGTCATATACCTATTGACCATTTATATATATTCTTTTGAGAAATGTCTAATCTGTTTTTTTATATAAAACTTACTTCTAATCACTTAAAAGGAAATTGTCAATGTCAGTGTACAAATTAAAAGAACATAGAATCTTTGGGGAGGCACTGAATATCTGTTAGCAAGGTTAGTATTTTTCTGCTGTTCTTTGATCTTGCTTTGGGAACTTGCTACTGTATTTTGCACTTCAGGGGTATTGGCTGGTTATTCTCAAAAATGACCGCTGCAGGGATTATAAGAGGGATCAGCAGTTTTTCATAGCTGTGTTTTTCACCAGCTAGCATAGGTCTTCAGCCACATGTAAGGTGAAAATTAGACATGGGCTGATTCTTCAGCCATTTCTCCATTGCTGACGATCATCATCATTGTTTAACCATTTTTTTAGTGCCTTCCATTGGCCACCAAGACATTTTCAACTGGCTGAGAGTTCTTTTACTCAATTTGTATATAAATGACAAATGGGCAAGGGATAGTTCTTTTAGTGTTAATAGCCCTGAACGTTCAACATCAGCAGAAGTCAGCTCTTGGTTAGCAGCCCTCCTCACCACTCCATGCCAGATACTATCTTACACAGCAGCAGATCTCAGGAGCTCTTCTGGCTATTAGAGATGGAATCTTCCAGCAATTCTCCATTGTTCTCTGACTGACAGCCACCTCCACTTTTATTAGCCCGAGCTGCTGACTACTTTCAGTGCAAGTGGCTGTTTGTGTTGCCAGCTTTTACTGTGCCAGTTCAGCATGCACTGTGTGAGATGGAAATCACAAATAAGCAGAAATATGCCCTCTAAAAAAGACTTTATTAGTGCTTATGCTGCAGCATAAGGAGGAACAATGCATGGATTGCCCCCCACCAAGGATATGGGAGAAGGTTTTTATGTTGAAGAAAAAGGGCCACACATGCAATGTTGAACTTCGTGTTTACTCATAGGTAGAAGAAGGCTGCCTCTCTTGATTGGATCAATCTCATAACCTTGTGCTTGTGAGGTAGGCGCAGTGCCACTGAGCTAAATCCCCATCCCAAAGAAGGGCTTTCTTATAGCTTGTGTTTAGATGTCCCCTCAAGCTTCATGCAGTCATGGGTGGGGCTTTTCAGAGGCGAATGAATCTAGAGTATGTGATAACTGGGATCAAAGATGTGATGCTAGGATTAAGGGTATGAGTACTACCTGCCTGAAGGGTGGGTAGACTGGATAAAGTATAAGGGACATGTCTTAGTTACTTCTCTCTTATTGTTACTTTTCTCTTGGGTTGACAAATTACTCAACACCCAAAGTTAAAGGAGGAAGGGTTTATTTAGCTCACAGTTAGAGGTTTCAGTCTATAATTAAGGCAGGGTGACATGGCAGACAAGCATTGCAGAGGAGAAATAGTTTATGGCAGGCAGAAGGCAGCAAAAAGCAAGCAAGCAAGGAACAACCACAGCTCTTTCTATCCCTTATATCTTATCCAGGGTACTTAGGGAAGATAGCACTCACACCCTTAATCCTACTGCCCTTGATCCTAGCAGTGTACCATGAATCAATTCTAGCATCACACACTCTAGATCCACCCACTTCTGAAAAAGCCCCACCTGTGACCACTTGAGGCCTTGGAGGGACATCAAGACATAACCCATAAATGGACAGAAAGAGTCTTGTTACTTGTGGCTTGCTTTTACTGTCTTCTGCCTGTCATGAGCTCTTTCTCCTCTGTGATGTCCTCTGTCATTCTGCCTTGCCTTGGAGCCAGCTGATTATGGACTGAAACCTCTATAAACTGTTGAGCCAAATAAACCTTTCCTTCTTTAACCTTGGGCATTGGGTATTTTGTCTCAACAATGAGAAAAGTAACTAAGACAGGCTCCTCATAGACATGATTGAGGATAGTCTTTGGTGGGGCAGGGTTATTCTGAGGGGCCACAAGGTAGGGTCATCTGGTATGGATCAGTGGTTGAAACTTGCTGCACCCAAAGCAAATGTCTCTGAGCATGGCCATGTGGCACATGATGGAGCCATATCCAGCTATGAGGTGTTCGGGGCAACTACAGAAGAAAAAAAGAAAAAGTACCTCTTGGAGTATATTGGGCCCTTCTCTATCTCAGATGGATTTAGGATCTAGGCTTTAGATCCAAGGGATATCCAGAGGATGTTTTACTTTACCACAGTAGTGGTGGCTAGTTGACCCTCCTCCTTCATATCCTTTGCTATTTCATGTAAATATCTTAATGTCAACAGAATTTATTTTTTTCAGTTGATTATTGAAAGAGAGTGATCATGTAAGACACCAAACACAGTATTGTGGAGCATGGCAGAGACTAAGCACATGGCTTTTGTTTTTTGTGACTGTACAATCTAATTGCAAGAAAGAACACAAAGAAATACTACTAAGAAATACAAAACAAACACTTCATCTTATAGAAAATCCAACAATAGATAATTACAGCCTGCCACTTAGCAGCTTTGGTACCAAGAGCACTTCATCTGATAGCTCTGGTGGAAAGTTTCTGAAGAGTCCTAACATTCAGAATTGTGTCCCCAGGCCAGCAGTATTACAACCCTGGGAAGTTTATTCGAACACCCACATCTCAAGCCCTACCCTAGACCTACTAATTGCCACATTTTTTAGTTTTTTGTTTTTTTTTTTTTGAACTCTGGTCTTTGTGCTTGCAATGCAGGCCACCAAACTGCTGAGCTAAATCCCTGGCTTAGTTTCTTTTTTTATTAGTGTATGTTTGCAATATATAATACATTCATCTTGGGGAAGTGGTATATGTAGTTTTTCAAAAGATCCCCCAAGTAATTCAAATGCACAGTGTAGTCTGAGAAGAACTGATTCAGAGGATTCTGATTGTGCTTAATTAGGTCAGGTACTCAGTTGGAGCTAATCGTCCTGGTCAGGGACATCCAGGGCACAATGACTGTTCAATCCTGGGGCATCTGTTCCCTGTGCCATAAGGTAGTGTGGTGGGATCAGTTTGTGGATTGGGTTTACTAACAGAAGTGACCTGTTACCAGGGAATGGGATCTGGGCAGGAAGATAATAACAGTATTTGATGAAGTTACTTTTTCATTCTTTGCTTACCAAAATGTTAGACTTAGCTACTTATTTGTGCCTTCATGTTGGGTCATTTTATCCTATTTCTCTCTGTGTGTGTGTGTGTGTGTGTGTGTGTGTGTGTGTGTGTTTTCACACATGTTCTACTTCTAGCTTTCCTAAACTCCCAATACCATCTGTCTGCCTGACCTAGATTTCAGAATGTCTCCCTTCCTCCACAGCATGCTTCTCTTGTCTCTTCGCAGAGTGCCACATTTCTCTAATGCATTTGACTATGTTAAGAATAAGCAGGCACGGGCCTGGGATTTAGCTCAGTGGTTCTGCTGCCTGCCTGGCAAGTGCAGGGACCAGCGTTTGATTCCTGGTACCAAAAAAGATAATAAGCAGGCAGAATCCTGCCTAAATCTTGGTTCACATCATCGCACTTGTTCACTTCGCCCACTGCCTTTCATGCTATCTCTAAGGCGTTCATGTTGCAGTTCTGCCTTTTAGAGCTGTGGATCATCTTTTTAAGTTTGTATTGACTAAAGCAAGTCATACTTTTAGCCCTCAGTCATTTTAACTCCTTTAACAGAACTTTTATGTACAGAGAAAAAAAGATATAAGCCTTTACTATTATTTGCTTTGGTGCTCCAATTTTCTGTAATTTGTCAAGCTGGTTTTTGTCATCCTTTGATATGTCCCCTTTCTTCGAATACTTTTTTACTTTCTGGAACAAGAAGATGTCTTAGGCTTCCAGGCTCATCTCACACTTTTGCAGTGCTGCCTCTGGAATCAGCTATTTCTCTGAGGAGTTCTCATTTCCTTTAGTGGAGAGCCGTATTTAGAAACCAACATTTGAGTGTGTGCTTCAGGTTACTACTGGTAGGGTATCATTGCTTCCAGTCCATCTTAGTGGATAGAATTCGTGAGTGTGCTTGCGTGTGTATGTGTGTAGATCATCATTTATTTTTATTTTTATATCTGCATATATATTAAAAACTTATTAGAGGGCACAAAATTTCCATTTAAAGGTGAATAAGTTCTGGAAATTTAATATATGTACTTCATAATATAATATTGCATACTTGAAATTGCTAAGGATCTTAAATGCTCCTCACACACACACATGTTAACTGTGAGAGTTGATGGATGTGTGTGGTAATCACTTTACAGTGTGTGTGAAAATATGTGTGTACCACAACATCACACTTAGGCCCGAGATTTAGCTCAGTGGTGCTGAGCCTACCTAGCAAGCACAAGGTCCAGTACAATCCCCAGTACCAAAAAAAATCACATTTAAATATAAATAATTTTTATGTGTCAAAAATAGATAGAAAATATTTTTTCTATTAAAAAACAAACCAAAACCAACTATGACTATGACCTGCTACCTTTATGAATTCACACTGAAACTTCCAATCATAATCCAGGACCATAGGGCTTATTTTAGCTACCCACCTCCACTCCCTTTCTGTATTTATAATCACATTCTCAACAATTCTCAGTATAATGGGATAATATATTTACTTATTTGCTCATCCTTGGGTATGTAGAAAGTAGTTACTAACCTATACTTCTGTGGGGATAAGGAAGGTTCAGTAGTAAATGAATAATAAATAACTAGGTTTCAGTATTTCTTTCCCCTGTATATTGTCATTTGCCTAATAATAAATAATCCAAACACTCTTCAAGAGTTGCTTTGGTTAGTTCCCCTCAGCCATTTCCAATATGATCATTACTCATTTTAGCAATAAAGTTTACTTGTTTCTGTTTTGCACTCCATTTTTGTTGCATTTTCCTCTCAACTTAGCTAACTTAATATTTTTATATTTTGGTCTATGTAATTAATAATGATTCTAAAACTCAGAACTCCACACAAAAGGTGTCACTAAGAGACCCATCACTCCTTCGTTCTCTGTACCCATTTCCCAGCCCCTCTCCTTTCCATTGTGTCCCCACCACCTCCTGAGATAGCTTCTCTCACACATTTCTGCTTTGTCCTTTGTGTTTTTGCACAAATAAGCAGATACATGAAGACTGTAGAGGAAATCACAGTACCTATATGGGCTTAATTTTTACATCAAGTATCTGATCTACTTGAAATTTATTCTTTTGGATGATGTAAAAGATAGTTAATTTTTTTTTTCAAATGTCTACCAAGTTGTCCCAGAGTCACTTATTAGAAAGCCTGTCTCTGTCACAGTGGTCTGAAGTATTACCTTTAATATTAACTTGTCTGACTCGATTAACAAATGTGTTGGCATTTTTCTTGGGATTGCATTACATTTATAAACTACCTTAGGGAAACCCATCTCTCTATTATGCTAAGTCATTCTGTATAAGAATGAAACATGTGATTTCATTTACACCTACTTTTGCACCTTTCATGGAGGGATGTTTTAAAGTTTTCTTCATAAAGATTTTGCACATACCTTGTTAAGTGTGTTCCTAAGTATTTTATCTTTTTGGTTGATATATTTTTGTTCATTTCTCTAGCATTGTATGTTCTAACTTGTTCTTTGTGTATATGAAGATTAATGATGTCTCTCTGTGACTTTTATATTCAGCTACCTTCCTTAATTCTTTCATTGTTTGGGTCAGGCAGCATTGCCTGTCCAGTATGGCAGCCCCTAGCCACATGTAGCCATCTGAATTTGAATTAAAAATTAAATAAAAAGAGCTAGTTAATTCCTACCTGCACTGGGCAGCACAACTGTGGCTTTCCAGCTGTACTATGTGTCACCTACAGGTAAAGGTTATTTTGCTTTTCCCCCCATTTTTCATACTTCTAATTTATTTCTCATTTACTTGCACTGGCTGTTACCTTCAGTAAAATATTGAATGGTGTGACTACATGGGCTTATTTTGCTTTTCTTCTTCCTCTTCTACTTTTAAGTTGCATTATTTCTATTTTGCAGAGCATAAAACACATTATATACTATCCATAGAATGTTATCCACCCACATTCCTTTTTTTTTTTTTTTTTTTTTTAAACAGGGTCTCGCTATGTAGTCTGTGCTGGCCTTGCATTCATTATGTAGCCCAAGCTGGCCTTGAACTTGTGATGATCCTCCTGCCTCAGCCTCCCAAGTTTTGGGATTACAGGCATGTGCCACCATGCCTGTCTTTAGTTTAGATTGATTGATTGATTGATTGGTACTGGGGATCAAACTCAGAACCTCATGCTTGCAAGGTAGGCAACAGAACCACTGAGCTAAATTCCCAGCCCAGGATTAGTTTTAGATGTACAATTATTTGTTTGGAGGTGCCTTCTCAATCCTTTTGCTTAAGTTTTTTCAGTCATCTCAATGCACACAACACACCCAGTGTATCCTTCAGGAGAGCTGATGAATGCAGCATATTCAGATATCTTATGTTTAAAACTGTTTTCTGTACCTTGATCCTTGAAGGGATTAGTTGATACCTGAAGGTAGCTGTTGAAGGAGCACTTTTGCAGATATAATATTCTTGGTTTCCTTGCTCTTTCCTTGAGTTTTTTATAATAGGGCTACACTTTTGTCTTGTGTTGAGAATTTGTATTTAGAGCCAGTTTGATTCAGTTTTGATCTTTGTGCTTAGAGACCTGGAGAGCTCCTTTCCCCACTTTTTAAAGTCTAATAGTTTTATCAGAATGTTTCAAATTGATCATTCGGGATCAATTTCCCCAGTACTTCTTGAACCTTTTTAGTATTTCCATTTAGGTCCTTTCTTATTGCCAGAATGTTTCTCGGATTATAGTTTTAGATATTCTGCCTGATTATTTGTTTTTATCTTTAGAATCTCTGATTATACACATTTATTTTCTTCTTCAGCTTTCTCCTATTTCAGCCATTCTGCTTATTTATCTTACTTTTATTCTCTTGAGTATGTAACACTGCTTAGTAAAATTTTACTACTCTTTCTGGATGACCTTTTAATTCAGTCTTTAACTGAGATTGTTTCGGCTTTTTTTTTTTTTTCTGTCATTGCTTTCCTAAGTTCATAGTCCTAGTTATGCCAGAACATAATTGCCTTAAAGGGAGCAGTTCAATTTTACTCATCTTTCTGCCTATAGCTATAATTCCAGGGCCTTTTTCTTCTTCATGATTAAAAGAAAGCTTCAGTATAACATGTGACTCAGTTAGTATGTTATCTATCCCCTTTCTAAGGCTGCAGATAGCTAAAGGACCGTAACATGAAGTTGAAACTCACTTTGCTGTGTAACTAATTATGTCTATGTAGGCTATAAAGCTTGCAGTTGGAATTACTTTAAGAGGATGAATATATAGAAATTGCCATCTTGCCCATGAGTAAAAGAATATAGTGAGTGTGTATGTGGGTGTGTGCACATGCGTATGTGTTAAGATGATGCCATTTATTTTAGAGGACATGCTCTTGGTTTCTGTATATGGCATTCTTATTCTTGTGACTTGACTATTTAGTGAAATGAAGGGTACCACAAACCTTTTGTTTCAGTAAAACAAAGAACAAGTGTTCATTATCCTGCTGTTAAAAGAAATGGTTGGGAACATCAAAAGTACTATAGGGAATATTTAATGTTTTGTTGAAATCTTATGGGAAATGGCACTGTAGCCACCAATACCAGTTTCACACTGAAGTCTTCCTGATAGTCACTCCGTGTGGTTCATGCACCAAGTGAAATTTTTTGTAGCTTTCCCAAGATAATGCCATTTTTATTTGTCACCTCATGATTTACAAAAAGAAGATAATGATGGGTGTAGATATGGGAATCCAACCTAAGAATTTGTGTAAAGATTTATATATAAGTGTTACAGACTGAATTATGTGCCTCTCATCCAATTCATATATTGAAGTCCTAACTCCCAGACTCCGAGAATATGACTATTTCTAGAGCTTTCTCTTTCAGTTAGAAATGTCATTTGCAGACACTTTTCTGTGTTAGATAGCAAGGGATTAATAAAAAAATTAAGCATTGCTATTAGTATGAACACTGTTTAGTTCAAACAGATGCTCCACTGGGTTTTGAAGCTTCTGCTTGAAAGGAAAACATTAACTGGGCCAGTCTTTTTTTTGCTGCCAAGACAACAGAAAATGCAGGTCCCCCAGAGCTAAGCCGAGGGCTGCGAGAAGAGGCACTTAGTCATTTAAGGTCATTGGCCTTTACTACTAGCAAGGAAATATTTCAGAATTTTTAACTAAGGCAGTTAGTTACACCAGATAAATATCAGCCCTAAACTTTATCTCATCTTTTATTGTATGGATTAATTTTTATTTAATGAGTTCCTCGCTAGATGGTCATTTGAATAGCATTTTTTGTTGTTGAAAGGAATGTTGCAATATATGTTTTTGTACATATATCATCTTTATGAACATAGGCTAGTATATCACAACATGATTTGGAAAAATCATCCTCCTTAGAATAGTGAATGCTTTATTTATGAGAAATTGTGAGTTTCGTGTTAGCAATCTTTAAATTTATGGGATTAGTGAAGTTTAGGTCAGTGGCTCTCATATCCTGAGTCTGCCTTACAATCAATCACTTATTGAATTATAACAAATTGTACATGGATGGATGACCTTAACCTCCACAGATTGTGATTTAGAACTTAGATTTTAGAATGGAGTGCAGTTATTCCTCAGTATCCATGGGGGATTAGTGCTAGGACTCCTACAGATACCAAAATCCGTGGATGATTATATAATATTTTTGGTCCAAGGATGGTTGAATACATGGGCACAGAACCCCAGAAATGGAGGGCATTCTGTATTTATGCTTGCAAGAAGCTTCACAAGTGATACTCATCACCAGGCAGTGTTGGAAGCTCTGCAATATAGTACTTTAAAGTAGGGTAAGGTTGTAAAACTTGTCAATGTCTACTGTATGATAAGAAATATTGATGTAAATGTGGACCCGTTAGAGCTCTGACTTCTGTTACTGAGAGTGTGACTCAGTAAAATAATTATTAAAACTGTCTGGCAGTTCTGTTAAAGTTGGATACTCTAACTCAGCGGTTCCACTCATACGTATATAAAGGCTGATCAAAACCATGGTAAATAGTTAAATTTTATTTTTATTTTTCCCCCATTAAGTTTATTGGTACATTTAAAGCAAACAATACAGTTACATTTTCCATTGGGGTCTTGTACCTTTACATGATATGTCTTGGTTCTTATTTTTTCCTCATACCTCTGCACTCTGTTCATCCCCTTCACCCTTCCCTATTTACAAAGACTTTGTTTCCATTTTTCCATTTTTTCACATTTTTTCTTTTCCCTTATTTCGCTTCCTTTCCCCTTCCCACTTCCCCTTTAGCCATTTTCTTCCTATATCACACTATCAGTTATACCATTTGAACCTTATTTACACTTTTAGTTTTTCACACTAGAGGAACTATTCAGTATTTACTCAAGTGTGTCCTATTTATTTCACTTGAGTATAGCCTCAATTTGCATCCATTTAGCTATAAATGTCTCTAGTTTCTTACTCTTTATGACTGAGTAGTACTCAATTTTATAGAAAAACCACCTCTTCTTTATCCAGTCTCCAGTTGATGGACATTTGGGTTTCCAAGTATTAGCTATTACACAATGTACCGCTATAAACAGGTGCACATATATCACTGTGGTATGATTCTTTTAAATTTTTTTTGAAAGATACCCAGCAGAGGAATAGCTGAGTCAAAGGGAACCTCTAATCCTAATTGTTTGAGGTATCTCCACATTAATTTCTACAGTGGTTGCACCAGTCTGCACTCCCACTGACAATAGAGAAGGGTTCCTTTCTCCCCACAGCCCCTCCAGCATTTGTTATTGGTTTATTTCTTGATGCCAGCCATTCTTTTTGTGGTGAGGTGAAATATCAATGTTGTTTTCATCTGTATCTCTCAAATGACCAGTGATATTGAACATTTTTTCATATATTTATTTGCTGCTCTTACTTGTTTGTCTGAAAAATATCTGTTCATTTCAGATGCCCATTTTTGAATCAGGTCTTTGTGTTTGGGGGGGTCTGATTTGTTTTGGTTCTTTATATATTGTAGATAGTGGTCCTTTGAGGAGACTCTGGTAAAAAAATTTTCCCACATTGTACGTGGTCTGTTAGCTCTGTTGGTGGTTTCTCTTGCACTGAAAAAACATTTTAATACAATGAGATCCCAGTTATTGGTACTTTGTGCAAGTTCTCATGTTGCTGAGAATTTGTTCATAAAGTCTTCTTCTCTGCCAATGTCTTTGAGAGTTCTACCTACTTTCCAATAAGTTTAGTGTTTCTGTTTTGATATTTATGTCTTTAATCCACTTGGATTTTAGTTCAGTGCATGGTGAAAGATAGGGATCTAGTTTTGATCTTTGGCAAGTTGAAAGACAGTTTTTCCAACACCATTTTTGAAAGAGGCTATCTTTCCTCCAGTGAGGATGGTTGGCTCCTTTGTCAAGGAAGAGGTATCTGAGCATGTCTGGTGTTGTTTCTGCATTTTCTAAACTATTCTATTGATACTCAGGTCTGTTTCTTTGCCAGTACCATGCTGTTTTTATCACAGTGGTTTTGTAGTTTCAAATTGGGAATCATGATACTCCCTGCCATCTCTGTTGCCTAGAATGGTTTTTGCTATTCTAAGTCTCTTCTAGTTCCAAATACATTTTTGAATTGTTTTCTCAAGTTCTGTGAAATATACTGTTGGGATTTCTATTGGGATTGCATTGAATCTGTATAGCAATTTTTGGATGTATGGCCATTTTCACTATGTTGATTCTTCCTACCCAGGAGCAAGGGATGTCTTTCCATTTTCTTATATATATCCTCCTGTCTCTTTTTTCAGAGTGCTGTAGTTTTCAGTGTAGAGGTCTTTTGTCTTCTTCATCAAATTGATTCCTAAATATTTTATTTTTTTGGATGTTATTGTGAAAAGGGTTGTTTCCCTAATTTCTTTCTCATTGAGTCTGTTATTTGTGTACAAGAAGGCTATTGATTTTTGAGTGTTTATCTCGTATCCAGCTACTCTACTGAATCCGTCAATTAAGCCAAGAAGTCTTTTGACAGTTTTTTGGGTCTTCTATATAGAGTATCATATCATCAGCAAATAGTTAACTTCTTCCTTTCCTATTTTTATTCCTTTTCTTTCTTTCTTTCTCTTGTCTAATTCCTATGGCTCATGTTTCTAGACCTATATTGAACAGGACTGGTGATAGTAGACATCCTTGTCTTGTTCCTGATTTTAGTGTGAAGATTTTCAGTTTTAGACCATTTAGTATAATATTGGCTGTTGGTTTTTCATAGATAGCCTTTATCAGGTTGAGATAAAGACCATCTATTCCAATTTCCTATAGGGTTTTTATCATGAGTGCGTGTTGAATTTTGTTGAATGCTTTTTCTGCACTTGCCCTTGACTCTTTTGAGGTAGTGCATTTATTTACATTTATTTACGTATGTTGAACCATCCTTGCTTCCCTGGGATAAACCAAACTTGGTCAGGGGGTATGATCTCCTTGATGATCTTCTGTATTCTTTTTGCCAGTATCTTATTGAGGATTTTTGTGTCTATGTTCATTAGGGAGATTGGCCTGTAGTTCTCTTTTTTGATTGGGTCTTTCCCTGGTTTTGTAATCAAAGTAATACTTTCTTCCAGGAATGAATTTGGAAGTTTTGCTTCCCTTTCAATTTCATTGATGAGTTTAAAGAGTAGTGGTGATAGTTCTACTCTAACTGTCTTACAGAACTCAGCAGTGAAGCCATCAGGACCTGGGCTTTTCTTTGTTGGGAATGTTTTGATTACATTTTCAATTTCACTGAATGTAATTGGGGTGTTTAGACCCTTTCTGTCTTCTTCAGTCAATTTTGTTAGTTCATATGTATCTAGGAATCTGTCCATTTCTTCTGTATTTTCCATTTTATTAGAGTACAGGTTTTCAAAGTAGGTATTGATGATCTTCTGGATTTCTGCTGGATCTGTTGTGTCTTCACCTTTTTCATTCCTATTTGCATGAATTTGAGCCTTTCCTTTTTTTTTGATAAGGTTGTCTAAGGGCTTATTGATTTTATTTATTCTTTCAAAAAAACCAACTCTTTGATTCATTGATTTTTTTGTATTGTTCTCTTAGTCTTCTTTGTATTAATTTTTGCTCTGATCTTTATAATTTCCTCCCTTTTATGAGCTTTCACTTTCTCTTGCTCTTCTTTTTCTAGGAGCTTAAGGTTAAGCATTAGTTTATTTATTTGAGCTCACTCTGTTTTCCTAGCATGGGCATTTACTGCCATGAATTTCCCTCACAGAACTGCTTTCATTATGTCCCATAGATTCATGTATGTTATATTGGCATTATCATTTAATTGTAGAAACTGTCTTAATTTCTTCTTTAATTTCCTCTGTGACGTAATGGTTGTTCAGCAGGGTGTTATTAGATTTCCATGTGTTTGTGAAGTTCTGGCGTCTTCTTAGGCTATTGGTCTCCAGTTTAATTGCACAATGGTCTGATAATATACAGGGGATAATTTCAGTTCCTTTGCATTTACTTAAGCATGTTCTATGAGCTAGCGTGTGGTCTACTTTGGAGAATGACCCATGTGCAGCTGAAAAGAATGTATATTCTGATTTTGTGGTGGTGAAATACTCTGTAGACATCTACTAAGTCAATTTGTTTTAAGACCTAGTTCGGTTCTGTTATTTTGTTGTTGATTTTTTGTCTGGATGATCTTTCTCTTCATGTCAGTGGACTGTTTAGGTCCCCCACTACAATTGTATTAGTGCTTATTTTGTTTTTCATATCTGTTAATATTTGTTTTGTATAGTTGGGGGCATTAGTATTTGGTGCATATATATTTATGTTTGTCATTTCTTCCTCTTGTATTGTTCCCTTTACAAGGATGTAGTGGCCTTCTATGTCTCTCTTAATTAGTTTTGGTTTGAAATCTACTGTCTGCAATTAAGGTAGCTATCCCCACTTTTTTCTGGGCTCCTGTTGCATGGAGAACTGTTTTCCATCCTTTTACTCTCAGTCTATGAATTTCTTTGTGGATTAAGTGGGTTTCTCATATACAGCATATTGTTTGATTTTGCTTCTTAATACATTCTGCCAACCTATTTCTTTTGATTGGTGAATTGAGGCCATTAACATTGATGTTTATAACTGTTATGTATTGACTTTTCATTGTCATGTTATTGTCCTGTTGTTGCTTCTTTTGTTTTTTATTTTTCCCTCTCTCCCTTTAATTGATTGCCTTGCGTGGTATATTTGCTCTGTTGGCCCTTATGGAGTTTGGCCTTCATTTTCTTTATTCAGGATATTGCTTAGGAGTGTTTGGAGTGCCAGTTTGGTGTTCATGAAATTTCTAAGGTGTTCTGTGTCATGGAAGTATCTATTTCCCCATCCATTTTGAAAGGTAGTTTTGCAGGATACATCAGACTAGGTTGGAGGTTTTTTTCTTTTAGGACTTGAAATACCTCACTACAGTCTCTCCTTGACTTGAGGGTTTGTATTTAAAAGTCTGCTATGATGCTGATGGGCTTTCCTTTGCATATGATTTGTTTCTTTTCTTTAACTGCTTCTAGTATTTTGTTCTTCTGTTGGGTTTCCAGGATTTTGATTATTATTTGTCTAGGTGTAGAATCTTTTTATCATGGCTAGTTGGAGTCCTATGTAACTCACTTGTCTGTATATCAAATTCTTCCCCACTGTTTGGGAAGTTTTCCATCATTAATTATGTGAACAGTTTTTTTTTATGTCCTTTGTACTTTCTCCTGCTCCTTCATGGATTCCTTTGTCTTATAATATTCTTCTTTACGTCATCTAAGAGTTGTTGGATCAATTTCTCATGTTCCCTTACTGTTTTTAAAAGATCTCTCTTTTCATGGTCACTGACTGCATTCCTATCTTCTGTATCTGAAATTCTATCTTACATTCATTCATTCTGCTGCAAATGCTTTCTACATTGTTTTTAATCTCCAGCATATCTGTTTGAATCTGTTTCATGGAGTCCATTTCTTTCCTATGTTGGGCATTAAAGGTTTCCATTCATTTCCTATGCTGGGCATTCATGGTTTCCATCATGGTCCTGAGCTCTATTTTTGTACCTGTTTCTGTTCTAGAGTCTCTAATCATATCTTTCATTCTTCTCACCATCTCTGTAGTTATCTGGGAAATTATTTCTGTTTTAAAATTTTCTAGAGCCTTATTTATCTGCTTTTTTTACTTCCTGTGCCATCAGTTCAGGGTGTCCAGATGGTTGACTGTCAGACTTTTCCACCTCATTTCCCCCAGAGTTTACCTTTGGTGAGGTGGAAGTCTATGTGCCTTGTATAAATGCCTTCTCATTTCTATTTTTGTCATTCATACTGTCCTTGGTTTAATTCCTGGGTTAATACTTTGATCTTCCAGATATAGGGTGTCTTTAGTTTTTAAGTCTCTAATGACTCTGAGGTAATCTCATTTAATTATACCAGGAAGGACACATGATTAATTCAGTCACAACACCTTAGCCCAAGTGATACAATCAGCAGCACAATAACTTCAAGCACAGTTTAGAAAATGACAATTTGTGCTAGTTATTAATCTATCACCTTTAACTGTGTGAATTAAATCAAAATCAAGGACTAGCGCTAAATATGTTTATAGTGAATAAACTCTTCAATATAGCAACTTTGCCATTCAGGATGGGGACTTAGAAGGAGTTAGGGAAGGAGGGATAGATAGATAGGATAGAGAAAGTTTAGAAGTGAGGTCAGAGGACACAGGAAGATCATACAAATTCTAGGAAGCTGTTGAAAAGAGGAGGAGAAGACAGAACAAAATATACACAAGAACAGAACAAATAAACAGCAATAGGGAGGCTAGAGACTGTAAGTACTTTCTTTTAAAACTAATGGCAATTGAGAGAAGGAAAAAGAAGAAAAGAAAATGAAAGAAAAATTCAAATTAGGATAGGAACAGGAACAAAAAGTGAGACAAATGAAGATCAATGTGGGAGAGAGAGAAAGGAAAGAAGATAAGAAAAAGATGATTAAAAATGGAAAAAAATTTAGAATAGACAAAGATAGATACAAATTTTTAAAATAAAAGATAAGAGAAATATATTACTTTGAAAATAAAAAATACCAATAGAAATAGAGGGCCTCCTTCAGGGTATGCCTCTGTTGACACAATGGACAGCATGGGCAGGAGTGTGCAGATCTAAGTTAATTAATCTCAGCAAGCCAGCAGCTGTCCCCTGAGGTTTAGGCTGATTTCTGGCTGCAAGCCCCAAGTTGAGATCTCTGACTTCATGCTGGGTTGAACTCTGTGAGGTTCTATTGCAGGTTCCTGCTGTCTTTCCCCTGAAGTTAGACCAGGTTCTGATGTGATCTGCTGGTCTGTCTGACTTACCAATTACAGTGGTGTGATGTTCCTTTATCGCAGAGATTTCCTTCACTTTTGTGGTTGTCCTCAATTTTCATCTAGGAGTCTCAGAGAGACCCTCTTTCTCTTGTTTGTAGGGGGTAGGAGCACGGACACTGCTGTACTGCCTCCTCTGCTGTGCTCAGCTTAAGGGGCAGGCCTACCAGAGTGTCTCATGCTGCTTCTGTGCTCCTCTCTTTTTCCACCACCAGAGGGTTCAGTAGTTAAATTTAAAAATTTTTAAAATTTATTACAGTAAAAGACACATTGCCATCAGTTCCCCCTTAATGTATTTCCCCCTTGCTTCAAACACAGAAATCCCATTGTTCTTGCCACTCTCTGAAGCAGCTCTGGAAGTCCTTTTTCATGAGTCTTTATGAAGAGTGATCAAAAATTTGATGAATGGTAGGGCTGACTGCCATCCAACAGAAAGGCAGGCTTATCAAATATTATGGTGGGTCCTTATCCACCCAATTCAGTGGTTCTGACACCATGCAACTTCTGGCTCTTTTCTTTAGTCAAAATGACTATGAAAGGTAAACATTTGAACCGATTGAGGACATAAAGGCAGCCACAACAGTGCAACTAAAAAGATTCACAAAAGAGGACTCTAGAACTGCTTCAGAAAGTGGCAAGACTGAGGGGCTAAGTGTGTTTGAAGTGAGGGGGATTAATAGCTATATCTCTCTTACTGTAATCAAATTTTGTATTTAAACACACACTATATTTTTATCACATCTCATGTATTGCAGAAGTGTTTAATGTGTTCACTTGAATGTTCTTAGCTGCATTATTTATGTTAGCCCCAAACTGTATATAAGGTAGATGTCCTCTAATAGAATAGACAATAAATTTAATACTACTTTCATATATTAGAATCCTTCTCAGCAAGAATAATCAAATTACAGCTACTTACCTGCAATAAGTATGAATTTCACACAACAAAATGTAGCACAACAAAGGCAGTTATAAAAAAAAGTACAGTGTATGATTACATTTGCTTAAATTTCAAAAGCAAAACTGTACTCTAGTATTAGAATCAGAATTACTTTTGGGGGAGTACAAGGACTAGAAGAGCATTAGAGAGGGTATCCTGGGTGCAAATAAGGTTTTATTTGTTAATGTAGGTAATGGTATGAACAGATATGTTCAATTTGTGACTGTATACAAGGTTGTATGGATATTATATGTCAGTAAATCCAAATAATTCTGAGAATAATCATCAATAGAAGGAACTTCCTCTAAATAGCAGAATTGTCTCAAGACAGAATAGCTTTTTATTAATTATAAAAGAGAAAGTTAATTGGCAGTAGTATGCTGAAGTTAGCTCCGTAGGCCCAATTATATGCATTTCTTAAATTTAGTAATATTTTGGTAGCTTGAAATTGGTCAAGTTGAAATTTACATCATGGAAACTGGCAAATGGCACACTGGGCTGTGGTTGTACAATGCAGTTCACCCATAGCATGAGAAGTAGCCTTGCTTATCAGAAGTAGGATTCACCTTCCACCAGAGCATTGTCTGAGAACACAGTTTCTCTGAGAGTAGCTTGCCTACAGGGTACTGCATTCAGATCTCTGTGCACCCTGGGGCACGGCTTGACTGACTTTATATCTGCAGTAATTACTAAACAATTCACATAAAAGTTAAAAGTGGCTACCTTTTAGAATTATAGTGTTCTTTATTTGTACACACATATGTATTAAGTAAGAGAGAAAATATATATACCATATTAAGAACTTTTAAATCTCTTTAGGGCCAGGGATGTCTCTCAGAAGCATGGTGCATGCCTGGCAAACGCAAGGTCCTGAGTTTGATCCCTGGTACAAAATAAGTAAAATAAAATAAAATAAAATCACTTTAAATTTAGTATCACTGTCACGAATTAGCATCATAAGAACATCACCTTATCTTTAAATCTACCCTTACTTACTGAAGTTACTATAAGTAACCTAAGACTATAATTATCTTGTATTTCTCTCTTTACTGCTATAAAATGATCACTGTAGTCGGAGGAGAGCTAATACAATTAGCACCTGCAGTTTGGAGACATTCTACTCTGTGTCATGTCTTATGTTTGCATAACAGACATGATACATATTTGCTTTATTCAGTCGTTGTCAGTGAGACAGCTATAACAAAAGACATCTAAATAGATAGCTTAACATTACTATTTCTGGTTATCTCTATGTCTTTTTCTTCCGCTTTCACTTTATGTTTCTGACTATATTCACAGTGTTCTATTTGCTTCTGTCTGATAATCACTTTAGCTTTCCCATATTCAAGTCTCGGAAATCCTTTAAACAGAATGAAATGATTAAAGTATTTTAATATTTTCTCTAAAAGAAATTTGGGGGTTATTTTTACCAATGTGAAAAATTATCTCGATCATATTTTTATTTATGATAAATATGAATGGCTTGCTATTAGAAGACATCTTTAAATTATTTAGAACCGTTTAGTTTCTGAGAAGCCTTACCACCAGCATGCACTAAAGTGCACATGTGTACACAGTGAGCATGTATCGACACAGATGGTTATGTGTTAAGGGACACCAAAAGAAAGAAGCAGAGAATTGAAAGAAAATGTAAGAAGGGAGAAAATAGAAAGAGAGCAGAAGTATATATATAAATATATATATATATATTACTGTAATTACTATAATGTTAAAATTTATTAATGGGCTTAGCTGACATTAATTTATTCTATTTTTAATATAATCTGCCGCCATGTTTCCATCCAAGTGTTTAGCAGCCACTGATAATCATTGTCTGGTTCCATTATTTCATTAGGGATTACAAAATAGTGAAACCCTATTTCCTCTTTCTCCTGCTTCTTCTCTTTCTTCTAGCAATAACTCTTTGTTTTAATTATTTATTTACTTACTTTTTTTTGGTGGTGGGGATTGAACTCGGGTCCTTGCGCTTGCAAGGCAGGCGGCGGAATCGCTGAGCGAAATCCCCGGCCTGAGCTGTGTTTGTTCTTGTTTTATCTTTGGGAATTTTGTATGAAAAATAGGTTCCCCATAGACGAATCTCATCTTTTTAAAAATGAGATTCCTGTAGGCAGAAGCAGCCTTGGCCTTCTTTTAAAAATTATTTCTCTGGGCTGGGGATTTAGCTTAGTGGTGCTGCTGCCTGCCTTGAAAGCACAAAGTCCCAAGTTCGATCCCCAGTACTGAAAAAAAAAAAAAAAGCCCCCCTTGAAATATTCTAGACCATCTATTTAGTATGGATTCATGTTTCAAAGTGTGGTCTGTAGATAAAAGTAACAAGGGAGAATTTCCCTCCCTTTCTAATTAGCCCCCCCCCTGCTGAGACAGGCAGCATGTCTGGGCACGCAGGCAGGGGAGTTTATACTGTTTCATTACATGCTAAAGGTACAGCCCTTGGAGTGCCTTGCTTATGCATAGGTACTGAGATAAACTCTCCAATTTGATGGCTTCTGGGATTTGTCTTCTGTCTCCCCAGCCTTGGAGATGATAAAAACCAAAGGTCAAGTTCATTGGGTTGAGCAAATGTCATTGGAGCATAAAAACTGGTGTTCCCATCTTCACTTTTTTTCTGTGTAGTATTGATTGTTTTAAGAAGGTCATGACTGCATTTAAGAAATTTTTTCAAGTATATATCATTTCGTATTTTAAGTTCATCGTTCTTATCAGCTGCACAAGCACATGGAGTATGTGCTTTTCTTTGTACTGCATTCATTGTTAATTATAATTATCTTTAATTTTTTCTAGTTATTTTATGCTTGTCATTTATATGTATTTTGGTCCTTATGAGCACACTTGTTGATTTATTCTACCATTCCATTTAATTTCAGCTACTTTGAGGCATTATTTAGCAAAATGCTCATTGATCAATATAAAATAAGGGACTTTTTAATTAAAATTATTTCCTATACCTTATTGATTGATGTGAAAGAGTAAGAACTCTTTCTTTAGAGTACCTAACATTCTTATAGGTGCAATTTTATAATCTGAAAAAAGTTGATATTTGGAAATTGTTAGTTAAATATCTATGTAGCATACATACATATGGGAATATTATTTATTTTTTCGGTGTTGTATTAAATATGCATAAAATGGACTAAAACATTTTATTTTTCCTTTTGAGATTGGAATTTAGTAGGCAGATTGTTCCTCTATATGTTCTTTAGCAGATAAGAAGCAGATGTGCCACTGGGAGGAGACTACTGGGGAAAGAACAAATGTATGAGTAATGTGGAAGAAGATAAAGTCAAATTATGAGTTAAACATCAGCTTTTGGCACAAAGCCTTTTTGTGTATTCTAAAAGCTATTGAGTGTTCAGAACAGCAATGACAATGAAAGAGAGACTGAGAGAAAGAGAAACAGAGAGACAGAGACAGAGAGACGGAGACAGAGAGACAGGCAGAAATAGAGGCTGACTGTTCTTAAGAGCCAGTACTCTGCTATACTTACCATTCTATTCTCAGGCTTATTTTTTTTTTAGTCTGATTTTTATTTTCCTTGGTTAGGTGGGACATAACCTTTCACTAGTCTGTATTTGTACTTAAGAGCATTGTTTTATTTAGTGAGACAATGTCTTTAAAGTCCTATGCACTTTGACAGTGAGCTTCTAGGAATGTCTGGCATGTTCATTGGCCAAGTGCCTTACAGATGGAAATGAAATTTTGTGAGGAGTCTTCTGGGCCAAATACAAATTTATTGTTGCTTTCATCAAACTATTCAAAGCATAAAAACTCAGTCTGAGGGTCAACACTAGCAACTGGTCTAGAAGCTGGTTGCAAGAATGATACCTGCTATGGATTGTAATGATTTTGGTGTTTGTGATTTTGTTTTGTTGTACTGGAATTGCAGATATAGACCATATAGACATGTGCAGATCTTTTAGATCTTTGCAAGTCTTCATAATGACTATGCTCACAGGGCATATTATATTCTTCTCTTCATGCAAACAGGCCTTGCATTTTAACTCAGTGAAATTACTGTTTAGTTTTGGGTCTAAGTTACTTTTTTCTTGTTGCTGAGACAAAATATTCAACACTCAGTTAGAGAAGGAAAGACTTTTTGTAGCTCACAGTTTCAGTCCATAATTGTCAGCTCCAAGCAGGGTGGCATGACAGAGGACCATCACAGAGGAGAAACAATTCATGGCAGGCAGAAGGCACCAAAGTAGCAAGCAGTAAATGACAGCAGTAGCTCTCTTTCTGTCCCTTATATTCTATCCAGGCTACCCACCGCTAGGGCAGGCAACACTCAACTCAGGGTGGGGCACCATTAATCCTAGCATCATACCATTAATCTCAGTATTACATCCTAAATCCCAACATTACACACTCTGGATCTAGCCACCTCCAAAAAGCCACACCTATGACTGTGTGAGGCTTTGGTGGGGAGGACATCTAAATTAAGCCATAACACTTTGTGTGTGGCAGTACCCATTACTAGACTAATTCATTAGGCTGATTTTATTCCCCAAAGGAATACTTGAGAGAGATAGAGTTGAGTATAGTAAAAAATGTTAGTTAAAGTTATACCTGTAAATAAAAAGCAAGTAATAGATTCTCTGTAGGCTAGCTTGTAAATGAATAATAAATAATATTAAAATGAGAATATACCTATAATAAAATGAAGTTATCCAGCTTCTCTATGTTTCTGGGAATATTTCTGTTTTTCATGCATCTGTCTGATTAGGGATATGTATCAGGTGATAACGATTCCTGAGTATCATGTTTTCTGTTAAGTAATAGTTCCAAGAATAGTATAAGAAAATTCATGTATTAATTTTTTTTTATCAAGGATAAGCCCCTTGGAATCATTTTAATTTATCATATTCTTTCATTCATTTACCTCAACCATATGGCACACTTATTGAGTGCTAGATCCTATACTAGGTGTCAAGGCATCAATCATAGTACATTTCTGCAGATTTCTGGTCCTCAAGAAGTTTATATTTTAATTTATTCAGTTATGCTAGGCCACTGAATGGAAATGCTCTCCAACATAGACCATCTGCTGTCTCTGTTACATTTGCCCCTCACATTAGCAAATATCTTAAGATTTAAATTACTGACCCTATATTCTATGGTAGTTAGAGGAAAACATAGTGAGAGCCCTTTTGAAACATCTAATAGCCACTGGCCACCGCTGTTAGTGTTTTAGATAAAGGAGATGAAAATTGATTTATCAAATATGCATTTTAACACTGAATCAATTTTAAATATAATTTGCATGTAATAAAATGCACCTGTTTTAAGTGTAGAGTTGAATGAATTTTTGACCAAATATGAACTCTTATAACTACAACTATAGTCATTCACCTGAGAAAGAAATCTAGAAATTATTCTGGATCCCTCTCTCTTTTCCCATTCAAATGATTACTGATCTCTGTTTGTTCCATACTCTCAATTTCCAGAGATCTTATCCCCTCCTTACTCTCCTGCCTTGTTTTTATTTTTATTTATTTTTTGGTACCAGGGATCAAACTTAGGTCCTTGTGCTTGCGAGGCAGGCAGTGGAACCACTGAGCTAAATCCCTGACCCCCTGATTTGTTAGTCCTTTAATATTTGTCACCTTTCTTACTGCAACCTACTATATAACTAGTTTTTGACACTGAACCCATTCCTTTCCTTTCAATCTACCATGTTACTACAGTTTGGTCTTTCTAGAGTGTGATTCTGATCACCTTAGCCCCTGTGCTTAAAATCCCTTGATGGCTCTGTAGTTCCCATTTACCATCACTGTTTTCTGAGAAAGGGATTGGTATGGGGTGGCAGCTGGTATGATGATGACCCCACTTATCATACAGAAAATATCTGATATTTAAAGCAAACCAGATGTGTGGAGGGAAGGTGACAAATAGAAGAAATAATACTTTGCCTTGTGTTTCAGTTTTGAAATTATCAGAAGTACTTTGATTTGGCTCAAGCTTTATGTAAACAACTATGAGGGAAATAGAGAAGCATCTTTTAAACAGCCATCTCAAATTCCAGAAACTGTTCTGAGATTTTTACATTAATAAAATAAATGAATTTTATTAATGCTTGGTGGGAAAATTACATTTATTCATATTTACTTAATAAGTAAATTATTAATCACTTGTTAAGTGATTATTAATCTTACATTTATAAACTCATTTTCCTCTACATACATTGTTTTAAAATTATCTTCCCATAATATCCAAATATGTGTCAAGTACCATGTTGTGCATATAAATTATGAATCTGCCTTTTCGATGAGTAAAAATAAATGCTGAGGTAAAATGATGAATAGCAGAATATCTTTTACCTTGAGTGTAGTGAGTCAAGAAAAGAAATACTTAAATATGAGAATAAAAATATATGAACTTTATTCTTTTTTTTTTTGCTGTTGTGGTACCTGGGACCATTTTTATTTTATTAGCATCTTAATCATCATCTGGAAAGAGAACATTCTAGAGTAATATCATTAAATGTAGCTCTGATAAATCACAGTCCCTAGTATGTATCATAAAGCAGGTACAAGATATTTTACATTCATAGAGGTATGATACAGTACCGTCCTACATCGATAATACTAGAATCAGTTTTGGTTTTAAATTTACTTTGTCTGCAAATAAGATTGCTACCCCTGTTTTTTTCTGGACTCCTGTCACATGGAAAATTGTTTTCTATCTTTTCACTTTCAGTCTATGGGCTTCTATTTGCACTAGGTGTGTTTCTTGTATACAACATGTTGTTGGATTTTGCTTCTTATTCCATTTTGCCAGTCTATTTCTCTTGATTGGTGAGTTGAGGCCATTGACATTGCTGGTTATAACTGATATATACTGACTTATTATTGACATGTTATTGGCCTTTTATTGACTCTTTTTACTTTTTCACCTTCTCCTTTTAATTTCTTGCCTTGCCTATTTGATTTGCTCTGTTGGGCCTCATGGTGTTGTTGCCTTCATTGTCTTTTTCTAGGATCTTGTTTAGAATT
>NW_022900937.1:21093931-21113899 GCF_012274545.1 Fukomys damarensis
TTTCTGGAATCTTGATTATTATATGTCTAGGTGTAGATTTTTTTTGTAGCTAGTTGGAGTCCTATATGCCTACGTTATCTGAATGTCAAATTCTTCCCCTCTGTTTGGGAAGTTTTCTGTCATTAATTCTGCAAACAGCTTTTTTAAGTCATTTGTATTTTCTCCTGCTACTTCATGTATTCCTATCAGTCTTATGTTATTCTTCTTTGCATCATCTAGGAGTTGTTGGATCGATTTCTCATGATCTCTTACTGTTTTTAAGAGACCTCTCTTTTCATGGTCACTGACTGCAATCTTATCTTCTATATCTGAGAGTCTATCTTCGCATTCTTTTATTCTGTTGCATAAACTTTCAATAGAGTGTTTAATCTCCTGGATATCTGTTTGAATCTGTTTTATGGATTCCATTTCTTTCCTATGTTGGGCGTTTAGTTTTTCCATTTCTTTCTTATGCTGGGCCTTCATGGCTTCTATCATGGTCCTGAGCTCATCTATTTTTTTGTCAGTTTCTGCTCTAGAGTCTCGAATCACGACTTCCATTTTGCTCACTATCTCTATGGTTATCTGGGAAATTATTTCTGTTTTGAATTTTTCTAGAGCCTGATTGATCTGTTTTGTTACTTCCTGTGCTTTGAGTTCAGGGTGTCCTGGTGATTCACTGTCAGCTTTTTTGTCTTCATTTGCCCTACTGTTTGCCATTGGTGAACTGGAAGTCTGTCCTTGTGTCTTGCTTAAGTGTTTTCTCATTTTTATGTTTGTTGTCGGACTGTTCTTGCTTTAATCTCTGGATTATTACCCAAATCTTCCTGATATAGTTGCGCCCTAGTTTCTGTGTCTCTAATGACCCACAGACATTCTCATCTTCATAACATCAGAGAAAACAGCTCATCAAATCAACCACAATGCTTTACCCCAACTGATACAATCAGCAACATATTAAGATCAAGCACAACTTTGACACTGACCACCAGTAGTAGTCATTAGTCTATCACCCTTAAATCATTTGAATTAAATTGAAATCAAGAAGCAGTCCAGAACATGTCTGCAGTGAACAAAATTTCAATATAGTGTATTTACCATTTAATGGCTCAGACAGAGCGAGGATGCAAGACCCCTGATCTCAGTTAGCTGATGGCTGAACCCCATGACGCTGACTGACCTCGGGCTGCAAGGCCCAGATTGAGTTCCCCAACCTTCTGAATGGTTGAACTCCACAACGTTCTATTACAGATTTCCCACGCCCTTTCTTTAAAGATGTTCAAAGTTGGGAACTCAGAAAAATCCCCTTGATGACCACCTCTGCCTCTGCAGAGTGGGTCCAAAGACTGGCACAGTCAGGAGGTCTGAGAGTGCGGGGGGGGGGGAGAGTGCTACCTTCCGGGCGCTTGAGTGATCGCGGCTGGGACGGGAGCAGGCATGGTTCTCCTTCCCGCGTTGGATCGGAGCCCAGGCTTCCTCCCGGCGCTTGAGCGAAGGCGGCTGGGTGGGGAGCAGGCCTGGTTCTCCTTCCCGCGGTGGATCAGGGCTCAGCCTGCCTCCTGGCGCTTGAGTGATGGCGGTTGGGTTGGGAGCTGGCGTGGTTCTCCAGAACTTTATTCTTGCTATGAAACTTGCCTCAACTTTAATTGCCATCACTTAGGTTATTTTCTGTAGCATGAATATGCTGTATCTTCTAGTGGGAAAAAGGAATTTTCAATATAAAACCTGAATAAATGAAGTGTTTTTAGGTTTAAGAGTTTATATTAGTTATTTGAGTCACTGATGTCTAATGTAAATAAGTTTCACCAAGCTGCTCTAAGATATTATTTTTAAAGTGATTATTCCCTTCTTTTAAAAATAAAAATCCCAATTGAAATTGCCGTGTGTTATTTTATAGGTATCAACAAATGGGTTATGCTGGCCATAACCCAAAATAGTGACACAGTGCTGACGAGCAGTGTTGGAGGAGCCCCCTAACTTATTCCAGGACTATTTTGTATGCTTAAAATAAGGAGATGATAAGCCCACAGTTTCACAGTTCATACAGTTTATTGCCATACGAGGGGATTCTTTTTCCTATTTACAATGCTCAAAGAAAGGGAGCATAACAAGAGCACGAGTCACAGGAAATATACTTGCAAGATGAGGAACATTAACCATATAGAGAGTTCAGTTTCATTTAGAGTGCCTTTGTCAGTGTTTATCTCATTGAAGTTGAAGGAGTGACTATGAGAAGCTCTCGTGGAGAGATGGTTTGAACCACATAGCAAAGATACATAACAATTAGGTCTCTCAGCTCTAGCAAGTAGTTCTGATGTTGAAGGTAAGACTTTGGAGGCAAATAGGTTTCCATAGCATCAGCTCGCAGTGTGTCTGACAAAATTGTGGATTCGTATATGTTTTGGAGTTCTGTAGTAGAAGCCAGTGACGTGTTGTTGTCCTATAAGGTGCGATGTGGTGCAGCATTCTCTGAAGGAGATGATTGCACTCCATGTTGTCATAGTAAAACCTGTCATCCACATAGTAAACGATGTGAGTTTTGGAGTCATTTTAAAGTTATGCTACAGAGATCTCCTATAAAGCCACAGTAACCAAAGCAGCATGTATTAGTGAAAGAATAGACATATTTATTAATGGCACCTCAGAAATGGACCCACACAAATATAGCCAGTTGTTATTTGACCAAAAGAAAACAATCCATTGAATGCAATAGGAAAGGATATACTTTCCAACAAATGGTACTGGAATAAGTGTATGTCCATGTGGAAAATTAATATAGGTTTATCTTGTCATTAATTCAAAATTGATCACAGGCCTAATATAAAACACAAAATTATAAAAGTTCTAGAAGAAAATTTAGGAGACGTTCTAGTCAACCTTGAGTTTGGCAGTGACTTTTTAGATGCAAAGCCAGAGCCAGGGATTTAGCTCAGTGTTTCTACTGCCTGCCTTACAAGCACAAGAACCCGAGTTTGATCCCCAGTGCCAAAAAAAAAAAAAAAAAAGATGCAAAGCCGAAAGTACAATGCATGAAAGAGATTGATAAATCACATATCATTAAAAGGAAAAAATTTTGCCCTATGAAAGAAAGACACTGTTATGAGAATAAAAAGACAAGCCATTGTCTGAGATAAATATTTGTATGACACATAGCTGTTACAAGACTTATGTCCAGCACACTAAAACTCAATAAGAAAACAAAGAATCCCATTTTAATATGGGAAAACAGCAGAAAGCACAAAGAAGATACACAGATGGCAAATATGCATATAAAAGATGCTTTATATCCTTTGTCATTAAGGGAGTGCATATTAAAACAATGAGATCTTCCCACACACCTACTGGGATAGGTAAATCCCAAAGCATGATAAATACCAAATGCTGGTAGGGATGGGTAGCTGTAGGAATGCAAGATGGTATAGCACTTTGAAAGACAATTTGGTGGTTTCTTAACACAGCCAAAATAAGCCATCTTACTATATGATCCAGCAGGTGTGCTCTGGGGTATTTGCCCAGTTGAGTTTAAAACCTGTCCAAAGAATATTTATAGCAGTTTTATTCATTATAACAAAAAAGCGGAAGCAACCAAGATGTCCTCAATAAGTGAATACATAAGGAATATTATTGAGTGGTAAAAAACGAAAAACAAACTCTGAAGCCATGAAAGGATATGGATGCTAACCGAGCGTGGTGACACACACCTGTAATCCCAGCACTCAGAAGGGTGAGGCAGGAGGATTGCTGTGAGTTCAAGGCCAGCTTGGGCTACATAGTACACTTAGGGCCAACCTGAACTACACAGGGAGACCCTGCCTCCAAAAACAAAACAAAGCAAAAAAGTTATGGATGACTGAATGTTGAATGCATATTGCCAAATGAAAGAGATCAGCCTGAAGAGGTTATGTACTAGAAGTACATGATTCCATATGATATTGTGGAAATGGCAGAACTATAGAGACAGTAAAAACATCAGTGGTTTCTGGGAATTTAAGGGAAAGAGAGAAGGGTGGAAAGTAATTTCTAGACTCATCTATTGTAGTTCCTGCCCATTCCTAGAATCAGCTATTTCCCCAAGTCCCCAGGGGTCTTTCTAGGTGGTGAAAACAATTCTGTAAGATACTTTAATGTTGGATGTTGTACATTTGATACATGATATTGTATGTGATATTGCATATTTGTATATTTGTACATGATATTGTATATTTGTCAAAACCAGTACAATGTGAGTGAACCTTATAAAGAGTGGACTTCAGTGTGTGGAAAATTGTAGTTTAGGAGCTTGGAAGATCCAAGAAAGGAATGCAGATTATGACAAGAGAATCTAAATATACTTTATATGCATGGAAGTAACCTCCCTGAAGGAGTGGGGGAATAGGCACTGGTCTACACACCATTGGAAATGAAACTCTGAGACTAAGTGCAAAAGATACTATATATACCTAATCATTGTACTTCAGTTGATAAAATTATTTCCTACTGGGGCTATAGGTTGGAAATTCTGGTAACCTCTATATATACACACTGGAATTGAAAAATCAAATAAATGGGTAGCAGATGGTGGAATCCAGATTTCTCCTTGTTGGAGCAGGAATTTCCAGATAAGAAAGGGGAGGGAATAAATAAGAGAAAAGGAAAAAAATGGAAACAGTTTTTGTAAATGGGCGGGGGTGGTGGTGGTGGAGAGATTGAAGGGAGGGCAGGGGAATGGAGGGAAAAAAATAAGAACCAAGATATATCATGTAAAGGTACAAATTTCCAATGATGAATGTCATCATATTGTTTACCCAAAGTGTACCAATAAACTTAATGAAATTTTTAAAAAATTTATAAAAGAAAAGGGAAGAGACCAGAATGAGCCATTTGATGATGGATTAGATTTGGAGATACGAGTATGAACTTGAGTTTAGCTTAATACAAACAGATGGGTACCCAAAGAAATGTTAAGACCCATATATACTGTACACAGGTTCGTGTGTGTGTGTGTGTGTGTGTGTGTGTGTGTGTGTGTGTGTGTATATATATGCATTTGCATTTCCCTCCTATCTCAGCTGAGGGACCTAAAAGAAATGACATTATAACAGCAAAAAGTACACCTATCCCCATCTTAGTTTTTAATACCACTTCCAATAAAAGGATCCTTGGAGAAGTAGCTGATTCTAGGAATGGGGCAGGAGCTAAAGTAGATGAGTCTAAAAAAATCTTAGTTAAAGAAACATTCAAAAAGAAGAAACAAGAAGGAGGAGGAGAAAGAAGAGAAAGGGAAAGGAGGAGAAGTGAAAGAAAAGAAAGAGGAAGAAGAAAAGCCACATCCGTGAGAGTCAAGGAATATAGAGGTCAATTCAGAAACCTTCCAAATGGCCAAAGATGGAACACGTTGAACTATAAAATAAACAAAGCAGTATTGGACTGTAACCCAAAGTATGAAATAAATATACATAGGTCTGAACTTATATAAATAAAAAATGGACAAATCCTTTATGAGGAAAATTTTCCCATAATTTACCTGTTACTCTGACCTCAAGGAGGGAGCTTCCTAAGTGTAAGCAGCATATCATGTAATTAATTCCCTGCTAAGATGTTAGTATGAAGTGAAGGGGAGAGAAAGGGGACTTTATACTGGAGAAGCCTGAAAAATACTCCCTTGGCCAGATGATCAATGCTAATACTAGGTGATGAGTCATATTAATAGTATGTACCTTAACTCCAATCTAATCATGAGAAAGTATCAGACAAACCCAAATACAAAATAGCTGATGAGTGTTCTTCAAAGCCTATCAAGGAATCAAAACAATGAAAATCCAAGAAACTGTCACAGCCCCAAAAAATCTAAGGAGACAGGACTACTAAATGTAGTGTGGGCTCCCGGATGGAATCCTGGGACAGAAACAAAACATTAGGTAAACTACAGAAATCTAGATAAAGGTTGGACTTCAGTAAGAATGTTTTGATATTGGCTCACGAATTGTCACAAAGATACTATACTAATACAAGGTGTTAATACAGTATTAGGACAGATCACATGAAGTATATTGGAACTCTCTATACTGTCTCAATTTTTCTGTAAATCTAAAACTGTTCTTTAAAACGGCTGTTAAAAATTGAAAGTATCATTTGAAGGCCTCAAAAATAATCCAATGGTTTCTGTCTTTTCTGCAGTTTTGACAGTGTTTCCTGCCTTGCTGACTCTGCTTCCCTCTCAGACATCACTTTTGATGGCAACCCAATAGCCCAAGAGTCATGGTACAAACACACTGTACTTCAGAATATGACACAGCTGCGCCAGCTGGATATGAAGAGAATCACGGTGAGGACCTTCCAAAGCTTCACCACACTGTTCTTCTTAGTGTGGTGTAGGAAAATGGGGCACCTATTCTTTGCTTGAAATGCTTCCTAATTTTAATTAATTATGAAATTTTGGATTATCATGACGTATTCTTCATAATTATAACTACAGAAATTTACCACCTGCCCCCATCTCAAGTTTCATCAAATAGGGCTTTAAAAATTCCCAGCCTTTTATTTAATCATCATGCTTATTTTTTATTCTTGTTTAATATCCAACTAAAGAATTTACTTTGGAATAGATGAATGAGAACTTCATTAAGTGATATAGAGTAACAGGTAAGAACATATATTCTGGAGCCAGATGGCTTGAGTCTGAATACTGACTTGATGAAGTAAGATAAGAATCATAATTATGCTGTGCCATATTGTTGTTAAGATAAAATAAAATATAAAACTTTAGAAGAATGTGAAGCTCGTAGGAAGCTTGATGTGGAGTTATTATTGTTGATGCTGTACCTCCCAAAGTAGCTATTTCTATACTTTATTTATTTTATCTCTATTTTATAATTCCCATAATCAGACATTTTGGAATGGATGCTGATCTAAAAGAAGTCCTATATAACACATCCCCTCTTTTTAGGTATACAATGCACATTATCATGTTACTGGTACCAAGAAGTTCTGTAGTTCTGCCTGGTTTTGTTTCACTGCATTCCAAATTTGTTTGGATATTTTTACAGAAAATATCTGTTAAAAACCTCAGTTTGGTTATCTCTATTCTAGAAAAATATCCTAAAGCCTCTACCTTTTTTTTTCTCCTCTTCTAGACTCTGCTAATTCTGACGTGATTAGCTAGTTTTGCTCAGCTGCCAGAGGACTTTTTATATGAGCTTCTCAGTGCATGTGGTTTTCACGTATGCCTCAGCAGTATGATGAATACCTAAGGTAGTCAGCAAATAGTGAAAAGTGTGGCTGAATTCATAAATACCAGCATTTCCTTGGGTTTGCCCTCTCTCTGTTCCATAATGTAGATGTGCTTCTTTTTCCTCCTGCGCTCCTGCTACACTTGGACCTGAGAGTTTTTGTAGTGGGGTATGTACTAGATACTAGAAATGACAAGATTGTAATTATAGTCTGCTACAGAGACAGGCATGCAGCTAGATTACAAAGCAAATGACAATCCAGGAAAATGAGATAGCTATACAGAGCAATATATGCATAAACAGACAAGGCAAAATAATAACAAAGAGCAAAGCAACTCCTAAGTCTACCAGAGAAATAGGAGTATTTCCAATGGGGAAAATATTTGACACACAAAGTGAAGAGTGACAACGTAGGATGCATCGGTGGAGAGAAAAAGCATGTGAAATGCAAAGGAATGCTGAGCGCATAGAGCATCTGACAGCAGCAGTTCAGCATGGCTCAGCATTGAGTACCTGGGGAGAGCAAGGAGAGACAAAGTCTGACGGGCATGGCCTGGGGCATTTCAAGTCATAAGAAGGAGTGTAGATTGTTTGTCTTGGGCATAATAGGATGCCCCCTGGAAGAGTTTAAGGATGCCGATTAAAAGTCGCTTGCCTACTAAAAATTCTGTCTATCTGGGTAGCAGCATGAAAGATGAACTGGGAAGAAGGGGACGGATGATGAGATGGATCAGGGTAAGGGACTCTGAGCCTCTGACTCCGAGAAGCCCTGAGACATAGGATGTGCTGTCCATTGCTGGCCTCAACTCTTATTTTGGCTTTGTTATTTCTCCTGGGAGGAATGGGGTTTAGTCTACTAAAACTAGGATAAATACTAATAAGATGAAAGTGCAGGTGAATACCTAAATGTGAGTCCAGGCCTATCTAGAGCCAGGGCTTGTCAAACTTTATCTAGAAAGGACCCAAAAGTAAAGTTTAGGCTTTAGAGTCTATACAGTCTCTGCTGAAACTACTCAACTCTGCCATGTGTAGTGTGAAAACAGAGGTGGATGATCCATAAATGAATGAGTATGGCTTTGTTGTAATAAAAAAGTTATTTGTAAAAGCAAGTGGGAAACTGGATTTGGCCTGTGGGCTCGAATTTGTTAATCTTTGATCTGGAGTGCTGAATGAGTTTACTGGACCATTGAAACTTCGTGTCTGGGATGTGGTGTAAAATAAGAGAGTAGCTTTAAATTAAGGTGAACTAATCTGCCTTTTTATCACAAAAGGAAAAAAACATAAACTCCCCAAATTGTGACAATTTACTTATGAAAGAATTCTAAACTGGATTATTAAAGGGTAGTTGGTGAATACTTAAGGATTTGATCACTAGGAGGCAGTTAATTTGCTTAAACTGGATTATTAAAGGGTAGTTGGTGAATACTTAAGGATTTGATCACTAGGAGGCAGCATTAATTTGCTAAAAATAATTCAAGCCAATAAAACAATTTCCTATTCTAGACAATTTACTTTTTTTGGTTGACATAATATTTGTACATATGTATGGTGCGTAGTAAATATATGTATATATGTATATTTACTATACATATATGTATATATATATGTATAGTATATAATATATGGTCAAATTGGGTACTTATTAAAATACTCTTTCAGAGAAGTGCTATAAACAGTGTTTTGGTATTCAAGTGAAGCATATGGCAAAGCTTCTATGACATCATTTTGAGTAAGCTGTGTGACAACATGGTTAAGTAGATTTTTGATTCAAGGATATCCACAGAACACAAAGAGTGGATCGTGCTAGCCTTTTATGAAATCTTTTATGACATATCACAAGGGGTTTTCCTCTGGCCCATTCCATTCAACAATTTTTGTTAATGTTTACATATGAAAATATTAGCATTATTCTGATAAAGTATGTGAGTGACAGAGACTGGAGAAATTAGAGGTCCTAATATATTTGTTGCTCTGATCAGAATACAACCACAGCTCCATTGTCTAGCCCTGGGTTTAGCAAACTGCAGCCTATAGTCCAAATCTGTCCTGTAGCCAATTTTTGTATACCTGTCAAGCTAAGAATGATTTTGAGGGTTTTAAAATATTGTTGAAAGAAAGAAAGAGGGGCGGGAGGGAGGGAGGGAAGGAAGGAAGGAAGGAGAAAATATAGATGAAAAGGAGCTAGAGATCACATTTAGCCCTCAAGGCCTGAAGTATTTACTCTCTGACCCTTTACAGAAGTTTACTGCCCCCTCATCTAGAAAAATAAGCAGAGTTTAACAAGATTTTTAAAAATGCATAAACTGAAAGTATTGGACTTTTCCCCATAACATCAGACAAAACAATTCAGAGCACAAGTGCAGGGTTATAGAAGATGAGACTTAGTAGCATGCATGAAAATAATGTGCATTAGAATTGATAAGTTGAAATTGAGTTAATTATGAGATGTGATGGAAGTTAATGTTTAAAGCATTTATTTATAGAAATAAACCAAAAAATACAGTGATTCCATTTTTTCCTTCAATGAGCAGATTACACCTAAACTATTAGTTTTAGAGGAGCAATGGGAGTAAGAATCATTTCCAGGGAACCTTGTTTGATTAGATAACAAAAGATACAACATAAGGAAGATGTTATAGTGGCCTCGAACTATTTTTAGAACTGTGCAAAAAAGTGAGATATAGACACATTTTGAAGAGATAGAACAAGGATCATTATGCGGAAAATTCTGGGAGGCAGAATTTTCTCCTTTTTATTTCTAAATTCTGATTTGGAGAATCCACATAGTTCTCATAACTGTAAAAGAGAAACAGTATCAGAGTTGGCCTGGTAGGAACTTGTTTACAATTTGCTGTCCAAAAACTGGAATAGCTTACCTCAGACAAAAGCTCGTCTAAGTTTTTTGTTATGGTAGATATCACCAATGCTGACCAATGATTTGTTTTGCTCTTTTTGACATGTGAAAGATGACGTGTTTTCTTCCCCTCTAAAGTTACATGTGGTTGTGTAACTAGCTGTGGTTAATGAAATGTGAGCAGAAGTAATGTTTCATTTCCAGGCAGAAGCCTTCAAATGCCAATGCATGATTCTCTACTTTTTTCCTGCATGGTGGTCATTATGAAAACATATTGAGCTGAAGTTGTCATCAGGTCACATCATATATAAATACATAGCCACTGCACTGAAGGTAGACTTGGAGTTTTCTTTGCGTGATCACGAAATACATTTGTCATAAGCCAGTGTCAGTTTTGAAGTTGTTAACAGCAGCATAACCTGCCCTGATCTGGCTCTTCTCCTCCCCTTCCCCACCCTCAGTACTGAACTAATAACATTCCTGGCCTGGAAGAAGCCAGGTGAGATGGCTTCTGACCTTCACTTTAACACTGTGACCTCGGAAGAATAACTTTCCTGTATTAAAAGAGATTGTTTTGATGAAAAATACTGTCTGTGTCTTAGAGAATAACAATAAAAAACTGTTTTAGTCTGTTTACATATTTTGCATATTCAAAGGAAACAATGACTTGATAACTATCTAGCCCATAGTATGTGGTCAAAAAGTACATTGCTGTTTAAATTTCAACATTCCATGTAAGATGCCAGGCGTGGTGGTGCACGCCTATAATCCCAGCTCTCGGGAGGCTGAGGCAGGAGAATTGCTGTGAGTTCAAGACCAGCCTGGGCTACGTAGTGAGTTCCAGGTCAGTCTCAACTACATAGTGAGACCCTGTCTCAAAAAAACAAAAAACAAAAAACAAAACAAAACAAAAAATTCCATGTAAGAAATTGCTGCCTGTGTTAAGGCTATGTTATTTATTCTGGAGGAAAATTTCTTCTCATATATATGTTGTTTTAGAGCTGTAATAATCTGCTAACAAAGTATAATATAGGTTATCAAATATCTATTAAATCATTGTACTGCTTAATTATCTTAAAATTATTTCTATAATGGGTGTTCACAGTAGGATTTTTTGGTCCCAGATCTATCCCTTTCTTTTGCCACATAAAGTATATGGCTTTTGTCCCCAAAACTGGATTATTATCATGAAGGTGCCAGAATTTTATAGTTTTACCAACAGATTTATAGCTTATCTTCACAATTAGAGGTTTATTTTTGTTTCTAAAAGTAGTTGTTCTATAATTATTTGGGCTGAAATATAGCCATCAGATGTAAAAATTCCTTAAGATACTCCATATTTAAATTGATTTGGTATAAATCCAGTTTTCCAATGTTTAAATTTCCTTTTAAAGCCCTACTGCCTTTAATAGATGTTCAAATTCTTTTAAAAAATCTGGTGAAATCATCTTTTAAGTATGTGCAGTACGTGATCCATGCAGTTTCCAGTCCTGTTTGAAATTGACTCTGAATCACCAATCTGTTTCTAGTTCACATTTTATAGATGAATCAACATTGAACATCAGTATACTTTTGCCTTTATAAAAGTTCACTCTGAAATAGGTTTTACTCTGTTAGTACAAAATCAGTATTTACTAAGAGAGTTTAATAGAATTATTAAACCAGCTATTTGGGGAAGCTAGGAATCAAAGTTCTAAATTTTTAATTTATTTCTGCTGATGACATCTATCTAGTTTCTTCAAATTAAGAATAATTATTTTCCACATTATAAAGGCACTTTAAATTCACCAAAAATCACATTAAATTTTTATTCCCTTTAAAACAAGTAAATCACATGGAAGATTACTATTGAATTATAGCCTCTCCTTTTTCATCTCTCTAAAATTAGTAAAATATCTAGAACATACAAAGAATTGAGAAAAAAATCAGGACACCCCCCCTATATTTAAAGACCCAATCCAAAAAAGGGCACCTAAAATGAATAGACACTTCTCAGATGAAGAAGTAGAAACAGCAAATAAAAACATTAAAAAATGTTCATCATCACTGGTCATCCCAGAGATGCAAAGTAAAACAACACCAAGATTCCATCTCACTCCAGAAAGAGTAACTATTATCAAGAAATCAATCAACAACAAATGCTGGTGAGGCTATGAGGAAAAAGGAACCCTGCACCACTGTTGATGGGAGTGTAGGTAGGTGTAACCACTGTGGAAATCAGTGTGGCAATTCTTCAAAAAATTAGGGTTAGAAGTCCCATTTGACCCAGCTTTTCTGTTGGGTGTCTTCCTGAAAGAATTAAAAGCATCATACCACAGTGATATATGCACACCCACGTTTACAGTGACACAGTTTGTAATAGCTAATTCTTGGAAACAACCCAAATGCCCATCAACCAATGAATGAGTAAAAAAGACGTTTTTTTTAATATACAATGGAGTACCACTCAACCCTAAAGAAAGGTAAACCTGAGACATTTATAACTAAATGGATGATACTTGAAACTATACTCTTAAATGAAATAAATCAGACATGTGTAAATATCGCATTGACTCTGGTGTGAGAAACTGACAGGATAAATAAGGACCAAATGTATAGTAGATAATATGAAATAGGAAGAAACTGTTTGGGAAAGGGAAACTATAAAGGGGGGGAGGGGGAAGAGAAAGGGAAAAGAAAAAAAACAGAAAAGGAAAAAAAAATGGAAACAAAGCTTCTGTAAATAAAGAGGGGAGGCAGGTTGAAAGAAGAGGGAAGTAGATGGGGAGAAAAAGAGCAGTCGAGTTATACCATATACAGGTACAAATTCCCTTGGATGAATGTGATCATTATGTATATTTAAATTGTACCAGTAAAATTAATATAAAATAAATAAATAAGATGAGTAAAATAGCTGGGTGTGGTGGTATACTACTGTATTCCCAACATTGGAGAGGCTGAGGCAGGAGGATTGCCACAGTTCAAAGCTGGCCTGGGGCTATATAGTGAGTATATGGCTAGCCTGAACACAGTGAGGCCCTGTCTCAATAAAATAAAATAAGTAAAATAAATATCTTTATTATAAAAAGTATTATAAGCTGGGCACATTAGTTCATGCTGGTAATCCCAGCTCTCAGCGAGGCTGAGGCAGAAGACTACAAGTTTGAGCCCGTCCTGGGCAATTTAGTGATTTAGTGAGATCCTGTCTCAAAATAAAACTAAGAAAAGGGTTAGGGATGCTCATTGTGAAAGTCCTGTGTTCATTCCCCCTTATCACAAATAAACAAAAATGTTGCAAATTCCATTTCTAGCAAGAGTTGCCTTCTGGTCTGGATCCTGGCTTTGACACTAAATGTGATCTCATATGTTACTCACTTTTCAGAGCATTAGTGTCCTTGTTTCTAACATTAGAATCTTCTAGTTTTCCGTTTCCAACTCTGTGTATTTATGTATTGTTTAAATGTACTTTTTTAAGCTAAGTGTTTGTTTGGGGGAGCATGTATAATGGCCCACCTTCTAGAATATATTTCCATAGCCTCTCTGGCCTTCCCGGGTTCTAATGTAGCATGTGTATTGGCGAGGACAGGCTAGATTGTACAGTGGTACTACCCTCTTTAACTTCAGTAGGTTAGAGCAACAGAGGCCTGGGATAACCTGACTGCCCATGGCATGTGGCCTTGGATCTTTGTTCCATGTTGTCCTCATTGCAGGACTAGGCCCTAAACATACCTGCCATCAGGAGCTTTGCGGATGTGCAGCAGAAGTGAGAGAGAGAAGAGCTGCAGAGTACCTTGTCTGAACGCTTCCATCCAGAAATAAATACATGCCACCATTGTTCGTATGACATTAGCCAAAATAAGTCATACGGCCATATCTAACTTCAAGAGGAGAGGAAGTGCTACCCCACAATGGCCTGGATGCGGCAAGGCGTAGGAATATTTAGTGTACAGCTCTTATGACTGTCCATCAGGTTTCAAATCAAATGTTGACTTGTGGTAAGGATATAAATTAATACTACAGGGCTGGGGATTTAGCTCAGTGGTTCCCCTGCCTGCCTCACAAGCCCAAGGACCTGGGTTTGATCCCCAGTACCAAGAGGGGGGGATACTATATTTATAGAGTGCAGAATGCCAATATCCCAGAAGCCCTGGAAATATGTCTGCCATTCGATTTAGCTGTTCTAGTTTTAGGAAATTATTGAACTATATCTTTATATAAAGTATACATATAAAGTATATAAAGATATATTTATTAGTTCATTCCATAGATGTATATTTATTGTATATCTCCTGGGTGCCAGTAGCTGCCCAGGTCCCTACACTCATGAAGCTTACTGTGTGAGGCTGGAGGCAAAAAGAATAATGCCAGAATGCGAGAAATTATTAGAATGCTGCAGGTGCAGCATGATAGAGAAGGGCAGGTTGTGGGGAGAGCCTAGAAAAGTCTTTCCCTGGTCCATTTCTAGTTGATTGAGTCTCTCTTCAGCTCTGTGTAATCTTCTGTTGAACACTCCCTCTATTGAACTTAATTTTTTTTTCTTTTATTTTGGTACCGGTGATTGAACTCAGGACCTTGTGCTTGCGAGGCAGGTGGCAGCACCACTAAGCTAAATCCCCAGCCCCTTTAATTTCATTTTTTATAATTTTTAATTTATACGGGTTCTCCTCAGTTACTTAGTTCTGCCTATTTGATTTCTAAACTTAGTTCTTCTAAGCTACTTTTTATATTTTCCTATGTCTGAAGACATTTTCAAGCTTACGTTTTTTTTTTTTTTTTAATTGAGTTTATTGGTACATTTAGGGATACAGTACAGTTACATTCATTGTTGGGATCATGTACCTTTACATGGCAAGTCTTGATTCTCATTTTTTTCCCCTTACCTCTGCCCTCCCTTCACCCCCTCCTCCCCTCCCCATCTACAAACACTTTATTTTCATCTTTTCATTCTCACACTTTTTTTCTTTTCCCTTTTTGTTCTTCCCCTACGTATCACACCTTCCCTACACCTTTAGCTCCTTTCCTCCCATTTCTAAATGTCAGTAATCTTATTAGAATCTTATGCATTGTTGCAGAATATCCACACCAGGGAAACTATTTGGTATTTACACATGTGGGACTTATTTATTTCACTTAGGAGTATATCTTCAATATGTATCCATTTTCCTATGAATGAATCTATTCTCTCGCTCTTTATGGCTGAGTAATATTCCATTTTATAGAAAAACCACAACTTCTTTATCCAGTTTCCAACGGATGGGCAAATAGGTTGTTTCCAAGATTTAGCTATTACAAACTGTGCCGCTATAAACATGGGTGCACATACTTCTCTGTGATATGATTCTTTTAGTTCTCTTGGAAAGATACCCAACAGAGGGATGGCTGGGTCAAATGGAACCTCCAGTCCAAGCTCTTTGAGGTATCTCCATATTGATTTCCATAGTGGTTGCACTAGTCTGCACTCCCACCAACAATGGAGGAGGGTTCCTTTCTCCCCACAACCCCGCCAACATTTGTTATTGTGTGATTTCTTGATAGCAGCCATTCTTTGTGGGGTGAGGTGGAATCTCAGTGTTGTTTTCATCTGCATCTCTCGAATGACCAGTGATGTGGAACATTTTTTCATATATTTTCTTGCTGCTTTCACTTCTTTGTATGAGAAATGTCTGTTCATTTCGGATGCCCATTTTTGGATCGGGTCTTTATATTTGGGGGGACTGATTGTTTTGAGTTCTTTATATATCCTTGATAATAGTCCTTTGTCTGAGGTACAGCTGGTAAAAATTTTTTCCCACATTGTAGATTGTCTCTTAGTTCTGCTAATGGTTTCTTTTGAAGTACAGAAGCTTTTTAGTAAGATGAGATCCCAGTTGTTGATTCTTTCTGCTAGTTCCCGTGCTACTGAGGATTTGTTCATAAAGTCTTTTCCTATACCAATGTCTTCCAGAGTTCTGCCTAACTTACTTTCCAGCAAGTTTAATGTTTCTGTTTTAATATTTAGATCTTTAATCCATTTGGATTTTAATTTAGTGCATGGCGAAAGATAAGGGTCTAATTTTAATCTGTGACAGGTTGATATCCAGTTTTTCCAACACCATTTATTAAAGAGGCTATCTTTCCTCCACTGAGGATGGTGAGCTCCTTTGTCGAAGATGAGGTAGCTGAGTACATCTGCATTTGTTTTTGTGTCTTCCAGTCTGTTCCATTGATCCTCAGGCCTATTTCTTTGCCAGTACCATGCTGATTTTATCACAGTGGCTTTGTAGTATAGTTTCAAATTGGGAATTGTTACACCTGGTGCCATGTGACTGTTGCCTATAATGGCTTTTGCTATTCTAGGTCTCTTGTGGTTCCAAATGAATTTTTGGATTCTTTTTTCTAGTTCTGTGAAATATAGTGTTGGAATTTCAATTGGCATTGCATTGAATGTATATAGCAGTTTCGGTAGTATGGCCATTTTCACTATGTTGATTCTTCCTACCCAGGAGCAGGGGATATCTTTCCATTTTTTTATATCCTCTTCGATTTCTTTTTTCAGAGTGCTGTAGTTTTCAGTGTAGAGATCTTTTGTTTCTTTTGTTAGATTGATTCCTAGATACTTCATTTTTTTGGATGCTATTGTAAAAGGAATTTTTTCCCTTATTTCTCTTTCTGTCTGTCTGTTATTTGTGTATAGAAAGGCTATTGATTTTTGGGTATTCACCTTGTATCCAGATACTTTACTGAATCTGTCAATTAAGTCTAGAAGTTTTTTGGTGGAGTTTTTTGGATCTTCAATGTAGAGTATCATATCATCAGCAAATAATGATAGTTTAACTTCTTCCTTTCCTATCTTTATTGCTTTAATTTCTTTCTCTTGTCTAATTGCTGTGGCTAATGTTTCCAGAACTATATTGAAGAGAAGTGGCGATAGTGGGCATCCTTGTCTTGTTCCTGATTTTAACATGAAGGTTTTCAGTTTTTGGCCATTCAATATGATGTTGGCTGATGGTTTTTCATAAATAGCCTTTATTAAATTGAGGTATAGACCATCTATTCCAATTTTTTGCAGGGTTTTTATCATGAATGGGTGTTGAATTTTATCAAATGCTTTTTCTGCATCTATTGAGAGGATCATATGGTTTTTGTCCTTGACTTTGTTAATATAATGTATTACATTCACTGACTTTCGTATGTTGAACCACCCTTGCATCTCTGGAATAAATCCGACTTGGTCATGATGGATGATCTTCTTAATAATCCTCTGTATTCTGTTTGCTAGTATCTTATTAAGGATTTTTGCATCTATATTCATTAAGGAGATTGGTCTGTAGTTCTCCTTTTTGGTTGTATCTTTCTCTGGTTTGGGAATCAGAGTGATACTTGCTTCCAGGAATGAATTTGGAAGTATAGCTTCTCTTTCAATTTCATTGAAAAGTTTGAAGAGTAATGGTAGTAGTTCTTCTCTAAATGTCTTGTAAAATTCAGCAGTGAATCCATCAGGGCCTGGGCTTTTCTTTGTTGGTAAGTTTTTAATTACATTTTCAATTTCACTGATTGTGATTGGGGTGTTTAAAATGTTTTTATCTTCTTCGTTCAACTTTGGTAATTCATAAGTATCTAGAAATCTGTCCATTTCTTCTGTGTTTTCCATTTTATTAGAGTACAGGTTCTCAAAGTAGGTGTTCATGATCCTCTGGATTTCTTTCGGATCTGTTGTGACTTCGCCTTTTTCATTCCTAATTGCATGGATCTGAGCCTTTTCTTTCCTTTTTTTGATAAGATTAGCTAAGGGTTTGTCAATTTTATTTATTCTTTCAAAAAACCAGCTCTTTGTTTCATTTATTTTTTGTATCGTTTTCTTAATTTCAATTGCATTGATTTCTGCTCGGATCTTTATAATTTCCTCTCTTGTTCGAGCTTTGGGTTTTTCTTGCTCTTGTTTTTCTAGGAGTCTAAGTTTCATCGTTAAGTTGTTTATTTGAGCCCGCTCTGTTTTCCTAGTGTGGGCATTCAATGTTATGAATTTTCCACGTAGAACTGCTTTCATTGTGTCCCAAAGATTCCTGTATGTTGTATTGGCATTCTCATTTATTTGTAAAAACTGTCTAATTTCTTCTTTAATTTCCTCTGTAATCCATTGATTGTTTAGGAGAGTGTTGTTCAGTTTCCATGTGCTTGTGAAGTTTCTATAGTTTCTTGTGCTATTGATGTCTAGTTTGATTGCACTATGATCTGATAATAAACAGGGGATGACTTCAATTTTTTTGCATTTATTTAGACCTGTTTTGTGAGCCAGTATGTGGTCTATTTTGGAGAATGATCCATGTGCAGCCGAAAAGAATGTATATTCTGGTTTTTGGGGGTGGAATACTCTATAAACATCTATTAAGTCCATGTGTTCCAAAGCTTGGTTCAGTTCTATTATTTCATTGTTGATTTTCTGCCTAGTAGATCTGTCAATTTGTGATAGTGGGGTATTTAAATCCCCCACTACAATTGTATTAGTGCTTATTTGGTTTTTCATGTTACTTAATATTTGTTTTATATAGTTGGGGGCATTTATATTTGGTGCATATATGTTTATGATTGTCAGCTCTTCCTCTTGAATTGTTCCCTTTACAAGGATGTAGTGTCCTTCTTTGTCTCTCTTAATGAGTTTTGGTTTGAAATTTACTTTATCTGAGAATAAGATTGCTACCCCTGCTTTTTTCTGGACTCCTGACGCATGGAGAATTGTTTTCCATCCTTTCACTTTCAGTCTATGGACTTCCTTTTGCACTAGGTGTGTTTCTTGTATACAACATATTGTTGGATTTTGCTTCTTAATCCATTCTGCCAATCTGTTTCTCTTGATTGGTGAATTGAGGCCATTAACATTGATGGTTACAACTGATATATTTTGACTTATTCTTGTCATGTTTTTGTCCATTTGTTGACTCTTTTTACTTTTTCTCCCATCTCCTTTTAGTTTCTTGCCTTGCCTATTTGATTTGGTCTGTTGGGCCTCATGTTATTGTGAATTTCGTTGTCCTTTTCTAGGATATTGTTTAGAATTCCTTGCAGTGCTGGTTTGGTGTTCATGAAATTTCTCAGGTGCTCTTTGTCGTGGAAGTATTTTATTTCCCCATCTATTTTGAAAGAGAGTTTTGCAGGATACAAAAGTCTAGGTTGGAGATTCTTTTCTTTTAGGACTTGGAATACCTCACTCCAGGCTCTCCTTGACCTAAGGGTTTGTGTTGAAAAGTCTGCTGTGATTCTAATGGGCTTCCCTTTGCATGTGATTTGTTTCTTTTCTCTTACTGCTTGTAGTATTTTGTTTTTCTGTTGGATTTCTGGAATCTTGATTATTATATGTCTAGGTGTAGATTTTTTTTGATCGTGGCTAGTTGGGGTTCTATATGCCTCACTTATCTGTATGTCTAATTCTTCCCTTCTGTTTGGGAAGTTTTCTGTCATTAATTCTGTGAAGAGCTTTTTTATATCATTTGTGTTTTCTCCTGTTTTTTCATGAATTCCTATCAGTCTTATGTTATTTTTCTTTGTATCGTCTAGGAGTTGTTGGATTGATTTCTCATGATCCCTTACTGTTTTTAATAGACCTCTTTTTTCACGGTCACTGACTGCTATCCTATCTTCTATATCTGAAATTCTATCTTCGCAATCTTTTATTCTGTTTCGTACACTTTCAATAGAGTTTTTAATCTCCTGGATATCTGTTTGAATCTGTTTTATGGATTCCATTTCTTTCCTCTGTTGGGCATTCATTGTTTCCATTTCTTTCTTATGCTGAGTCTTCATGGCTTCTATCATAGTCTTGAGCTCATCAATTTTTTTTGTCAGTTTCTGCTCTGAGTCTCGAATCATGACTTCTATTTTGCTCATCATCTCTCTGGCTAGCTGGGAAATTATTTCTGATTTGAATTTTTCTAGAGCCTGATTGATCAATTTTGTTACCTCCTGTGCTATGGG
>NW_022900937.1:21115510-21144868 GCF_012274545.1 Fukomys damarensis
GGTCTGTTGTCGCACAGGCCAGGAGCTCCCGCGCAGGCCGGGAGCTCGCGCGCACGCCGCCGGCGGATCGCAGGCAGGCAGGCAGCTGAAAAAAACCCTCAAGCTTATGTTTTGGGAAAAAATTTATTTCTTAAACCGAGACATCATTTTTGTTGCCTAAAAAATTTTGGTAGTGAACATTAAACAGTTAAATGGCTAGAATTTACTCTGTTAAAATTTGTTATTCTTAAGCTGGAAAATATGGTACGTACTGAATATATAGATTGCAACTTCAAAAACTTTGCATATGAAAAAAATTTTAAACTACACAGATATTTTAAGGTTTGATTTAGGGTAATAGGATTGTGACCGTGTTTTTGTTTGTGAAATTTCACAGTAATGTATTTTATAATTTTTATTTTTCCACATTTATTGAGGTACAATTCATAGATTTATAAAGACAATTTATACAAAGAAACATTATACACTGCTCTCCTTTTTTTTCTCTTACACCTTTTCTTTGATGTATTAATGAGCCAGGTTTATCTAATCTCCAGAGTTAAAATGCGTAATTTTTGAGAAATAAGAGGGAAGAAGGCAATGTACTATATTTTAGAAATATGAAGGAAGAACACCATAAGAGAAACATACTAAGCTTTTCTTTGAGGCATATTTTGTGTTAGCAAGTAGTTATCACTCAAGAAGAGGGCCAGACTTCTTGGGCCAATAATATTTACCATTAAAACTTTATTAAACATTTCATAATACATTTTGAAAACTTTATTTTTAGGAAGAAGAAAGGCGTATGGCATCTGTTGTAGCCAAAAAAGAAGAAGAGAAAAAGCGGGAAAGTCAGAAGCAGAGTTTGCTTAAGGTATTTTTTCTGAGGTCTTCATCCTGATTTGCACACTGAAGCTAGCTAGCCTGTCTACTGGAAAGTTGGTTTCTAAACTCTGTAAATTTTTCATGCTTGTTAGTAACTGTCTTTTTAGGGGGGGGTGTTAAATGAGTGCTCCTAAAGCTTTTACAAGTTGCTATCTATAAATAAACCTGTACTGAGAAAATACAATATAATGTCCATTATAAAACACATGCAAAAGCTAGAGACATTAAAAAAAAGAAAAATAAATATAATAAAATTGAAATGAATAAACTTTTTTCAGAAGAAGAAGAGGGCCGGGGATTTAGCTCAATGGTTCCACTGCCTGCTTCACAAGTGCAAGGACCCAAGTTCAATCCCCAGTACCAAAAAAAAAAAAACAGAAGAAGAGAAGAAATGACCAATAAATACATGCAAAAAAATGTTCAGCATTTTTGGCCATTAGAGAAACACAGTTCAAAACAATATTGAGATTTTTTCATATAACAAGGGGAAAAGATCCCTCCTACATTTTTGTGGGAAAGTAACCTGGTAAAATATCTGTGGAAATCAGTATAGTGACTCCTCAAAAAACTTAAACTAGAAATTCCATTCTACCCATCTAATCCCCTTCTAGCTACCTTCTGGGAGAGCTAAAGACACGTTATGGTGACGCATGCACACCAGCGTTTGTAGCAGCACAACTCACAGTAGCTAAATCTTAGGAAGGGCCTACATGCCCATCAACAGATGACTAGATAAAACATGGTGTGTGTGCACAGTGGAGTACTGCTCAGCACAAAGAATACGTGTGAGGCATTTGTAGGAAATGGATGCACCTTGAGACCATGATGCTGAGCAAAATAAATCAGGCACAGACATTAAATAGTGCATGTTAATAAGATGAGATCCCAGTTGTTGATTCTGCTAGTTCCTGTGCACTGAAGATTTGTTCATAAAATCTTTTCCTATGCCAATATCTTCAAGAGTTCTGCCTAACTTATCTTTCCACAAGTTTAGTGTTTCTGTTTTAATATTTAGATCTTTAATCCACTTGGATTTTAATTTAGTGCATGGTGAAAGATAAGGGTCCTCTTTTAATCTTTGGCAGGTTGAGATCCAGTTTTTCCAACACCATTTATTAAAGAGGCTATCTTTCCTCCACTGAGAATGGTCAGCTCCTTTGTCAAAGATGATGTAGCTGAGTACATCTGGATTTGTTTTTGTGTCTTCCAATCTGTTCCAGTGATCCTCAGGTCTGTTTCTTTGCCAGTACCATGCTGTTTTTATCACAGTGGCTTTGTAGTATAGTTTCAAACTGGGAATTCATTCATAGGAAAATGGATACGTATTGAGGATATACTCCTAAGTGAAATAAATAAGTCACACATGTGTAAATACCAAATAGTTTCTCTGGTGTGAATAAACTATAATAGTACATAAGGTCCTAATGATATAATGGACAATGTGAAATAGGAAGAAAGGGGCTAAAGGTTAGGGAAAGTGGGAAGGGTAGGGGAAAGCTAATAAGGGAAAAGAAAAAAACATGAGAAAATGAAAAAGGAAATTAAGTGTTTGTAAAGGGGGAGGGGAAGAGGGGGTGAAGGGAGGGCAGGGACAAGGGGAAAAAACGAGATCCAAGACCTGTCATGTAAAGGTACAAGATCCTAAGAATGAATGTAACTGTACTGTACACCTAAAATGTACCAATAAACTCAATGAGGAAAAAAATAGTGCAGGTTTTCTCTCATATGAGAAGTGTAAAGAATTAAAAGAGCAAAATAAAAGATAGGAAATAGCAACATAGCCCTTTTGCAGGGAGGGAGGGGATCTAGAGATTGAGGGAGAGGAGACGAAAGAGAAATTTAAAAACACTAAGATGTGATGTGTATATGTTCCAACTTCCCAGGAGGAAAGCATTCATTATGTATCACAACCACATACTAATAAAAAAACATTTTTCAAAGGAAAATAAGCTTTAACAATTAAAAGATACTTATTCCCAATCCTTCTCATCTTGGGACTTCAAAAGCAGATTAGGTTAACTGTTACTAAATACACTGTGATTTCCTTACCAGATATTATGCCTAACTTCCTGAGTGCTCCCTCCTTACAGTTTTCATCTCTTATCCCATGACTTAGGGTGTGCCTAAGCATTCTCCTGAAATGCCTACCTTTTTACTGATTTAACCAGCAGGATTTTAATCTTTACTGGAATATCCCTGAGGGTTGGCCAAAAATATCTTGTTTTTTAAGGAAATATAGCTGTAGGCAACATTTAAAAAATCTATAGGAGCAATATATATAGGGCAATGCTATTTGTGGACTTCTGTAAATGTAGAATCAGTGGTAGTCACTTTCATGCCTTTACTGTGCTCAGATGCATATGTGACTGGGTACATAAATGAGTATAAATAAATAAAAAGACATACATACCTGCACAAAATGAATGCTTGGAGACCTTCAGAACAGTCTCATATAAGAGTCCTAGAGTGGGGAAAGGAAGAATAAAGAAAATCCATGGATGATTTAGTTATAAGACTGCCAGTGGAAGTAGCTGTGTTATATACCCAACTCAGCTGCCTTATTACCATCAGTGTCTGGGGAAATGTACCATTAGTTTAGCAAATATTTAAAAAAATATTTGGCTCAAAGTAAAAAAAAGGGGGGGAGTGGGGGAGAGTGGAAATGTAACCCTGTGTGGAGTCCCTGAGTTCATACCCTAGTACATACTAGTTTGGTTTGTTTGTTTTGCTTTAGTACCAGGAATTGAATTTGGGACCTTGTGCTTGCAAGGCAGACAGAGCCACTGAGCTAAATCCCTGGCGGTCGTACCCTAATAGAAAACAAAACAAAAACAGGCAGTATAAGTTGGAAAATAGCAAAGGATTCTGTTCTATTTAGTAGTAAGACTCCTTCATTATAAGGATTATTTACCTTTTTATTTTCAGTAAATCTAGAATCATGCAGTTATCAGCACACCCAGATTGTAGCCCTTGCTCAGCATTAAGAGTAATGATATAACAGATCTCCAGTGTTTTCCGAGGATTGTTTTTATGTAGTTCCATATGTTAATCATTAAGAAAATGGGATGGGTTGGGTGCAGAGGGAAGGGAAGTTCATAGGCCTATATCTTCTGCCTTTTTCCTTGTAACTTGGAAATGAAAGGACACAGTACTTATGGCATATACTTGTATAGTCTTGCTTGGACTGTAAAGCATAGACTCAAATGGAAAAATCTGAAATGTGGCACCTTCTGAAATGTGTGTTACCCTAACACAGACTTGGTGATTTATAGCCATCCACATATTACAAAGGTAATTATAGGCCAAATGCTTCTTTGGTCTTTAGAATAAACTCTTCTTTGGGTACCCTCTTCTGGCTGGCAGAATGTCTAGCACAATCAAGTCATTCTTTTGCTTCTCTTTTCTTGCTCCATAGGTGTCTAGAACCCTCTTGTGGCTTTCTGGCCAGCAGTGATCCTCACCTGGCCTCAGGTTACACTCCTGCCTTAAAGTATCTTCCTTAATCCTGGCCCCAATAAAATTACTCATTCTCTTAGTCAAACTGGTGTTAATGTGATTTTAATAACTCAAGTAAAAGAAGCTTAACTTTTAATAACCCAAGTAAAAGAAGCATGGGTACAAGAAAATGTTTGCATTTCCAGAGACTATCTTATTATACATTTGTTAATATACCCGGTGGCGTGGAGATATTTTATGGCTCTTTTTCTAAGCTCTGCTGTGTATACCTCATTAAAAATACCCCTTTCTGCCGACCCCTATCAGCCAGAAAGCCAAATGCAAGGAGTGAATGACCTTGGTACTGAGTAAAAATAGCAGCATTGCTTAGATTAAGAATTTTGTTGACACAGTCATCAGAAAGTAACTAAAAGAACATTCCTTAAGGTAAAATGCCTTTTTATTATGTATTAGGGAATGATGTTTTTATAGTAGAATAGCAGAATCTTACTTGCTTTAGATAAGGAGGACATACATAAAATGTCAAAAACATCTCAGAAATATATATACATCTTCAGTATAACTCAGTTATCTATACAGACAAATCTGAAATACCAAACAATAGAACAAAGAACCCCAGCTAAAACTAGAGAAATAGAAATTTTGGGCAGAGAATAGAAGTTTTAAAACTTTAGTGTAATTAAGCAAGCCACATCACTTTTCATTTCTATCTAATGCCATGCATATAGGCTAACATCTTAGATCAACAAATGTAGATGGAGAGGTGCAACTAAAATTAATTATTTTCCATTTACCCAGGCACTGAGGGGAGGACAGAGAATTTCTCGCGCAGCGTTGTTGGCTCCAGGGAGCTGGTGAGGAGGAATCATTGTCCCACTCTGCTGGTCTTTCCTTGGCAGATGTTACTCATAGCAAAGAAGAAAGGGAATGTATCTAGTTTTAACATTCTGATCTAGTTGAAATTCTATTCCAAGATGTTAACTTTTGGTAATATGGGCTTTACCTAGAATAAAAGTTCTTTATCCTAATCAATATAAACTGAATATAATTGGGACAGAAATATTTTAATCTAGCACAGACTTCTTTCAGTGGCTTAGATCTGCTTTTCTCAACAGGATTTCTGTGAGAGAATTGAGCTCTAATGTCCTAAGTCAGTGGTTTTCAAGTGAGGTGAATGAACTAACATTAGCAGTAACTTCATGCTTGTTGGTCAAATAAATTCCCAAGCCCCATGCCAAATACAAAGCAGAACAGGATGAAGTTTACAAAAGCTTTCTGAGTGACCTGAGGCACCCTGAAGTTTGAAAAACACTACCTTAAGGTATCCATTGATATAATGAATTAATTTGTTTCCTATTCTTTTAGAATGGTGCTAGTCATCTGGAAACACTTCAGCTTAGCACAGTTTCTTTTAGTGGTATAGACAATATTTTGTTCTCATTTTTAGACATTATGTTTATGCTTTTAAACATGGAACATTGATCAGTGCCTCGCCTCTTTCCTTACCCACCAAGATTTTTATGCCATATTCATCCTAATTTGGGGTGGGAAAATTAAAATATTTAAGTTTCTTTTCATTATGTTTAAAGACAGAGACATATTAATTTGTCAAATTAAAATTTCAGATAGCAAATTTTCCAATAAATTTTATATATTTAATATTATTTATTTATTTATAAAGTTCCTAAGGAGCAAATATTGTTTGTATGATTTTTTTTTCTTTGTGATGACAGACTGTTATTCAGGTACTTGAATGCACAGGGTATTCAATACAGCCTCCTGAGTGTTGCTTTAGTATTGGGTTTGCGTAGCCACTTACAAGGAATAGCCTCTGTCTCTCTCTCTCTCTCTCTCTCGCTCTCTCTGTCTCTCTCTCTTTCTCAACAGGGTCTCACTACATAGTTGAGACTGACCTGGAACTCACTGTGTAGCCCAGGCTGGTCTCAAACTCACAGCGATCCTCCTGTCTCAGCCTCCCGAATGCTGGGATTACAGGTGTGCGCCACCACACCCAGTGGAATGGTCTCTTTTTAAAAGTATTATAAGAAAGCATAAACAATATGTTCCTGGGCTCCTCTCTTCAGAAATTTATATTTTGTAATTCTTGCTATAGGAAAAGAAAAGGTTAACAATTAACAACGTAGCTCGACAGTGGGACTTGCAACAACGAGCAGTCAACAATGCTACAAATCAAGATGGAAAAGATTCTGCCTCTCCCCCTCAGGACCTCTGCCAGACGGAAGGAAGCGCCATCTCCCCATTTCCAGAGGACTCAGGGTATGCAATGGGACTCTTGCAGGATGCTAGCATCTTTAAAGAACTGAGTTTGAAGAGGGGATGGAAAACCGTTCCACATCTAATTACTTCTGAAGAATAGTTTCCTTAAGGGAGGCTCCGAAAGTGGAAGTTTAAAGTAAGAAGTTAAGAAGGAAAATGAAAATTATAAATTTAAAAATCTTCCAGTGGTTTCCTGTTGTTCATAGGAAAAGTCTAGATTATGTAATGCAGGCTTATGAGGCTCCCCACTCCCTTACCTGTTTCCACACCATCAGCTGCCTTCTAGGGCTGTGCTAACTTTCTCTGGGTTCCTTTCCTTCCTAGCTCAGACTACTTCTAATAAGAACAGACTTCTGCTGCCAGTACCACTTCCTTGGACTTCCTGACACTGCCCTAGATAATCCTGATGCAGGCCAGAGGTCTTGTGTTTCAACCTCACATCCCCCCAAAATTTGTTTGACTCCCCAGACTGGAGCAGATACTCCCTGTATGTCTCATTATCCTGCACTTCCTCTGAATTCTTTTCTATAACCTAGTTGGTGATTAATGGTTTTACATCTGTCTTGCCAATGCAAGCTTCCTAAGGCAAGGAATCTTGATTACCTTGACCACTGTTGTATCCCCAGCAGCCCACACGAAACCTCACTCTTTAACTGGTAGTAATAAGCAATTTGGCATCGAATCAGAATAAGTATTTAGTGATGAACTGAGGGATTTGTGTGTTCCCATGGCTCACAGCTTCTTTTCTTGTATCACAGAATAAACAATTTTGATGACACTGTCCACACCCCTTGTATTTCTTTTCCTCTTAGGAAAGCATTTTGGAGTCAAGTAGATGAGAGAACATGCAAAGCACATATTTCTATAGTGTGTATATAATATAATTTAATATCAATAAATAAATTTAAAGCCTAAAAATCAAAGATTAAATTTACTTAAATTTTATATGATAAAGTACATTTATTATAAATTATATTTGTTTTATTACAAATCATTTAACCAGGGCCGGGGATTTAGCTCAGCGCCGGGGATTTAGCTCAGCGGTTCGGTGGCCTGCCTTGCAAGCGCAAAGACCCGAGTTCAATCCCTGGTACAAAAAAAAAAAAAAAACCCCAAAAAAACCAAATCATTTAACCAAATGTTAAAATGTAGTTCAAACTAAATATAATACAGCTCAAATGTTCGGCTAGAATTCCTTAAACCTTTAATATGCAAAAGAGTATACTGAAAGTAATAATTTAAGAGGCATTAGAATAATGCTTTAGAAGTTTTCTGGAGTTAGAGTCTGACCATATTTAGACTTAAACATTTAAAATTTCAGTTATAGAATTTACTTTATTTCTATCAAAATATTTCCTTTACTTGAGAATCTGCATATAAAACTTTTCAACTCTTTCAGCTAGAAAAATAAGGCAACAAGAATAGAAATTCTAGCTGATAATTTATATAATATACCTTTCTCATATAGCCCTAGAGCTACATTTAATATCAGATATATTTTTACTGAGTTAGGACTGTAACATTTTATAATATTAAGACTTTATAGTATTGGACTTTAGATTTATAAAGTGATGCACATTACTACTATTTCTGATGTCTTTTCTTTTGAAAATGTTTTTTCCTATCTGCCTTAAGGTTTCCAGTTCTATGTTTATTCAAGTAATCTTGAAAGTTTTATTTTAAATTTCTAATAAAGACTTAAAAGTTAGACCTTTGATATATTGAATTTATTTTTATAGTATACAGTGTTAGGGTCTAACTTGATTTTATTTTAATTGGCTTATTGATTTTCTAATAATGTTTCTTAATTAAACTACTTTTTCTTTTTCAATAAGAATGCTATCTTTATCTTATGTTAAGTTCCCTTAAATATGTGGGTATATTTCTGAATGTATCCCAGTCTACTAATCTATATATTTATTTTAATGCTAACATCAGATTCCTTTGTGATAGCAGTTTTATAGTAAGTTTTAATAACTAGTAGGGGAACTATGATCTCCCTGTTCTTTTCAAGTTTCAATTCCCACACACCTGTTTTTCCATCCATATTAATTTTAGAATCATTTAAATATAAAAGAAGTGTTGGTAACCTTAATTAGAATGCATTTAAGTTTATTAATTTCAGGTTTAACTTTTTGTGATAATAACAAAGAGATACGGTATGACTCTACATTTTTTAAAGTTTGGTCTGGTGTCCACGGGGAGCTAAGTGGGGAAACTGAAGGCTGGAAGGGAAATTCTGAGGAGCCAGCTGAGGTTCAAGATCCTGAAATTACAGCAACTACAGTCAGAATTGTCGAGTGAGTTTGTTCTAGAAGTAACCCCAGGCATAATAGTAGAGGAACTCAATTTCTGATAAAAAACAAGGAAATAGGGTATCAAAGACTAGAAATAAAATGTTTCAAGTGGGGCGATGAAAAGATTTTTAAGGAATTGAACCACAAAAGCTGTCAGTAGCTTGGGAGAAAGCTGAGTGTTTCTGCACGAGGAAGTTGAAGACGAAGAGCGTGTGAAGTGAGAAGATGGATGATGAGCTGGAGTAGTGGCGATTAACAGTCAGAGTGAAGCTCCAAAACGGGAGCGTTCAGAGCTAGGACATAGCCAAGCTCTGATACTGCGAACAGTATTGTGGCCACGGAAGTGAATTGTTGAAGAAGTGCGGAAATAAAGGTCACTAGAGGAAGGACCGTTAAATCCATTGGTGCAGACTGAAGTCATTGATGATAGAACTGGAAATAAAACCCGAGCAAGCCATAATGCCTTATCTCACCTGATCTCTGCCGCTCATGTGCTGTTGCAAAGCTGTTCACTGCTTCCGTTTTGCTAGTATTGGTAGCTGCAGAAAGGGCTCCTGTGGATGGAAAAATGGTCTCTGATTGGTGGATTCCAGATTAGTAGTGTGACTTTCTTCATATTTGAATTTTTAGCTTATGGCCTAAAATTCTGTGACTCTCTAAATTATCTTAAAATATAGAATCTTCACTTTTATGCTCTCAAAATAAGCATTCAAGAAAAGGAACATGTTAGTGGAAATTGTCGTGCCATGTAGTTAATGCCAAGAGTTTCGGAATTTTCAGTGGGACTTCTACAGTCAAAGGAATCAAGGAATACAGAAGGCGTTTGAGAGAGGTGGGAAAGATGTATGCGTTCAGTGGGGATGATATAGAGAGTAGGAAAGAATCATCAGAAAGGGATCCATCACTCTGCAGAATATTTGCTTTAACAAATACAAGTTCAAAAAGCCATGGAAGCACTATTACATACTCTTTGTCTAACTCTCTTTTAGGGACTTAAAACCCAGGAAATTATGGAACCACAGAATACTTTTATATAAAGGAAGTGGAAAAAATAAAACTTCAAGGATAAGGCCGGGGATTTAGCTCAGCGGTTTGGTGGCCTGCCTTGCAAATGCAAGGACCCAAGCTCAATCCCCGGTACCAAAAAAAAAAAAAACTTCAAGGATAGCCAGCGAATAGTTGGTAGAGACTATAATGCAAAATTTGTTACTTATATCTTCTAAAGTTTGTAGGGTATTTTTTTTCAGTTTAGTTTGTAGTTTTCTGACTCTTATAAAATCTCTTACATATGAAAGTTAGAGCTTATTATGCCTTGTGTTTGTCTAAGCCCAGGGCTTTTAACCAAAAGGTCCGGGTTGACTTTTTGAGTTTTAAGTCCTTATTTTGTTTGATCTCCCTGCAGTATTTGACGAGGTGACGCTCTTAATTGTTGAAAGATTCTTGTCTTTGATCTTCTTAAAACCATATTCACCTAATTTTCCTTTTATTTATGTGGCTGCTTTTTAAAAGATGTATTTTACTGACTCCTTTTGTATCAAATCTTTAAATGTTTGATGCTTTTTTATGTACAAAATTTAGATGTGGTACTTATTGCTATAACAGATGAAAATCCAGCTAACCTTTATTTTTCCTCATACTATATCAGTCTCTCTATATATGTATGGATTTCTTTTATTGGTAACTTTTATATGTAATTGAATCTATCTTTAATTCCATCTGCTATAGACAGTCGTGATCAAGTGGGCACTGTGCACCATTGTTCTGCAAAACTTTTTAATTCTAGTTCAACTTTGTGTACTGTAACTTCCATGAGCTATATTTTTAAAATTTCCCCTAAATTTCTTTGATCTATTGGTTATTTAGGAGTATGGGGTTTAATTTCCACATATTGTGAATTTTCTAGATTTAGTCAGTCCTTTATTTATAGTTTTAGTCCTTTGTAGTCAGAGAAAATATTCTGTATGTTTTCATCTTTTTACGTTTATTGAGTCTAATTTTGAGCCTTGACATATGGTTTATCCTAGAGAGTTTTCCGTGTACTAAGAAGAATGAGCATTCTACAGTCGTTGAGTGGAGCGTTCCCCACACTTCTGTTAGGTCTAGTTGGACCTCAAAGTGCATCATCTGATTGTATGGGATTCCTCTGTTTTTTTATAATTTTTTTAATAATATAGCACTAGTAGTTATAAAATTCCCTCTTAGAACTGCTTTCTTTATGTCCCACAGATCTGATATATTGTGTTACATTATCATTTGATTCTAGGAATTTTTTTTTCCTGATTTCTCCACTGACTCATTGATCATTCAAGAGTGAATTATTTGGGCCAGGGATGTAGCTCAAAGTGCAGCACCTGCCTGCAAGCTTGAGGCCCTGAGTTCAATTCCTGGTACCAAAAAAGAAAAAAAAAGTGATTATTCATTCTCCCACGTGTTTATACAGTTTTTTGTGGTTTCTCTTGCTATTGATTTCTAGTGTCATTCCATTTTAATTTGATAGGCTGCATAAGATTATTGCAGCTCTTTGTACTTACTGAGAAATGCTTTATGGCCTAAAATTGGTTGATTCTGGAAAAGATTCCATGAGCTGCTGAAAAGAATGTGTGTTCTGCAGTTGTTGAATGAAACACTAGCTCTTAAATCCAGTTGATGTATAATTTAGTTTAACTCTGATTTTTCTTTGTTGCTTCTTTGTTTGGTTGACCCATTTACCTGTGAAAGTGGATATTGAAATCCCCACTGTGATTGTAGTGGAATCTTTCTGTCCTTTTATGTCAAGTAGTGTTTATTTTATGAAATTGGGTGTGCCGGAATTAGGTGCATATATTTACAGTTATCTCTTCTTGGTGTGTTGTTCTATTTACCAATATGCAGTGGCTTCTGTGTTTTTTTGGACCATCTTTGGTTTGAAGTCAACTTTGCTGGATAAAAGTATAGCTGTTCTTCCTTGCTTCCAGGCTGCAAACTCTTAGAGTATCATTTCCACCCTTTCACTTTCCGGCTATGTATGTCTTTGAAGATGAGGTGTGATTCTTGCAAGCAGCATACAGGTTGGTCTTAGTTTTTGATCCAGTCTACCAGCCTGTGTTTATGATTGCAAAGTGAAGACCATTTATGTTGGTATTTTTGCAAGTTATGTACTAATTCCTTCATTTTGTTGTTTTTCTAATATTTGAATCATTTATTTTCTTGTTTATTTTTCCTTTCTTATTCTTTCTTCTTTTTATTTCTTTCCTTTACTTATTTCTTGTTTCTTTTCTTATTCTTTGCTACAACAAACAAGACTAAAAAGAATATATACATTTATATACATGGGCAGGTGTATCTCTAAGTCAGATTTCTAGATGTAGACTTGTTTGATCTAAGGTTATGTGCAGTTAAATTTTTATAGTATGTGTTTGTGTTACACATTGAATACAGTCATTGTGAGTAGTTGGTACGTGAACATACACCTTAGTTCTTTTTTATTATAAGTAAGTGTTTGCAGCACATTATAATTACTTTCATCATGGGGAGTTAGTACACAAACATAACACTTCTTTTTGTATCCCCTTTCCCCTCCCTTCCTCCCACCCCTCCTTTTTTAAACTCCTCGTTTGTAAAAGATCTGTCTCCCTGTGTCCTATTATTTATCTTTGTTTTGCTTTTTGATTTATTTATACTTTGAGTTTCTCATATGAGAGAAGCTATATGATATTTTAGCTTTGTGTCTAATTTATTTTACTTAATGGTCTGGATTCAAGATGCATCTATTTTTCTATAAATGACTCAAATGTGTCCTTCTTTATACCAGAGTAGTACTCCATTGTGTATAAATCCCACATTTTCTTTATCTGTTCATCTGTCGATGGTCATACAGGCCTGTTCCAAGATTTAACTATTATGAGTTATGGTGCTATAAACATGAGTATGCATGGATCACTGTAATGTGATGTCTAAGTCTTTTGTGAAGATATCCAGAAGAGGAATAGCTGCATTGAGTAGAATTCCTTGTTTTTGTTTTCTGATTTCCTTAGTGGTTGTACTGGTTTATATTCCCACCCACAATGAAGCAAGGTTCCTTTTAACTCCCTCCCCCAACCCTGCAGCCTCAGCAGAACCATTTCTGTCTTTATTTTCCTGGTTGTGTTCTCTCCCAGCCAGATTTATTCTTTATCTTGGCTTCATGGCTTTTGTCCCCATTGTCTATATTTAGGATTTCCTCAAGTATTCTGCAATGCTGGCCTGGTGATCATGAATTTCTGTAACTTATCCTTATGATGGAAAGTCTTTATTTCTCCCTTGATTTTGAAGGATAGCTTTGCAGGGTATAGAATATGGTTTGTCAATTATTTTCTTGTAGGGCTTGAAAAACTTCATTCCAAGCCCTCCTTGACCTTTAAGATTCCTGTTGAGAAATCTCTTGCTCTTCTCATGGATTTGCCTGTGTGATTTTGTGCCTCTTTCTTAAGTGTTGTGATATTCTTTCTTTCTTTGGAATTTCTGACCGTTTGACTATGATGTGTCGTAGAAAGGTTCTTTTCTGGTTGTGTCAGTTTGGGATTCTAAATGCTTCCTTTATCTGGGTATCCATCTTAGCCCCCATTTCTCAAACCTCATTCCTTCGGCTTGAGAAGTTTCCTGCAATAGATTTTTTTTTTTTTTTTTAGGCCACAACTGTATATTGACACCTCCGCAAGGCCAGTGATTCTTAAATTTGTCCTTTTAGAGTTGCCTCCAGGCTCTTGGGTAATCTTTGTTTATTTTTCTTGGTTCATTCTTTCTAACTGAATGTTCTAGTATGTCTCTCTTGTCTTTAAGTCCTGGTAACCTTTCTTCTTATTCATCCTGCCTACTACTGAGACTTTCAGTTGAGTTTTTGCTTGGTTTACTGAGGTTTGCATTTTCAGAATTTCAGTCAGGTTCTTTTTTTAGAGCCTCTGTCTTTATTGATGTGGCCTTCAATGTCTGACATTGTCTTCCTTAATTCACACAGCTGCTTATTTGTACTGATTTTGAGCTCATTGATCATTTTAGTAATTCATTTGTTCAGTTGCTTCTTTGTGTCTTCTTTTCTGTCATTGATATGTTTAACTATCTGTTTTCTAGATTCTTGGTCTGGGATTTCATCCACTTCCATATCTGTAGGGTCAGCTCTTGGGGAGTTAGCAGTTATTGTTTTCTCATGAGTCTCGTACTCCATGTTATGTAAGCCTTTACCTCTAAGTACTATTTATATGCTGAATACACCAAGATGTATATTTCTTCCTTTATGGTTTACTCATTTAGGTTGTGCTTTTAAAAAGTGTCTAAAATACTCTCCCATTTTGTTCTCCTTTCCTAAATCTTTATTGCCCCTGGAATTGATTTTTATGTTTGAGGTTAACACCTGATTTTTTTTTTCTCCTGTGGAAATAACCAGTTACCCTGGTGCTGTTTATTGGCATCCTTTCCATTTCCCACCATCTCGAATGCCTGTCCTCCGGACTGTTTTGTTGGCAGTGGGGGGAAGTAGGCTGGGCAGGAGTGTCCTTTTACAGATCTTCAATTAGCACCCCCTGTTCAGTTTCGCTCCTCACTCCCGTCCTTCACTGTACTTAGTCTTCCTTTTTCAGAGTTCTGTTGAGCGGTTCAGCTGTCATCTCTGTGCTTACTCTCATCGCATATTGAGGCTATGGCTTTCCCCCTGCCTCATCATTCACCAGTCTGTACTTGCCAGCTTCTGGACGTGTGCTGAGTTCTCTTGTTGCCAGTAGTCCTCCCCTATTGTGCTTGTTGCAGGATGATGCCTTTTCAATTATTTTACCATTATTCAGTGGGATCTTAGGGAAAGATGTCTTTAACACATGCGCTGGGTCTATCTGCTGTTTTATCTGAGAGTGCAAACTAAGGATCTTTCAATGTTTGCAATTGTTTTGCTACATTCTGTATGCCTTTAAAAATATAATTAAAATTTTATCTTTTGAGAATGACATAAGCCTCTTTCTTTCTGAAGTGGAAAGGTATTCAGAGAGCTACAAGATCTCTTCTTTAGTGTTTCAATTTGTTTTTTAATGCTGCATAAGGTTTTCCATTTTAAGCGATCACTTATAGTCTTTAGCATTTCGTAGTGCCAAAAAAAGTGGCTAATTCTTACGTTAACAGTGTTTGTGACCTTTGGCTTATAGGTGTGTGACTACATGGCTTAAAAACAAATGTCCATGAAAAAATTACAGGCACATAAAAGGAAGAAATTCTTTAAAACTTTGCTATATTCCATTAATGATTTCACTGTTCACTGTTTTGGGGGCAGCTCTACAGTAAAAAGACATATTGCAGGTTTCTTTTGCCTGGCAGAAATGGGAAAATACTTGGTGTAATGCTCTCTTTGCTTACATTGGATGCATGTCGTGAAGCTGGTTTATTTTTGGTCATTTCCTGTCTATGAACACTGTGATATTTTAACCAACACTACTATAATAAAATATAATGCATAAAATGAATTTCCACACCTATGAATGTTGTAATCGAAATTCATAAAATAAGTTATTATAGGAATCAGCACCACTTATTCACTGGGAAAAGAATCTTCCGAAAGATTTTAAGTATTTCTGTTCTAGCTTATTATAAAATGTCAAAAGGTAAAAACAATACAGAAATCTCTGAAATATGGTCTTTTTTTTCCATCTAAACATGTATGAGTGTGTTCTATATTCAGCCTGGATTTCTGAACTAATTTCGTTATTGCATTAAGTTAGTCATCTGTCTTTTCTTAGAGTCCTCCACTAATTAAGAAGGCATAGAATATTTTGTTGAATCATTCTTTTTTAAAATTTTTTTTCTTTTTATTGAGTTTATTGGTACAATCTAAGTATACAGTATAGTTACATTCATTATTGGGATCCTGTACCTTTACATAATAGGTCTTGATTCTCATTTTTCTTTTTCCCCTTGTCCCTGCCCTCCCTTCACCCCCTCCTCCCCTCCCCATTTACAAACACTTTAATTCCATTTTTTCAATTTCTTATATTTTTTTCCTCTCCCTTATTACTTTTCCCCCACCCTTCCCACTTTCCCTACACCTTTAGCCCTTTACTTCCTATTTCACATCTTTAATTATCTCATTAGGACCTTGTATACTATTATAGTTTTTTACATCAGAGAAACTATTCAGTATTTCAGTTAAAGAAATCTCTGTATGAACATTAAAAATAGGAAATCCTAAAATAAAACTAAAAAGGAAAGTAAAAGAGAAAAGGTAATGATATAAAATTAAAATAATCCTTAATTCTGAAGATGAAACTATCCCTGAACATATTTAAATTGCTTCTTGCTCTTGTAGTCTTATATTCTTTTTTTTTCATTATTTAGAGAATACTCTTCATTCTTATCTAAAGATCATGATGCATAGATGAACATTTGAACTTGAAATTGACCACAAAGATCTTGAAGATAATTCCTAGCTGATTTCATACTGTCGTATAATTAATATTTGAATTAGAGAATATAATTAGAAATATACTGGGCTATAATTTTTTTCCACAAGATACATCATGTAAAGATACAGGATCCCAATGATGAATGTAACTGTATTGTATACCTAAAATGTACCAATAAACTTAATGGGGAAAAAAAAGAAATATATTGGGCTTTATTGGAAAGCAAATTTTAAAATGCAGCTTCTCCAACGAAGAATACCAGCTTTCTTATAGTGTAAATTTAGGTTAGAGGTAAGAAAGTGGACCAGATTACCACTTACCCTACAGATATCAGTTACATTTCACTCCTCCCTCCCCTTCATTCTCCATAGCCAGACAACCACTGACTCCTACTTTATTTTCTTTTAAAGATCTGGTAAGTCTGTCTTCTCATTTATTAATAATAATCACTAAAGTATGTCAAGCTAAGTATGAGAGATGGCGTTATAGCTCTATTATTTCTAATCTTCATGTATTATGATCACCACCATTTTATATACAATGAAACTGAAACTCAAAGAAATTAAAAAGCTTGCTCCCCAATCATCTGGCTTTTCTTGCCAGTGCCATTTCCACTACACTGTGCTATGTTTTTGCTTGTTGTGCCTTATGGGTGAGTCAACACTTACTACACCGACCTTACTCTAAGGCCTTGTGTCCAGCCTCACTCTGCCATCTCCTTCACAAGTGCAACCTGTGTGTCTGACTCAGGACCTTCCTTCATCCTTGCATCTCAGCTCCAGTACTTAGGTCTACGCACGGCACTGTGGAGTTGTCCAAACACACATATTGAATGTGATCTTATTACTGTTTTGTTCAAAACCCTTTTTTTTATTCCTCAAACTTGTGGGGTAAAATCTGACCCTTCAGCCTTTGTCTCTAGCTCCTATTCTCTTGTATAGCTCTAGTCCTGTGTTTCAATGTTCCAGCCACTAGAATTGTGCTTATATGAGTTTGTTACATATAATCAGGCTTTTGTGCCTTGGTTCACTTTGGTTTTTTCCCCTTTTGCTCCTGATGAAATTCTGCTATTCATCACTCAAGGATCAGTTCAAATGCTACTTCCTCTTGAAACCTGATTTCTCCCCTCTAGAAGAATTAGTCATTCCTTTCTCTGTGTTCCATAGCATTTGGTTTAAATATTCATTATATAACAATAAGCACATTGTTACATTTAATGTATATATTTACCTTCCCTCCAACCCCCCTCAGTCCCAATTTGTAGCTTGATTTTGATATGTCTTGATTTGTTTTCTATCTCCAGTGCCTATCTCAAAACCTGACATATAATAATCTACCCACAAAAACCTAAAAAAGGGCTGTTGAGGTCATTTTAGTTTAGAAAGTATATCCCTGAGTTTATTGGGTTGATGGCAGAATGAAGTCTGGGCAGTTATATTTCTGGGACCATAGCCTAATAAAAGTGAGTAATAATTGTCCAAAAGCTTGCACATGATCTGCAGAGATTTTCCTTATCCAATCTACAGTGACTGTCCTTATCCGTACAGATACCACAGTAGTATGCCAGAATTCTTAGCACAGAGCTTTGTATATAGTAGGCTTTCAGCAAATATTAACAAATAAATTAATATGTATGTATCTATAATCAGATGTGGACATATCTGCTAAACATACACTGAAAACCACAAGGACAGTCCCCAACATATAAACATTGTTAACATGCTTTCTAAGTCATTTTTTATGGAAATCACAACATACCTCCCTAGAAGAGCAAGTTAATAAACATTGGCCAGAGTTTGAGGGTAAACTTAAAAGCTTCACCCTGGAAATCACTGAAATGAGGTAGACGTTATATGACTGTTTAACAGGTGCTATGTTTCCGATTGACAAGGATGAGCCTGTCTAGGGCCCAGAAACTCACATTTGTTCTTAGCAACTATCCACTCGTGACCCGTATGAGTGGAGATTACGTTTACTTTATGGTACTGTTTTGCTGACTGTAGATTCATTTTTATTTCATTTATTTTTTCCCCAGAAGTTTGGTTAGCAAAAATTTACACAAAATAAACAATCCCTTTCTTATGCCCTTTCTTTTATTTTGGAGTTTATATTCTTAAACTTTCAATCATATAGAAAAAGAAAAGCAAGGCACTTCCAAATATATGTATAAAGCAACACCACTTCCCAAAGGATTTACTCATGTTTCTGGTACATAACTCTCATTCCTCCACCATTTTTGCATTAAAACTAAACTTACTTTGCTGATTCCTGTGGCCATCGGGTATACACGTGTCAACTAGCTTTTTTCTTTCTTTTACCTTCCATTTTATTGTATGTCTTTGCCTCACCTGGTTCAACCCTCATGCTGACATTTAATCTGTACCTGTATCACTGATTCTGCCTTTTTGGTGAAACTACAGTAATGGCTAGAACATTTTTCTTAAAATTCAGCAGGGCCGGGTGTGGTGGTGCATGTCTGTAATCCTAGCACTCAGGAGTGTGAAGCAGGAGGATCACCTGCAGTTCAAGTTCAGCTACATAGTGAGTTCAAGGCCAGCCTGAACTACACAGTGAGACCCTGTCTCAAAAAAACAAGAAAAGATTCAACAGATACCTATAACATTTTACTCACTTTATTAATTCAAGAAATATTTATAGAGCAAAGCATGTGCTAGGAGGTGTGCTAGATGCTGGCTCTGTTATACTAAATGTGGCAAAATTTCAGTTCTGAAAGATCACAATATTTAGTAAGAGAGATAGACGAGCCAACTGGTAATTTCAATGCAATGTGATAATTGCTACAATAGATGTATGCCTTCTTTATTTTAGTGGCAGTGAAATGCTAACTGCTATCCTTCATCCTGTTCCAGTAATAATTATATGTTCTTTCTAACTCAGTATATTATCCACAGCACAATAGATTGAACTAATTTGAATCCTGTTTTTGAGCTATTATCAGTCTTTACCTTTCTAAGACTGTCATCTAAGACTCTTCATATACTGCTGTTCGTTGAGTGTTTGATTATTGTCTCTCTTCAGTCCTAAGTCTTGTAGAAATTAAGCCTTTTTGTGTTTTCTTAGTTGCCCATTCATTTAGAATAGACTGATGTTATTGCCCAGCTTGTTATTGAATAAGCAAATATGTGACGGGTTAATTGGAGCCTTTGAAATAAGCATAATAAACTGACAAGCTAGGTTGGTCAGTTTTACCTTCCAGCATCACAGCATTATAAAATTTTTGAAGATCTTTAATAATTAACAGGTATACATTGTAAAAAGCTCATAACTAGGCCTTAGAGTCCCCAAAGATGGAAATAAAAATATGATCTCTTGCCTTAACGAACTCACTGTGTAGCAGAGGAAAGTTTGTAAATGTGTGATTGTAGTACAGAGTGAGAAGGGAGGTGCTGCAACAGTGTGTAGCAGCACAAAACAGAGCAGATGCAAAGGGCAAAACGGACAGTGAAAAATCCCGTGATGAAAACACATAGAACAAAGCCAGGCATGAAGTTGAGAGGGTGGATAAAGTAAACAGTTATGTCTTTATTCACAACAGAAATTTGGAGTTGGATCAAGATGTTTTATTCATCCCCTAGCTATTGTTTAGGTAGGCTGTTATAGAAAATATGGCTCCTATTTTGAAAATATAACAATTACCATATTCCGCAGAGTATGTGAAGAGATTTTGTGCATATATGTGATGAGTAGTTTTTCATTATTTTTACTTCAAATTGGGGAGTCTACATTGATTTTACTCATAACTGTATCACTTACAAAATTACAAAAAAATTAGAAAGCCAAAGTTACCACTTAATCCAGTATCTGAGGGACAAACTGTTTTAACAGTTATTAATATGTTTGGTAAACATTTTATATTGTATGACTCTTAGTGTAGAAATATTATTTTGTAAAATACATTTTTTTCTCAGCACGATAGTTTTATAGATTACAAAATCCTATTTGTATTGACATGAAAAAGATATCAATGTTGTATTAATGATATATTAAATGGTGATCTTTCATTAATGTAAGTCATTTGGGTTTAGAGGTGGTATTTTGTTGTGGCAGTGGCTCATCATGTTCTTATTTTTAATTAAAATATAGGATTAAAATGATATAAAATATCCAGATAGTCTATTGTAATTTTGTCTAAAAGGCATTCTGAGTATAATTCTAGAAATTAATATAAAATTATAAAGAGCTTTTTCAGCACGTCTTCCTATTCTGTTATTTATTTTGTGTGATCAGACTTTCCCTGAAAGTTACACTTTGGACCTTGCAGGGCTGTTGACTCAGGACTCACCAGTGCTTTACAAGGCTTGTCTGTTGTAGACACACACCTTGTTGACGTGGATGGGGACACTCTGTCCTTCTATGGCTCAGGGGCCCTAGAATCTTTGGACCGGAACTGGAGTGTTCAGACAGCAGGAATGATCACAACAGTTTCCTTCATCTTCATAGAATTTGATGAAATTGTTCAAGTGCTACCCAAATTGAAGATGAAATTTCCTAATCCTCTGGTAAACATTTCCTTTATGTAGTATGTTTGGATTATTCTTAATCATGACTTGTGTGTTCAGGCCAAAGACCTGCTTTAACTTTTATTTATGCAATTTCTATTTGAAAAGAAGACTAAGCTTTTGTCTGATGGTTTTTTGGTCTGGGATTTAAATTAGTAATCATAAATGGCCTTATTGTTTTGTGTTAATATTAGAAATTGTATTGCTATAAACCAATCCTTTATGGAGTAGAAAATACCAACAACTTTATTCAAATTATATATTTCCTTTTTTTTTAGCTTTAATTGAGTTTATTGGTACATTTTAGGGATACAGTACAGTTACATTCATTGTTGGGATCTTGTACCTCTACATGACAAGTCTTGATTCTCATTTTTTCCCCTTACCCCTGCCCTCCCTACACCCCCTCCTTCCCTCCCCATCAAATTATATATTTCTATCTCATAAGGCATTCAAATGGACAGCATTATGTATTATACTTGGTATTTATGGAACATGTACATTTATTATATAATTTTTATAGTAGTACCACAATAACATCGAAAAGAATTTTAGTGTATCATTAAAGTTACTTTTAATCTTTCCCAATTAGGTTATTGTATTATTTATTAGTACACATTTCTAGAAACTGATATTTTTAATGAGTTCTCTCCTCTTCAATTATAATTATTTTGTTTTTCTCTGTTAGCTGTATGATTTTTCTCAGATACCTTTTATATTAATTTTTAAAAGTTTTCTCCCTAAGGAAGATAGGCAAAACTGGAGATGATATGTTTAGAAAAAACTGTCCAAATTCACCAATAGAACACTTGCATTAACATTTCAGTGATTTGAATGAACTAGCCTGTATCATATGTAGCAGGATACAAGAAATAATGACTAGAAGTAGTTCTTCTCAGGAGCGTGGTGAGCCCTGTGTTTGTAAGTTCTGAAATTTTTATTCTCAGGGATTTTTGTAGGTTTAATGGCAATATAAAATATATAGAATCATTGTAATGCCCAAGTCTGAATTATTTCATATGTATTCGACTTTTAAGAATTAGTTTGTTAATAATGAGGATGTTGCAGAAGGAATCGCCTAGAGTTCAGTATTAGGTGACTTCTATCAATGATACACTGGCTGGACTGAAGCTATATGTTTAGTGCATGCATTTGAGTTAATGTAATTGAAAACACACTTACTAAGCCGACAGCTTACAGATTGACTTGGGGAATGGTCAGTGCAGCTTTAATGTTAATATTTTAAGAGGCTAAATGCAATGTTCTGATTGCTTTTTTGCCTTCTATTATTGCAGCACCTTAAATTCAAGGAGACAAATCTTGCGATGCTACAGCAGTTTAATGCACTAGCACAACTTCGTCGTATCGACCAGTTGACAGTTGACCCTCAAGGAAATCCAGTTGTCAATTTTACCCTCTGGAAATACTATGTGCTATTCAGGCTGAGCCATTTTAGTATGCAGAAAATAAATGGAACAGAGGTAAGCAAAACTAGGCGAACTGCAGAACAAAAGTAATCCTTTTTAGGGGAAATAGTGATTTAAAATGGTTAGGAATCTAAGTAACCATGATGCAACTTTGAGAAATACTGTTTTTTGAAAAAAAGTCAACATTTAATATGTCAAAATGCTAAAATCTATCCAGAAATGTATAAAGCACTGAATAATTTTGAAAATTAAATAATTAACTAGGTTATGGTGAATAGTAAATATTTTTACTGTTATTTGTGAATAATCTAAGTAAAATGTTGCTGGGAGTGAGAGTTTTAAAAAAGAGAAAAAGTAACTCTTCTATAGATAATATGATCTTAGTATTTTTTAAGGTGCCTGGTATGCAAGATGGGATGAGAAAGTAAAATATAAGTGTGAACTAATAAGGTAGAGGAAGGGAATAATAAAATGGAGGGGAGAGAGGAGAAGGAGAGGCAGTAAACATTGGACTGCTTTGTTAATAGCTGGTAACCACTGCCTGTGTGATGACAATATTGAATAACTCAGGCCTGAGCTGAATAACTGGAAAATTAATACATTTTTAGAAAATTATTTTTAGATTGACTCACTAAATTTGTCTCAAAGGTAATTCCACAGCTACTCAAAGTATGTGTTATTTTCAAATTAATGTGGAAGAGAAAAGAACTATGTTTATACCTCTATTGCATTTAAATAATCCTCCAGAGGAAAAATGCCTTTAACATGTTGTTAGTCTTAATGCACTAGCTCTTGAAAAGCATAATTCTCTATTGTAAGATGAACTGGATTCCGCTTTGCTGGCACAACATTTGGTACTTCCCTGGAGCTGGTACACTTACAGCTACCTCTGACCTAGAATTCCAAAAATCCAGAATACTTTGGGGGCTAGGAGATCTCTGGGTTGGTGTAAAGCAGCCATATGAAATTTGCATCAACTATAAAAGGTCATGACCACTGTGTCAGCCATCTGCTGACTATGTTGGGCAAATCTGGAGCCTTCCGATGCCTATTAATTTCTGCAGCTAGTTCTCAAGAGATTTGGTTCAATCTTTGGTACTGTTGTGTGCCCTTCAGTCCTTCCCCAGAGAGAGATTGTGAGTCCCTGGCAGGACCTGATGATTAGTCCCAAAGGTTTCCAAAGTTAGCCTAGACTAGAAATAGAATGTTTTTTGGATATGAGTAAGTGATTCTCCCTCATTAATGACCCCTAAATAGTGACTAACCCTAAATAGTGTATTTATCCACATAGAGATCATTACTAGAGAAACACCCACTCTCATAGAACTTTGACATTAGAAAGAATAGTGTAATTAGAGAATTAGAAGCAATATAATTTATTCTGATTTAAAAATTTTTAATGCCAAGAATAATTTATATTTTATTAAAATACCTAAAAAATAGCCACTCATGTAATTTTGATTATATAATAATGTACTTTACATTTCTACTTCTCTTTGTAAAAGAGAGAATAATATTGATTAAGGTAGAATTAAATTTAATTATGAACATGAAGAAAAGATGGAGTAGTGGCCTGCATTGGCCACTAGGTGACTACATTGGACCAAATAAGTTGGATATTGGCTACAAGGATTTAGGGAGCAGCATCCTCATTAACTGTGAAGGTCCAAGGTCCAGAGGGTCAGTCTGCAGTGATTCGTGTGTATAAAATGTTTATGAATTATGAGTTGATTTTTTAGAAGATGCTTGTCTAATACATTGCATTAATACATTACATCTAATACAATATTACATTAATATTAGGTAATATTAAAAATGATTTTTCAAAAGATCCAAAATTTAGCTTTATGAGGGTTTTTTCAACTTCAGCTCCATTGACATTTTGAGCCATATAATTCTTTGTTGTTGGGGCTTTCTTGTGTATGGACATATCCTTCTAAGATGCCTAGCAACATCCCTGGTCGCTACATACTAGATGCCAGTAGCCCCCCCTCCACCAGTTCTGATAACCAGAAATATCTCCAGATATTGCCAAACATTCCATAGGAACAAAATGGCCCTTACATGAGAATTATGAATTATACAGTACAGACAAATTGATGCTATTTAAAATGCAAGGATTTCTATTCTATAAAATACGGTCAGATATTAATCTAAGTCCTCTTAGTACTTTGTTGGTTTCTATAGGAATGAACCTTCACAAGACATTCTGGAGGTGAGTTATTCTTTGTGGGGAGAAAACTGCCATAAATTTAGAATGAATAGGAGCATCCCTGCTAATCCAGGGAGCATTCCTTCTCCCAAGGAAAAAGCTATGAACGGCACCCTGGCTTACCTTGGCCACTTCACTAAAATCAGTCCTGGGCCAGGGATTTGGCTTACAGTTCTACTAACTGCCTCCCAAGTGCAAGGGCCTGAGTTAGATCCCTGGTACCCAAAAAATAAAAATAAAATAATAAAATAAAATCAGTACCTCTTGTTGACACTAGGGAAGTTTTCCCTTCATAACATTCTGATTTAAGAAAGTATGAGGTTTCTTTAAAAAAAAATCATTAAGGTACCTCAAGCATGATTCTGAGGAAACACAGTTTACAAGTTGGAACAAACTCATTGCACATCCTACCCATCAGCTATGTTGTATATTGTACATCTTCATTCTAATTAGGCTCAAGGGTGAAGGAGAAACCGCAGTGGAAACCCTACTCCCTACAGACCAAGAAAATGTCCTTTCCTCAGCCTGAAGAGTATTCCATCGAGCTAAGAAATGCTGTCATGTCTGAGCCCTGTCCATTGTTTCTCTTCAGGTGACCCAGAACGATATGATAATGGCTGAAAGGCTCTTTGGAATCCTAGCACATGTAGCATCCTCTGAGTTACCTCAGTACCGTCTGATTTCAATTCTGGGGGATGCCAGGTAATTTTTATAGATTTTATCGATTACTCCTACACTAGAAAAAGTAATGAATTTCACATTCCTCTCATCCATGCCTTTGACTCATTCTGCAGACGTATATCCTAGACTTATTTTGAGGCTGGTCCTACTCAAAGTTTAAGGATATAAAGATGAATAAGACAAAGCCCTTGTTTTTGTGTGGCTTATAGTCTAGTAAATTAAACATATACCATAAATAATTAAAATACAACCTTTCAGGTGCTATAGAAAAGGACTATAGGAGCACAGGAGAGACTAACTGAAATTAACAAAATCGATGGGAATATATGTATTAAACTATATGTATTAAAAATTTAAGAGCTGCCATTAGAAAAAAACATTAAATGTGTTTTCTAAACTACCAAAAAGTAAAGGAAAAATAATCCTAATCAACACAAATCGAGAAAGAAAGAAAAAAGCATGTGAGTTTTATAATGAATATTAATGAATGAAATTCTGTCATTATAGATTAAAAATCATCAGATTATATTAAAAATTAAGTTACTTCTTGTTTTTGAGAAACCCCTAACGGTTGAAAACAAATTGATGGAAAATATATGAGAAAATGCTAAATAAATAAATATGGAAAAATTAATATTAGTGACAGGAGAATTGATAATACTAAAAACTGACAGTCTCCCAGTAGCTATGAAACAATATAACCAAGATGACAGCTTTTAAATATACCAACACATAGAAATGTATATTGACGGATTCAGCTTTTGTAGTAGACATTAATATAGTTCTTTTATCAATTGGACCAAATAAACCAAAATAAGAAACAATATGAAGGATTTAAATAATATGCTATATCAAATAAATATGCTTAAAATCTTGGTCCCAGAACTTTCTGCCCAGTTTAGGAAATATCTATCTATCTATCTATCTATCTATCTATCTATCTATCTATATCCTTAGCATGAGGGAAGCCCTGAGTTCAATTGTTGAGAGAGCCAAAAGCAGTGTTTAGTTGGAAATGGAAAAACAAAACAAACCAAAAACAAGATAACAAGATTTTTTTTTCCAAAAAAACCAAAATACAAGGGACTCTAACCTTTAAAAAGAAGCCATTTTAAGGCCAGGGATTTAGCTCAGTGGTTCTGCCACCTGCCTCGCAAGCTCAAGGTCCCAAATTCGATCCCCAGTACCACAAAAAGAAAAAAAAAAAAGGAGGCCATTTCACCTTAATCAAAGCTATAAATGTGCAAATTTTTAAATAAAGGGATAACTGTGTAGAAAGACTGTAAGCTTGATGATATAAACATGGTAAGATAGGGTTCTTATACACTGTTGGCAGTAATGAAAGTTGCTGCAATTCTTTTTCATGACAATTTGACAATACCTAACAAATTCAACAGACTTGTTTTGTTTTTGTACCAGGAATTGAACTCAGGACCTTCCACTTGCAAGGCAGGTAGCAGCACCACTAAGCTAAATCCCCAGCCCTAAAGTTCCTTTTCACTTACCAGTTTTACTGGAAGGAAATTTGTTTTATGGGTAACTTTTTTACATGAGCCCCAAAATTCTTTGTGTCCAAGGATTTTTATTGCAACCAGTGTTTATAATAACAAAAGTATAAAAACTCACTAAATGTCCATCCATACAATAAGGGCAATTACTTGGAGCTCTAAAAATAATTGGAAACTCTCATTTAAGAAAATAAAATGCCCAGTAGTGAATGTAACTGTACTGTCTACCTAGAATGTACCAATAAATTAAATTTTAAAAAAAGAAAATAAAACATCTCTCAGAAAATAAAAATATGAGGTATAAAATAATTGTATAATATACTGCAATTGTAAGAAATGGGATATATGTTTCAGATATGTGCCTGTGCAATTTAAAAATGTATGATTTAAAACTTACAAGTACTGAACAGGAAATACTAACATGAAAGTGTAGAGATGTTTACTTTGTACTTTGTATATTTCTTAGAATCTCTTTTTAGATTTTGTTCTGTTTTGGTTTTGTTCTTTCTTTGTATTCCTTTTTAAAAAGAATTTTTAAAAACCTGTAACTCTCTTTTGAAATAAAGAAGAGATTAAAGTTGAAATAATAAGTTATATAAAAATGTATTTGACAACTAGAATACTATATGTCAAAACCTCTGGGATGTAGCCAAAACTGTACTGAAAGTAAATTGGACATCTTTAATGTACTTATTAGAAAACAAGAAAGATTAGAAAGTAATGAAAGATGCTTTCACTGTGAGAAGCTAAAAACTTTTTTTAAAAAAAGTAAACGAAAATAGAAATTCATGAAGCTAACAACAACTTTTAAAGAAGTAAGAAATTGAAAATAAAATAGATGCCCATTAAAGGCAAAAATTTACTTTCCAGGTAATCCAAATGCTCAACTATTGAATTACTAGAGTTAATGAGGACATGGAGCAATGAGGTCAGATAATACACAGATAATAGATGAACCCTCTCCTAGTGCCTGCGTGGCCTTCCTGGTAACCTAGTACTCATCCTGCAGCTACCTAGGAACCCCAGTCTCCTGTCATCTCATTAGCATAAAAAGATACTCATCGCTTTTGTGATTTCTGATTTTTAGGAGTTTGTTGCCATGAAATGGGGGGGGCGGTAGGTAGGAAAGGAGGGGAAAATAAAAGGACTAGAATATATCCAGTAATATCACAGAGGCTGGGTTTGGCCTGGAGGCATTTCGGGGAAATAAATTTTGATTTTGCTGTCCTCACACAACAAGAATAATGGCAGCCAAAGCCCAGGACCCCATCTAAAATGAATGTAACTTGAAATCTTCCCAAGATTCAGCCAATATCCCAGGGGCTACACCATTAGCAAAAGGTGTGTCAGAAATAAGCATAATCTTACCCCCACTCTCAGTATTTTTCAAGGGAGGTTGCCTTGGTGTGAGTAGAAAAGGAGAAAGTTGTCCCTAAAAGGACAGAAACAAAAGAAAGCCCTCACAGAGATTTGCAGCCTGAATTCATAACACTTAGGTAATTTAAAATGAAGATTTAAATGTTACTGTTTCTAGATTTCTGGAAATAGCAAATGTTCCTCCTCTCTGGAGGAAATCACTTTCACATAGTCTCAGAGAAGGCCCATGGATAATTCTTTAGAACAGTGACCAGCCACGTGTGGTGGCAACATGCCTATAATCCCAGCACACTGGGAGAAGGATAAAAAATTTGAGCCCAGTGTGGGCAACTTTAATTGATTTGTTTTGTACACAAATTATTTAATTTTTGTACTGATGTTTTTGAGATAGAGGTTTTTGTTTTTAGAAATGCTTGATGCACATTTATATTGATGACTGATAATTATAGAACAAAAAATTTGAGTTGAATAGCTTAATTAGAAAAATTGGGGTACCAAACTGAGCTCAAATAAATAATAAACTTTGTTCAATAAAGCATGTGCTTCCCTATAAAGTTAACAAAAATGGGTACATTTTAATAAATCAGATAAATAATTTTCTAAATCTCTTTACTGTTTTTCTACAGGAAAAAGGAGTTTCGGTATCTACTAGAAACTAAAGGGAAAAAACCTGGTATTGTCAATGAGGAAAATAATGACAGCAAAAGACTTGTAGGAGAAAACACAAATCGTGCTACACTAAATTATACCACAAGGGAATTTTATAACGAAAAGTTAGAGGTAAAATACCTTTAATCTTTGGAACCCAGTACCTGAATGTTTCCCACACGGCTTGGGACTTGGCGGTTGTACCTTCTGCTCTTCTTGCTCATAGAGCTGGGGCATGCACCAAGGAACTAGGAAGAAATAGAGCAGGGAGGAGAAGAAGAGCCTATGGTTTTCGTATCTTTCTTTCAATAGGAAAAGATGTTCAAAAGAAATCTGTACCAAAAATCTAGACAAGGTAGCACCAAGGATCCTGTTCTATCTGGATTAAGCAAACAGATAAAAGTTGCGTGTCGGTGCCTCAGCAGCTCCTACCAAACCATCAAAAGACAGCAGAATCGCCATGTTTGTTACCTCATTGTGGACTCTTGATGTTTTAATTTACGTCTTTCATTTTATACCATTAACTCCTGCGTTCATAGTCATGTAATATGGTCTCTTTTGTTCCCAGTAGAGCTAGTTAGCCAGGAAAACTGGAACCAATCCTTTACATTTTTGCTGTGTGTAGAGGTTTGTTGGGGCCAATACAGTATTATGGTGTTGAGGAAGCGACAAAGATAGGAAGCCTGCAGTGCCTGCC
>NW_022900937.1:21145573-21161637 GCF_012274545.1 Fukomys damarensis
TGTATATGAAATTATATATATACTATAGTATATATATAATTATATATTCATTTATATATATAAATGAAATGGTCAGAAAACTGGTTTTCACATTTTTTAAACAATTGTAGAGTTCTTTATTAAGCCATATTGTAGCTAAAAGCCCAGTATGTCACAGCAGAGCTCCTGTTTTTAGAGAAAGCAGTAGATGTAGAGCTTCATTTGATTTTTTTTTTGTTGTTGTTGCTTGTTTTTTGTTTTTATTTTTTTTGTAGTCTCTTCCTTTCTCTTCACCCACTCTCAATTCTGAAATATCTGGAATCCATAGAGTTCTAAGGATTACAGCTTGGAAAATCACTTGAAAATTCAATGTAATAATGTTTCATAGCATCCTAAAAGATACTCAGATTCTGCTTTAAATTCTTCTAGTGAAAGAAATGGCAGGGGCTGTAGCTCAGTGGTAGAACACTTGCCTAGCATGTTCAATGCCCTGGCCTTGATCCTCAGCCTGCCCCCTACCCGCCCACACACTCCAAAAAAATAGGGAGGGAGAAAGAAAAAAAGGTCAATTCTTAGTTACCTATAACCGAACAACTCCAATGGGAAGAAATTCTTGCTTCTTTCAAGCTTAAATCTGTCTCAGTAACTTTCATTAGTGATTCACATTCTACCATATGTGTAAAAAGAACAAGTGTCTTCCATATGTAAACCCTTTCAAATAGTTGGCAGCAACTCATCTCTTCTTAGCTCTCTTTACATTTATGCTTTCACTTATTCAAAACTTATTTTGTGTACCCCGTGTAATATACTAGAGCATAAGAAGATGTCTTTGCACTCACTGAACTTACAGTCCAATGGAAGAGATAGACATGGAATTATAAATCAGTAGACCAAGAGAGTAGAGGACTGTCTAAGCCAGATCAAGGGAGGCTTTCTGGAAAAGATGCTTTCTGGTACAAGTCTTCAAGGATAAATATAGTTATATGATAAAGCGAAAGGGGTAAGTAACACAATACGAATGAAACACTAGAAAGCGTAACACAGATAAGACAGAAACTATAAGAAAATCCTTGTTGTTGATGTAGAGTTGGAGGCAGACAGTGATGAGATTGAAAAAGGTAGTCAGAGGGCTATATCAAAGAGATAGAGCATAATTCTGGGACCAGCAGAAGCTTCCTGGTATTGCTGGAAGAGGAACATGAAAGCCAAGCTGACAAGATTATGAGCCCTCTTCCTGGATCCACGTGGTTCTGAGGGTCAAATAATTAATGTATATATTTAGAGAATATCAGTGAACAAATTTCTATGAAAGAAATGTAGAGAAATGTTAAAGAGCTGCACGGAAAGCAAGGACGGTTTCACAGAGAAATCTACCACGTCTTCAAGAACAGATAACTATAATGATTTCAAGTTGTTCAAGAATATTGACTAAGAAGGAAAAATTTTTCAAAATAGATAACTAGCTTTGATTTCAAAATCCAGTAGGATTGCACAGGAAAAGAAGGGACAGACCAGATACCTCTTAAGAATGTTGGTGCAAAAGCCCTTTTAAGATGTTATCAAACAGAATACAAATATTAAATGAATGATAACCATTACAGCCAGTGCATTTTATTCTAGAAATGCAAGAAATTTTCAGTGTAATTAATGATTATTCTGTGTACACTGAAAAGCAATGTCACACCTACTCTTAATTTAAATTCAAATAGAGTACATGGAGATTGGATAGTAGGTGTCATTCTTGGGAGAGAAACTCTGGAAGCTTACCATTGCTAGGAGGCGTAATCCAAAGATGGTCCCTGTGATTCCCACCCCTAGTGTATACACAAGCACACCCTCTCCTAATCCCCTCCTGTCTAGGTAAGTAAAACCTGTGACTTGCTTCTAACCAACAGAATATGGCAGGGAAAACTGGATTTTTGCAGGTACAGTAAGTCTTCCCCTCTACCTCTGAGAATACTTCTCAGACCCTGATGGATGCATGCAACCATGATAGTGCCAAACTTTACATATGCCCTGTTTTTTTCCTATTCATACATAAATATTTATAATAATGTTTAATTTATAAATTAGGCACAAGACTGCCAATAATAACTATAGTCAAACAATAATATAACACTATTATAAGAATTATTCAGAAGTTACAAATTGTGTTTTTGGAGTTTTCATTTAATATTTTCAGACCACAGCCACAGATAACAGTGAGCAAAACCACAGACAAGAAGGGACTGTTACTGCATAATTAAGATTCCTTCTTTGACTGTGAATACAGGGATATTATCCTGAGTGATCCTGACTGACCTGGCAGGTCCTCTAAAAGAGCACTCAGGCTTTCTCTGAGGAATTCTCTTATTGGCCTGGAAGGAATCTGCTGTCACATTTGAAGACAGCCACATGGTCAGAAAGTGCAAGGTACTTTTAGGGGCAAAGAGCATCCCTGGGCCCATAGCCAACAAGAAAATAGGGGCTTTGGTCCTACTGCTTCAGGGAACTGAATTCTGCCAACAACCACATAAGCTTGGAAAAAAAGAGCTTCAAAAAGGAACACATATTGCAGTCTTCTGAAGGCCTGAGCACAACACACAGGTACACCACACCTGGACTTCAGCTGCAGAGAAACCATGATGTGTGGTGTTTGAAACTGCCAAGTTTGAGGTCATTTGTTACACAATAGTAGAGCACTAATAATATCATTGAAGTTAATATCAAGACAAGGACACCAATTGGGATAGTCACATTTCCATTGCTGTGACAAAATACTTGAGGAAATTATCTTTAAGGAGGAAAGATTTTTTTTTCCTTTGGGTACTGGGGATCAAACTCAGACCGTTATGCTTGCAAGGCAGCACACTGGTGGCATTGTGGTGCCACTGAGCTAAATCCCTGGAAAGATTTATCTTGGCTTGTGGTTGCATGGCTCCTTTGTGTCTGGACTTGTGGTGAGGCCGAACATTATGACAGAATAGAGTATGTGATAGAACAAAGCTACTCATCTCATGGCAGCCTGAGACTCAGAGAATAAAGGGACCAGAGACCTACTTCTTCCAGTGAGGTCCCACCTCCTAACATTTTGACTACATCCTCATCAACCATTGAGTGATGAATCCATCAATGAATTAATCCATTGATTAGGTTACAGTCCTATGATCACTACTGCATTGGAGACCAAGCCTTCAACACATGAACTTTTGGGGAATATTTCAAACTCAGACCGTAACACCGAACATCGCAATTATAATTCAGTAATACAGACAGCACAATCAGATAAGAGACAAATTAATGGTAACATCAAAGTGGGGGAGAACTAAACTTACTTTTCACAAACAGTATTATTAAATACCTGATAATACCAAGAGAATGAATTGAAAAACTATAAAAATCTGTGAAATTCATTAATGGAGCTGAAATGAAAACAAAAGAAGATACAGTGGAAAAAAAGACCTAACTCACAGCAGCAGCACAAAAAGCTAAAATACCTCATGCTCTGTATTGAATATGATGGAATGGATCCCCCAAGGATTCATGTGTTGAAATTTAATCCCCGGAGATATGAAGAGAGTGGAAACCTAATAATCCAACCATGATATTTAGAGGCAAGGCCCTTGACATGTAATTAGAACTAGGAAAAGAAACAGTTATTCCAGTGGAGCCTTCCATGGATGTTGTAAATGGGGCCTTATAGGGAGACAGATAGTTTGTACTCTCCTCTCTCACCATGTGATGCCTTCAGTGCCTTGGGCTCGGACAGCAAAACCATCGTCACTGGCTTCATCCCTCAGCCTTGGGCCTCAACTATGTGCAAAGATAAACTTCTTTTCTTTATAAAGTAGCTTGTCTTGGCTATTTCATTATAGTAGTACAGAATGGACTAATGTATGATAAAATAATGATAAATATGAAAGATCTATATAAAGAAAACTTTAAAACATTAACAAAGAACACAAAAGATTTATACAAATGGAAAAGCCTACCATGTTTTGAATAGGAAGGACCTCATGAAAAATATGTCAATTTTCCTTGAGTTAATTAAAAAATATAATATTATACCCCCCAAAATGTTTTTGTTGAGGCTTATTTAAACAAGTTGATCCTAAAGTTCATTATGGAAAAAAATAAACAAATACCCATTAAAAACTCCAAAAAAGAACAACAATGAGAAAAAGGCTAGTACTGTATATTAAGGAATATTAGAAAGTCTTATCAGTTAAGATAGGATGATTATGAAGAGATAGTCTAATGGATAAAATGGACAATTCAAGTATATGTGCAAATAACACTATATGATAAAGAATAATCCCAAAGAAGTCAGGTGGACTATCTAATAAATGATTTGGGAACTGATGAACTATCTGAGAAAAAAGAAAAAAAAAACCATAGATTCAGATATCTTACGCCAGTATAAATTCCAAATGGGTCAGAGATTTTCAGGTTTGTAATAAAAGCACAAAAATGCTAATAGAAACTGCAAAATTATTATGTGGCCTTGAGATGAGAAAAAGGAGAGTGAAAATAAGCAAAGGCAAATGATAAACTGGAAAAGTAGTTTTCAACTCATCTTCCCTAAATTATAAAGAACATTTAGAAGTAAAAAAAAAAAAAGTAGGGAACAACAATTGAATAAAGCTTATATTACCTATTCAAAAATAAATTTAAGGTAAGATACTATTTACCATAACAACAAACACTGTAGGAATGATAAATATGCATAAACTCTTTAGGGGGAAAATTATGAAATTTTGTTGCAAGTTATTGAAGAATTAAATAGTCTATTCCTGGATACAAATTTTCTTTTATATTATAAAGATGGTAATTCTCTCTAAATCCATTCATAAATATGACAGTTTTAAATAAGTTTGTACTGAGTTATCTGTGGAATTTACTAGCTGATTCTAAGAGTTGTATGATAGAGCAAAAGGCCTGAAATAGACCAGAGTAGAGGCAAGGAGAACTTGCCTTATCGCTTATCAAGTTATGATTATAAATCTGTTGTAATTAAGCAGTGTGGGGACAGACACAAAGACTTGTGGACAGCATAGAGAGGCAGAACGGCGCTGTGCACATGGGGAAATTTACACATCAAGTAGGAGGCATTACAAACTAGTGGGACAGTCTGTTTAATAAGTGATGGTGAGGAAATGGGTTATCCAGTCAGAAAAACACACTGAACCCATTCACACTGTGCAACAAAAAAATTAACTTCGGGTCCAATGAAAACCCAAGTTTGAAACCTAAAACTTCAAAGTTCTTATGTTTAAAATCAGAGAAAATCTTATGACCTTGGTTAGGTAGAACATGATTTTTTAATACTCCAAGTGCACAAACTATAAAGGAAGAACATTTAATTCATGTGACAATCAAGGTCATGTTTTTTTTTTTAATGGAAAATGCCTCAATGGAGTTCTATGAGCAAAGTCTTGATTAAAGTGGTTTGATAGATTAATAAGCAATGCACAAGTAAAGACAGGCAGTGTTGACTCTTGTCTTGAAAAAATGCAGAGGAAAAAGGAAGGATTGAGCCACCTAATATTTTGGAAAGAACAGTAGGCTAACCATTGGAGTCTTGGATCTGAGCCCGATTCCCGCTCATTACCAGAGACCATGCCTAGGCCCCTTAACCACCCTTCACTTACACCATGCTCCAAATCTTGAAAACTACTTAAATCGCTGCAGTGCCAAGTACAATGCAAAGTACTCTCTCCTGTACATTCTGAGTTGTTGGGAAAGTTAACTGAGGTGTGTTCCTCACAGGTCAGGTTAAGCAGACTTTGGTTATGTGTGTTAAAGGTCTGTTGCTTCTGAGTACCCCCTGCATTCTCCTGACTCATCAGAGAAAAGCTGTAAGGTATAAAGGATTCTTTACAGAATCCAATTCTGCTCATAGACAGATGGGGAAAAGTGCAAACTAGGGTGAACGACTCAGAGGCATGTAGTGGATTATTGAGTGCGTGCTGAGTAGCAAGGCGTTCCTGTTCCTGGTCTTGGACACAGTGTACACTGCAGTACCTTCTGAGGACTTCTTGGTGATCCTAATGTGAAGAGCATTCTGATGCTGATGAATTTACGGGCTGATCATTTCATTCAACACACGAGTAGGTTTTGTTGTGTTGTTAGCTTTCTATGTGTGTAGTCCATCTTCCAACTAGCCTGCCAATTCTTCAAGAATGAGGTAAGAATTATTTTTAAGCAACTTTTAATAGATGACGTCTAATCCTGACCGAGTCTCTCAACCAAGTTTCCCATTTCTAAAATGAGGATATGGGTTAAATCCTAAACAAGTGCCATTGTAGTTAAAATTGCTTCTATAACAAAATCCCACCGCTGACCCATGTTTTTTTCCAAACCATCTTTATAACAAACTTCTAGTTCAAAGAAATAATATAAACAATATTGTTTCTCATCAGTATTGAACTTGTAAAGTACTTGCTTAATGAACCAACCCTGTGGCCATATTGTGGGCTAAAAGGAAATAGGAATGTGAAAGCACTTGGGAATGGAAAAAGCCTTATTCAAAGAGCAACAATCCCTTAGCAGGTCACAGCACGAGTGTATCTTTGTGTGGTTTTGACAGGATCATTCTGGACAGGAAGGGTGAGTTGTACTGGCAGATGCTGATGAGTTACAGGGTACATTCTGCAGAAAGGTACAGTAATTAGCTTAGAAGAGAGGAGAAATGAAGTAAAAATGCTTTCAAACACAATTACTAAATTAAGGGTTATTATAACAGATGCAATTCTGCATCGACATGTTCGTAGAGAAACAATGGAAGAAACTATACCAGGAAATTTTTAAACTCACAGAATTATACTACATCAATTACAAAATGTTCATTTTAACTTGCATTATAAATGATTTAACAGAATGCATCATTTAAAAGTTTAACATTTGCTATCCCTACATTATTATAAAAATTCACCTGTTAATGGGACTCTTTTTATTTTTTCACTAAATATGCATAGTGGCTGTGCTTGTTGTAAAATGTCACTCCTTTTAGTTACTGATTGCCTGTGACTCCCACTTATCATCCTGCTAGCTGTCTGGGTGCAGCCCAGACTGACTATGAGAAGGGAGTAGCTGATACTGCTCTCATCAGCCATCTGAGCCCAAGTGACTGAATCCAAGGCTGTGTTTTAGAGTCAGAGAAGTAGATTCATCAGAAAAGCAGCCAGCTGGAACCATTTATTGTTTATCACCATCAAAATCTGGTTCATATTTTTATGGATAGGTCAACCCAATGACCTGTTGCTTTGGCGCATAAACTATATTAAATCAACATGTTGACCCCTGCATGTTGACTGATTATTTTGACATGTCTTAGATGTCAGAAGAAAATTTCCAAAATATGCCTCTGCTAGGGAAACAGGGCAGTAGACTTAGTACTTCACATTAATCAATGAGGAATTTAAAATTTTTTTGGCTTAAAAATGGTGAACATTTGGAAAAAGGTGAAAAACTTTTTTAAAAAAAGGAAAAAACAGTTTCACAACCCAACCTTATACTTAAGAATATTTTCTTAAGCAGTTTTCTATCCATTCTTTTCTAACTTTTTAATACAAATTTCAAGCATATAGCTAAGTTAAAGGGATTTTACCGTAAACATTCAAAACCTACACTGCACTGTTAACATTGTACTCAGCACCATACTTGCTTCACCACATACCTTGCATCTACCCATCCCTCTCTCCACCCACGTGTCCACATTTTAAAAATGATTAGTTTCCCTCTCCCTAAATAGTTCAGTATCCATGTGATTAGTTGGGTTCCATATTTGGTACAGTTTCTTCATTGGAGGTAAAATTTATATACTGATGTGTAAACCTTAGACTGCCATGGCTGAACACTGAAAAACTTGTACATATATAACTCAAACCTATCAAAATGTTATTAGTTTTCTTTTTCACTTAAACATATTATAAGTGTTTTTCTTATTACAAATCTTAAGTATAATTTTGATGACAATAGTTGTAATATTTTTAATTTAACTCTAATTGAAATTATTTTGGTATTTGGATTTTAGCTGGAAATTTAAGTGGCTCCTTTTCCTAAATCTATTGTCTTGCTATCATTTTTTATTTCTTTTCTCCTCCACTGACATGAATTACTTCCTTACAGTTCTAATGATCGGATGTGTGGTGTTGCATTTTTCCTGTATACTATGATGTGACTTGATCATGTCATGATCATGACTTAACACTCTACAGAAGTACCAGCATCCAAAGCAAAAACTCTTGCATTAAATAATATGGGTTTTTTGGGGATGCGGTCAGTGTTGGCGGATTGAATCTAGGCCTCACCCATGCTAGTCAAACACAGTACCACTGGGCTATACTTCTAGTCCCCACAAAATGGCTTTGTTCTAGTGTCTGTGGAAAGTTAGGGCCTAATGCCCACATATCCTCTGGCCCAAGACTTCCCTTGTGTTTAGAACCAGGTTTTTCATTTGCAGATTGCCGGGCCTCGAAGTTGAGTGGGAGCACTGTTTCTTAGGAAGAGTTCTGGGTCCCACACTTGGGTATACTTTCTCTTCCTCCTTGTATACTTTCTCCAACTTTGTCCAAATGTTCTATTATACACTTTCCTATACAACAAAGTAAATTCAGAGTGTTAGTATCTCAAGTATTCTACCAATTTTAATTATCAATGTCCATAACCTAATACTTTAACCACATAGCCATGAGACTGCTTTCAGCCGACAGTGTGAGCTAAATCACCTGAACTCAGATAGGAGAAATAGTAATCACATTTTCCAACAGAGCTGTCCAACAGAGGCAGAAGTAGACTGAAAGCTTTAAGCTCCCTGTGGCTGGACTCAAGCAGAGTGCTCTGTTGTGAGTGGCTACAAAAGAATTCCTGTCTGAAGGGTGGGTGGGAGAGGGAGAAGAGATTATTTCTAGTTTCTGGTTCATCTAATGATTGTTTTGGCCTTTGGATTAGTCATAAAGTGACATGAGGTTTTCTTTTTAAAAACAGGATATAAAAGAAAAAAAGAAATTCTGCAAGATGTACATAGAGGACCTTGTGAAGGAAGCCACAGAAATCAATATGAAGAATGAAGCTCTGCAGAAACTTTGGCCACAGATGTTCATTGAGCTTGTGAGGGACGCAGTCATAGAAATCCGCAATAAGAACTCCTACATGAAGCTCTGCCTGCAGCAGCTAACTGACCAAAACTAGAAATGGCTTTGTTAGAGTCGATTTGGGCAGTTTTATTTTTTTCAAGGTTGAAAATACACAGGTTAAATGTGTTAAAATGACAACACCACCCTACAAACCAGAAAGAGAAGCATCGAAGCATTATTGCCTACTGTTCCAAAATTAGAATTTAAAAAGGAAAGCAGGAGAAAAGGAGGATTCATTTCCAGTGTACATTGGCCGAGCAGCCTCTGGGAATTTAGGAGGCTTGGGAGTTAGGTTGGCCATGCATCTGGTTCTTGCTGGCTGGTGTCGCTGCTGGAGCCCAAAGCACATACTGTTTGCTGATGGTTTAGCATGAGTTGCTTCTACCTACTTCAGCTGATAATTTTCACATATGCTTTTTTATTTATGTCATGATTTCAAAGCCAAAAATAGGCTCTTTTTTTATGAGTAAAGAATAAACTGAATACATTAGTTTAAAAAGTGTGTTTGCTTCCTTTATGCAGTCGGCATTGTCACATTGTTGTTTATTGTTTGGTTGTTGATCACCTACTTGGGAGGAAGACCTCTTTGTTCTAGGGGTGCTTGCTTGTCCCAACAGGAGGGTGGAGAAAATGGGAATGAGCAAATCCTGGGAGAGGAAGAAAAAGCTTGCTCTTAAGGGTGTCCTGGGTGAATACAGATGCAGCCCAAACCAGTAAGTCTGCTTCTCTGAAAGGTGTTCCCTTCTCTTGTTGACTGTTTGTGTGGCTTTTTTTTTTTTAGGTGTGCATGTGAGCCTGCTCCTCAGAAGTCTTAAAGATACATGGGCGAAAGGCCCTAATTTTAAAAATTCCACTTGAGGATCAAACAGGTAAAGAAGCCACTAGCAGAGGTTTGGCCTAGTTTATGCTGGCAAGGAGAGTGAGTGCAGCCTATTAATGAAGCTAGAAATGACACAACTTTAGTAAAACAGTCTTACAGGTCAATCAGAGGAATTCTTCAATTTGCTCCGATTTTTGTCGGTAGAACCCCAGTTTATGTGAAAACGAGAGAAAATACAACACAGCAAAGCTGGAGATACTTGAAAGGAAGATGAATATTCCACTTCTGCAGACTTCAGAAAGACCCTCATCCTTGAGATCTCTGTCATCCTCCCTTGGAAGCAGCGTTCAAGGTTAGTGGGTGAACATAATCTTTCTGAACATAGGCATTTAAATCACTCTGTTCTCAGCATTTTACCACTTAAGCTACCACTTAACTGATGACCCATTCTCATCCTGTTTCCTCATAATGGCACCTTCATCCTTAAATTGTGATGACAATCAAATATGATAGTGCATACAAAGCCTTTCTCCTAATGCCTGGCACACAACGAGAACCCAATAAATGGGTCTGTTATTCTGTAGGTTTCGGGTTCAACTTTAAGGTTGGTCCCCCAGGACAGGAAGAAGTAGGAGCCTTGTTTAATGACCCTTCAGCTCTCCAAATTGAAACATGGACCCTTTTCTCATCTGGCTGGTGAGTGGAGATCTCTCCTCTTCTTGTTTGGTATAGAAATGAGATCCCAGCTAGAGGGGAGTATTGAGAAGTCACCCAAGAATATCTTGTTCGTGGGGTTCTAGCAGTAGGAAAGAAGTAAGAACTTGTGCTGTGTCGGGAGTCTAGGAATTGCTGCTCACTCTGGGCTTTGCAAATGAATGGCATGGCTGTTTAATTAATAATCTGTCCAATTTCCTCCTTCTCCTCACCTAACCCATTCCTGCCACAAATGATTGACCGTCACATGCATTCTCAGCCCTCCCCAGTTCTAGGAACTTGAATTCTAGGAACTCGAGGAAACCAAGGTCATGGCATTCAGCGAACTGGCAGCAAACCTGCCCTGCACTTCTGGCTCCATCCAGGCCTTCTGCTTCAGGCCTACAAATAGTTCTGTCTTGTTCCTGAAACCAGGCCTCCCTATTCCTCCCTGCTTCGGTCTCTACCTCCTTGTCCGCCTCCATTATGCCACATTCATTACTACTTCTTGAATCCTTATTTTGTCTGATCCCAAACTCCCAGTGGCTACGTTTGCCCATCTGATCTCTCCTCCAAACCCATTTGCTTTCTGGAGTTCCTATGTGAGGACTGGGGGACCTGAGTCTACTGGCTCTGTAATCAAGGGAAGGACGGTCCTGTGTCACAAATGAGGTGATCTGGGAACAGAGTTCCCTTTCCACTTGGACTTTCCAGAGTTTTCAGGGAAGGAAAAGGTGCACACCACATTGCAAGCTAATGTGTGTGGATGGATTGCTTTCTTTCCAAAGAGGATCTCAGGTAGAAACAGAAAAATGTGATCACCTCAAATGCAGAAACATCCAGTATCCCCCAGTTAGGTAGATGCTGCATCCATTTTCTGGTCCAGGAGCTACATGGTCAAGTGTGCTGCTAGATCTATGAGTGGCTTGCTGTTGAATCTACAGCTACCTGAGTGTGCTACTGTGTCCCAGGATGGTCTGGATGGAACTAGCTCCCACTCTCCTGAGCTTTTCTCCACTGGAGGCTCAGCATGTGAGCCAGTGCAGCCCCAGCATGCTCCTGATCCATTCCTGTGATTACTGTTCTCCTCACTGAATGATACGGATCATAAGCTCTTTTACTGCTGTGTTCTTTTTAATGCATCATCTCACTTAAACTGAGCCATAGAGAGGTTCAATGACTTATCCATGGATATTTCAGCCAATCAGTAGTGGACAGGAGCTGCATTCACTGTTATCCTTAAAGATCTGTCATTTGGCATTGTCCAAGGTCCATGGTCTCTCCCAGTCTACTTTCTTGTTTTGCTGTTATGCTGAGGAATTACAAATGAATGATAAGAATTTCTCAAATATACCTATATGTACACACTGAAAAATATTAAGTATGGTACACTAACATGGGATGTATATGAATATATGAACAGAACAATATATTGGCTACATATAAATGAAAAGTATAAAAATATTGGCTGGATTCATATCAGTAATATGTATGGAACCGACTTCAGAAGGGTAAAAAGAGCAAGAATCAAATTAGGGAGACCAATTGGGAGAGTATTATTGCATACTGATCTAGGCAAGATATAAGGGTGACTCAGATGAAAGGAGAACAGCAGAGCTATCAGGAAGTGGTTGGATCTTGGGTGTATTCTAGAGGGAGAGCCAACAAAATTGACTGATAGAGAGCTGGGGATTTAGCTCAGTGGTGCTGCCACCTGCCTCACAAGCACAAGGTCCCCAGTTCGATCCTAGGTACAAAAAAAAATTGATTGATAGGTTGACTGTGGACTATGAAAGCCAGGTGCCAGTGGCTTAGACAACTGCAAAGATGCAGTTGCCATCAACTGAGATGGGAATGGGCTATGAATGGAGCTTCTTTTGGAAGAAAGAACAGGGATTCCATTTTGTATGTATTGAGCTTGAGACCCTTGTTAAATCTCCAAATGCAATGAGTAAGTAGGTGTGGATATAAGAGTTGAGAGTTAAGAAGTGTGGGTTGAGCTAGAATATAAAATTTGGAGTCCTCAGGACATAGAAGTACTTGTTGTATTATCTTTTTTTGTTTGTTTTGTTTTTCTGAGACAGGGTCTCACTATGTAATTGAGACTGACCTGGAACTCACTATGTAGCCCAGGCTGGTCTCAGACTCACAGCCTGGTCTCAGACTCTCCTGCCTCAGCCTCCCAAGTGCTGGGATTACAGGCATGGGCCACCATGCCCAGCTTTGTTGTATTATCTTTAAGAGAATAAGCCTGTCACTGTTTAAAGATAATCATGTTTTAAATTTTGATTTATCTAAGGTTTCTCTTTATATAGTTCATGTTTATAGTACATAGTTTTACATTCCTTATGAGGAATTTCTAAGATTTCTTATGTAGTCAAATCTCATTGTTTTCTTTATTATTTCTTTCATTATAATTATACTTATTATCTTCCCATAGCATTAATTCCATGCTTATCTATTAGTAATTGTTTTTTAACAGACCAAAAACATGTCTTCTTTTGGCAGATCTGGGTTTTGTTCTTCCATATCCCAGATTATGTAATCAAATATTCTTGAAAAAGAAGGAGGGAGGGGAAGGAGGGAAGGAAAGAAGAAAGGAGAGAAGAAGAAAGGTAAGGAGAGAAGGTAGGAGTTTGGCTCGTTAGGGCAAAATGCAGACTAGAATAGAGAGACTCCCCACTAAAATAGTAAGTTTAAACCTTAAAAAGCAAAGGTTAGATTTCCTGACCTGCTTTGACGGATCAGTTGGAGATGGAATGCTTGCTGTCGCCAAGAAGTTCAGAGCCAAGTTTGAAATTTGGTCATAGCAATGTGGACAATCTTTATTGATGGGATATTTGTTATCTTTGGTCTGGATTTTCCCTTTATATTTATGTTTTCCTGGCTCATTGTATGTGTCTTTTGTTGCAAAATATCCCAGATCCTGTATGGGACGAGCTAAAATGGATTCAAAATCCCAAAGAATGAATGACTTCTAAAGAATAAATCTTCCTTGGGGAGTGGAATACATTGCAGCTTCTCTTCAAGAAACAATGAAACTATTTACTAATTCCTTGTTGCAGTTCCGCTAAACCTCGGAAGTCAGATTAACTTCTCCTCTTTGTTGATCTTGAAATATTTCATCATGCAGAAGTGCATGTAGAATAGTGTCTCAAATAAATACCCTACAATCACCACCAAGCATAATACATCTTAATATTTTCCACATTTGTTTCAGATTTTAAAAATAACACATTGGAAATAGAGACGGAGGCCCTGTGTACCCCCTTCACCTCCCTAAAGGTAACTACTATACCGAATTTCATGTTTATTATTCATTCATGCTTTCATACTATTCCTATCTTTATGCATAAATGCATAGAGTTTGAGTATTTACATTTTCCAAATTTATATAAATGATATCTTGTGATGCCTTTGCCTGCATCTTTTTCGCTCTACATTATGTTTCTAAGGCTCACTCACCCTCATCGATGATGGTTCTTTCCTTTTCTCTGCTGCTTGATGATGTTCAGTCGTATGGCCAGTGCCCAATTTAAGTGTCTGTTGCCCTGTTGGTGAACATGAGGAGGTTTCTAGTTTAAAGCTGGTGCAGATGCTTCTGCTCTGAATATACCTGTTCCCATGCGTGTCTGAGGGGCACACAGTTCACAGTGGAACTGCTGGGCCTTGTGCACATGTGCAGCTGTCCTCAGTGTTGTCACACTGCTTCCTGAAGTGATGTGTGTCAAATTCTCCCGTGAGCAGGGAAGTGCAAGCTCCAGTAGTCCCTTTTACTCACCAACAACTAGAATTTTCAGTTTTTGCCGTCTAATGTGTGAGTGTGTGTGTGTGTGTGTGTGTGTGTGCATGCTCACACTTGGTGGCTTATGTGCAAGAGGTTTTTATTCCCCTTAAGATGAATTTTATTTATATTGAAACACACTAAGATGTTCATCTAATGAGTTTTGAAATTACAGTCAATATCCCAGTTAAGATCTAAGACATTGAAATCACTTCAGAAAGGTTCTTTTTGTCCATCCCTACCCCTCCGCTTTAAGCAACTGTTGCTCAGATTTCTTTCTCCATTGTTTTATCTGTTCTGGAACTTGCTATGAATGGAACCATCCAATATGCACCATTTTGTGTCTGTCTTGTTTTACCCAGCACAATGTTTTAAAGAATAATCCACATTGTTTTATTTATCAATAATTCATTATTTTTATTGCTTGGTATAAAAATATCATCATTTGTTTATCCATTCTATTGGGTTGTTTCCAACTTGGGGCTCTTTTGAAAACAGGCATTTTTATACAAATCATTTTGTACAGTAGGATTGGTGATAGAGTATCTATAAGTTTAACTTTATAAGGAACTGCCATAGATTTTTTTAGTGATGTAATTTTATGCCTGCTCTGGCAACATATAGAGAGTTCTAATAGCTTCACATATTTGCCAATATTGGTGGTTAGCTTTAAAAAATGTTTTTAGCAATTCTCATGTGGTTACACTTAGCCATCTCATTGTTATTTTAATTTTATTTTCCCTGATGTATAATTGTGTCACTCACACTTTTCTGTGTTTGTGGTCATATCTTCTTTTGAGAGGTCTGTTGCTCATTTTCTTAAAACTTGAATTGTCTTTATTATTGATTTGTATAAGTTATATATAAGTTCTAGATATAATACTTTAATTTTGAACTATAATAAAGTCCTGCACATCCATTTTTAAATACAAGGGGCTTTTATGTTCCCCTTAAAACAGTTTTCCTGCCCTAAGTTTTCAGAGATACTCTCTCTCTTCTGTTTTTTTCTAGCAGCTTGATAGTCATAGCTACTATACTCAGTGTGGTAGTGCCCTTCATATAAGCAGTACAGTTGGTGTGTAGTAGATCCCAAACTTCGCTTTCTTTTCTCTTGCAAACTCAGTCATTCAGCATAGCTTGGTGCTAGTGGTCTTTTCCCCCAGGAGTTGCCTTGGCAGTTTTTCTTTCTTTTTCTTTTTCTTTTTGAAACTCAACTGATCAATATGTAGATAGTCTCTCTACACCTACTATTCTTTTCCTCTTTCCATTTTTATACAAATATTGCACTGTCTTACTGCAGCCTATATCAGCCTTGAAATCAGGTAATATAACTACTTCAACTTCTTTGTTCTTTTAAATTTTCTTTTTGCAGTACTGGGGCTTGAACCCAGGCTCTCACACATGCTAAGCAAGTGCTCTGCCACTGAGCCATAGCCCAACTTTGTTGTTCTCTTTAAAGGTTATTTTAGCTGTTTTATATCTTTACATTGCCATAAAAATATTAGCATCAGCTTTCCAACATATTTTTTAAAAGACTTTTGGAATTTTTGTTGGGATTCCATTGCATCTATAAATTAATTAGTGAAGGTTTTAAACTATGATTGTCATCATGCAACATGATTTTTTTTTTTTTTTTTTTTTTTTACCGGGTTTTGAACTTGGGTCCTTGCGT
>NW_022900937.1:21161709-21173145 GCF_012274545.1 Fukomys damarensis
TTTTTTTTTTTTTTTTTTTTTGGTACCGGGTATTGAACTTGGGTCCTTGCGCTTGCAAGGCAGGCCACCGAACCACTGAGCTAAATCCCCGGCGCAACATGATTTTTTATTCGAATAATTTTTTCACAAAATCTTATAAGTCTCTGTAAAATTTATTCTGAAATAAATGTATTCCTGAACCTGTGTTATGGATTGGGTATTAAATGCCCTTCAAATTCAAAGGCTCATATGCTAAATGCTTTGTCACCATCAGTGTCATAAATAAGAGGTGGCAGAGCCTCTAGTAGGGGCGGGGCCCAGTAGGAGGAAGTGAAGTTAGTAGAGGGCCTGTCCTTTCTGCTCCCTTTTTCTCTGCTCCCCAGCTGCCAGATTGTGATCAGCTTCCCCTTCACACCCTGCCACAATTACACACTGCTGCCACAGTGTCCCCTGTGAAGCTGTACATGTTCCTTCCTTCCTTACTAGCCATATTGGCTTATCGGTAAGGATTGGCATGCATATACATTCCTGCTTCTTCAGCCAGGTATTTAGCTCAGTGGCTCCAATGCCTGCCTGGCAAATGCAAGGACCCAAGTTCAATCCCCGGTGCCAAAAAACAAAAACAAAACAAAATAACATTCCTGCTTCTTCCAGTCTTTGCTGAGAGCTCCAGTTTTTCTCTAGCCTTCCTAGATTGCACTATTGATGAGTGTTAACTGCCTGGGGTAAATGGAGCATGGCAACAGACAGACAGACTTCTCATGTATTGTCCTCACTGTCATGGCTCCACACTGGCTGACAGAACAAGCATCCTCTACATGTCCCAGCCCTCCTAGAGCCACCATCCATTCTGGTTGATCTGCCCTTTCCTCCTGACCGTCAGTGCCCACAGGCCTACACCATGCTCACTGCAGTATTTCTTTGGCATAGAGCCTTACTCCTCAAGCCCCTTCTCATGTTAGGAGCCCTCAGGACGGCACCATTCTCCAAGTCCACAAACCGATGAAGATAAGGAGGTGACTTGGGTGGCTTTTCCCCTCTTTATGTTCAGTCAGAGCCATCAAGTGTCCCCTGTTCCCAGGGGACAGAACCCCATCATTCTCACACCTCCCACATTGTTATCTATTTCTTCACCTAACATACTGAAAAGTCATATCCTTAGCAACTTCATTTCAGTCACTCATTTATTTTTATTATATTCTCAAGGCCAAGAAAATACAAACCACCATTTCTTCAATGAATAGAGCAGGAATGGATCACTTCCATTAACATATTAACAATTTTCCTTCCTGGAAACATAGCTGATATTCAGCTCCATCACAATTGTATGAACCCCTCTTATTCAGTAGTCATTAACTGAAACAAATAAAGAAACTTCTGCAGCCTGAGGTTTTCCTGGGAGGAATATTGTTGAGCCTCCTTCCCTCCTATGCCCCACGTGGTTGCCAAGCTCTGATTCATGCTGCGCACAGCCTGGCCTTAATCCAACCATAAACATCTGCCTGTATAGACGCGTGAGAGCAACTGGTCTCCACCGTATGTGCCATTGACATTATACAACATCCAGAAATAATAATTGGTACAAGAATTTCAGTCTTCTATTCAAGCAAAGTATTTGACATTAACTTTATGGCTAATTTATAAGTTCTGGATTAGCAGTATGGTTCATACCAGTTTCACTCTAAGGAATGCAGCACCAAGGGCCCGGCAATTTTGATCTCTGCTTCACCTTTAGCAATAAAGCTTATTAATTTCATACTGAAAAGCATTTTTTATTTTTTCCATGAAAATTAAATTTATTTACCAATTCTTTGCCTTGTCTGACGGTTATGTACAGCCCACAGTGGCTGGGGACCTCTATTGAATGGTTCCATAGTAAATAACAAAATAAGAGCTGGAGAAGAAAGGCTCATCAGTGAAAGAAAAGTCGGATCCTATGTGGACATAGTAAACTGCACTCGTGATTCCTATTCACAGTTCTGTTTTTCATCTGTTTGTGTAAATAATCATACTTGAAGATTCTATTTTCTCAGCATCTTACTTTTCTCATCCTATATTTGTACTGGAGTCAGCACACTGTGTACGTTTATATTAATTGGATTTTAGTATTCATCTAATGCTATGTTAATATTAATATAAATATTGTTATGTTCATCACTACCCTTGACCTTAGTGAACTGGAGATAGTCACATCACAATAGAAACAACAAATGGGTAACTTAAGGAAACATTCGTTCAACAAATATTTATTGAGCGCTTAATTGCAAGCACTGTGCTAGGCTAGGGTTATAAAAATGAGCTGTACTGGCTGTGGCTGCACAGAATGCCCAGTGAAGTGAGCAGTAATACGCAAGTGACAAGCGGCTACATTACCTCAAAGGAGTCACTCTGATTCTCAGCAAAGGATGACTAATTGTTCTGATTGGAGTATAAAAATAAGAATGTATCTACACTTCAGTAAAAACTGTCAATGTTCCATATTTGTGAGATACATGTAAAAGTGACTTCAAAGGCAGTTTTGAGCCGAGTATGGCAGTCCATACCTGCAATCCAGGCGGGAGGATCACATATTTGAGCCCAGCCTTGATAATTCAGGAACTTAATGAGACCCTAAGTAGCTCATGGCAGAGCACCTCTGGGTTCAATTCCTAGGAGCAGGAAAAAAGAAGTTTGTTTTTGTTTGTAGTATTGGGGATTGAACCCAGGGCCTTCACCTGTAGAACACAGGCCCACTCATTTAGACTTCCTGGGTCCGCCAGTGGTCTGGAGACAATGTTTTGAGAAACACTCATATAAGCTTGGGTTTTTGTTTTTGGCTTCCCTTTTAATATTATCCTTCACCCGTGTAGCAGAAATTTGGTTGGGTAGAACTGATTTTCCTTCCTAACTCTAGAGATGGTCTTTGATTCATGTAAGCCAACTACCACCTTCTGTCTCCATTCGTTATGCAGTGAATCAGACCCAAGCCAATCCATGTCTGAAATTTCTTGGCATTAGTAACTGGCTCGAGGAAGTCCAATAAGAGAAGAGTGGGCTTTTTGTCTGGTTTGTGTGGTTGAGAATAGGAAAGCTCTCCCCATCCTGCTGAGTGTGTGGTATTTGAGTGTAAAGCCTGTAGATCCTGCAGCCGCTTTCCTAGCTTGAAGGAAGCCAGCCACATTCCAAAGGTGAGAGCTGAGAAATCATAGAGAAGGACAGCAGGTGCCTGGACTGACCATACTTGAAGCTGCTTGGACTGACCATACTTGAAGCTGCTTTGTCTCTGCAAATGGAGATCTGGGGCCACAGCAAGGAAGATGCAAATGCTTGGGTCTGGAGTCATCTGAGGTTGATGCTGGCTACCAGCTGGAATCTCAGCTATGCTGTCACCCAAGACACCTGCACATGGCCTCTTCAAGTGGCTGCTTGGGTTTCCCCAGAGCATGGTGGTTGGGGGCCAGGAGAAGTCATCCTATTCTCTCTCCCATTTTTCACAAAACCTCAGAAGCCATATATCCCCTTCAGATGCAATAGGGAATATGCCCAGATCTCAAGCACAGCATCCAAGTCACATGGTCAGAAGATCATGTGATATGGAAATACTATGTGGCCATTTTACCATAGCTACTATGCTGTCTCTTGCCTCCAAGACCTTGGGCATTTCGTAACATTTCTGCTTTGTCACTCAACTGAATCACACACTGGGTGAGGTATCTTCATCAACATGCTCAGAGCACTCAACTTCTTTTGCAGAGTTTACTTATAACCTCCTGATTACCTGCTTGTCTCCTCCTGCAGTCTGTACCATCTGCATATCCAGCATGTAGAACAATACTGTATCTGGAATGAGTACTACAGCTTGACCTGAGAGCTTTGTTTCAATGTGATTCTTATTTCAGAGACAGTTTTCCACCTCTGGCTTTTAACATCCTTACACCTGTGTTAGTTTTGAGCCCTCTGCACTGACATCCCTATGCACCTTCCAGATGGAAAGTGCAGACTTATAAACCAGCCATCAAAGGACATTCTGAGCTGTCCCATGGTGGCCCTCCCTGGAAACCAATGGTTCACTACATAGCAAAGCCTGCCAAACAGGAAAAAATACATAATTCTGATACTAGTAATAAGAAGTGAAGCCTCATGAATGGAAATCATTAAGATGAAAGTGCTATAAAGAGAAAGGAAAGAACAAAATGTAAAAAAAAAAGTACAAAATGCTGGCGATATATCATCAAAGATAGGATCTGAAAAGCAGGATGATGCCGTGGATTTTTGTCCATTTTGCTTTTCTTTTTAGCTCTCTCAGAATGAAAGTCCTGCGATATACATACATAAATTTTTTTGTTGAACTTTTGATTTCTTAGCACTTTTACAAGGACACATTGCACAATAAAAGAGAGGATCACGTACACTAAGTAAAATGTAAGGCTCCAAATTAGGCTACATCAGTTCCACAGGTCAAGTTTGATAGCAATTGAGTATCCAACTTACGTTGACTATAGTGACTATGGGATATGTGGTCCTGAAAGAAAACTTAAATGTGCCTGATAGAAGCAGAGGACTGTACAAGCCTGAGGTTTGGCAGGAGATCTTCTTAAATATAAGCAAAGGCCTACTGTCACTACTATGGTAAACATTTCCCAAGGAATGGCTCAGGGTTTCCCATCTCGGAATTGCTAGTAGAAGTTTTGCAATTCACTTGCCTGTCTTCAGCACTTTCCTAGACCAAATCTGTGGATTAGGCTCCCAGATGATTCTCTTACTCACCAAGTTTGGAACAAGTGTTTTGGTAGATGCTGGTGTTAGAGCCGCGAGCCCCTTAGCGTCCACTTTGGTCTCACCAAACTTTGAATTTGGTCAAACCCTAGATAATATAAGCCCCCTAGAAACATGAAGAAATGCTTTTGTAACAAGAGAAGAATTCAAAGAAACTTTTTGCAATTGGCTTTGAAAATGCTGACTTTGCACATTTTCAAATGTCCATGGCCTATTCCTTTCTCCCAGGCTGAATGTGGTGCCGCAGATGGGGTAGCCATTCTTTCAGCTGGATTCTATGAGGCACTTGTCATGTGGTTCAGCTGAATACAAAACTAGACAAGGGGAAGTAGCCAGGAGTGGGGCATGTTTTGAATATGCATAAGGATCGTGTTTCTAGCTTCCACCCTGACAGAGATGGAAATAGTGATGGGACAGGGCTGACTGACCGTCCATCTGTGGAGCAAGTGAGACCTTCAACCTGCGTCCACCCCAGCACTGGATGTCAGAACACCGAGATTTTTGGCACCCTGATCAACAGAAAGTAAGATTTAGTCCCCAAACTTACAAACATGGTCAACAACAGGGACATGAAGACACCGTGGCCAACCATGAAGAGCCCGATGAGTGACACCAACTAGAATTCAGCAAAACAGAGTATGAAAATATGCACTTGCTTACTCCCATAGAGCCTGGGCCTTAGTGTATTTCCTATATAATGCATCTGAGTTCAGTCAAAACTGCTCAGATTTGCTGGTTGTTTCAGTAGCCCTTGTATTGTGGTGTAGGAAAGAAAGTGTACAAATACCACCCTCACTTCTTTCCTCCTTCCCTCTCCCTGCCTTGCTCCCGGCTTCTCGTATCTTGCTGCAAATCTTCTCTCAGTATCAGTCATTATCTTTTTATCTGTCTTCTCTACCTTTATTTTTGGGCCCAGATTTCTCTGTAATCCTCTTGCTGTCATTCCTGCCCCATCCCTTCAGAGGCTTCTTTCCCACACACTTTCTATCCCCAAAATATACATTCTACCTCTCATTCCATTAATTTTTCAAAAGCTACCAAATATTCTAAAACCAATATGAGAAGAACACTCAAGAAGGAGATTGGGTAACATTTACAGTTGGAGGAACAACACATCTCTAATTAAACACATGTAGTTTAAGAAGATGATCACATATCACTCTGCACCCTCTATCCTTGAGCTTTGGCAGCTCTTTTCCATGTTAACCTCTGGGCTAGCCTTGGACTTTGCTTTAACCAGCATCACTGTTTCTGTGTTGGAGCATCTTCAGTTTCAGTCTCTCAGTCTTCTCATCTGTTATTCAGTCTTCTTGTCACTGGGACAAAAGTACCTGACACTCACAAGTTAAAGGAGGAGAGGTTTATTTTTGCTCATGGTTTCAGAGGATTCAGTCCATGGTTGGCTGACTCCAAGGTGCAAAAGCCTGGAAGCCAGGCTGTCTTGCATGACAGCCAAGAAGCAGAGATAGAAGGGAGGAGCAGGGGACAAGAATGCACCATTCCAAGTCACATCCCCAAGTGACCCACTGCCAATCAAGCCCCACCTCCTAACTGCACAGTCAGCCATGAACTCATCAGTGGATTAATCCACTAATTCAAATGGCACCCCCATCATCCAGTCACCTTCTAAAAGCCTGCCTCTGAATATAGGAGACTTTTCAGGGATATTCTAGTTCTAAACCAAAACAGTGTCTCAGTCTTCAGAGACCCCCATGAACATTTTCTTTTAATCCTTGTTTTCATGTGGAGCTCTAGAAGTTATTCCCAGTGATATTCTGTGGAAAGGGAGGTAAGATATTTAGATAAGGTGGAGCAGAGGCCCTGAGACAAAGAGAAGAGACCGGAGTTGTTTCCATCTTATTTTCCACCATCTTGACACCCTCAAGGCAGGGAAAGAGCTGGACCATATTAGAAGTGCATTTTTACTGACAATGATTTTAATGACACTGATTTTATTTTTATTGCTGTTGTTACTGAATAAAAAGTGTTAGTATCAGGAGATACCATTTACTCTAAGAAAAGTTGGGGCCAGGGATGATTTAGCTCAGTGATTCTGCCGCCTTCCTGGCAAGCTCAAGGACCCGAGTCCGATCCCCGGTACCAAAACAAAAACAAGAAAAGTTGGGTACAGCAGTAGAATATCTTTAAATTTAAAAATTCACCAGACAATATGATTTATTTTAAAGTCACATTTTTTTTAATTCAAATGGCTCAAGAGCCTTGGCAGAAGTTTTACCCATTTCCTTTCATCCACATCCTCCCAGGCCTCCTATTTAACACTATTGTTAAGTAAAAGAGACCAGAACTTTTCACAGAACAGATGATGCCTTGTGTGGGAAGGAAAAAAAGAATCAGAAGGAGCCTGGAATAATCTGTTGTTACCAGAAAGTAAAAATCTCATTTTTTAAAAAATGTTTGGGTCAAAACAAAGGATCTGATGTAAGGGTTCCACTGACTCAGCTGTAACCACTGAAGTATAAAATATTGTTCTTATAATGCGTACATGAAGCAAGTTCTGCCTAGGGAGGGCCCTGGATTCATAATTATACCCATATAAGAAAAATGAATGCAATTAGTACCAAAATATGGTTGTAACCAAAAATGAGTAATTTATTATAGATGTATTTCCTATTAATGGATTTTAATAAGTGGGCATTGTTTTCATGTGGCTATGTTATTTCTCTCACTATATTACTCTTTAATAAAAATTTGAATATATAGACATATTTGTTTCTGAGGAAATATCAGGAATCAAATAAATGAATAAAATAATAACAAGAACTCTCTCAGAAAGCAAAAGGGTTGGTTCAGTTAGTAGTGGGATAAACATATAATAATCTAGGTGAATAGAAGTTCTAACAATCAGGATCAGTGAGTACACTAACACAGAATAAAAAAGTACGAGTAGAATAAAGATTCAGTAGGGTTCCCTTAGTCCATTTGGGCTGCTATAACAAAATACCATAAGCTAGGTGGCCTATAAACAACACCTTATTTATTTCTCATCATATTGGAGCTGGGGAGACCAACAAGCAGATTTAGTGTCTGGTGTGAACCCATTCCCCATAGACAGCTGCCTTCTTTCTGTGGCCTCACATGGTGGGAGAGCCAAGAAAGCTCACTAGGGTATCTTTTCCATGGACACTAATCCCATTCATGGGGGAAGTTATTACCTAAACCCTCCCAAAGACCAGACTAATATTATCATGCCTTTGGGCATTAGGATTTCAGTACATGAGCTAGGAAAGAAGACTGTAAACATTCATCCCATAGCAAGGGTCTTCCAAGAAAATGAATTAACCAAATGTACCAGAGAGGAGGCATATACTCTGCCCACCCAGTGCCTCATCACACAGGAAATGAAGCCACTAGATAACCCTGCTCATTTTAATAAAACACTAACACAAAATACATAATTCTTTAAAAAGGTAATAGACCAAGTCGGTAGATCATACTGATAGAACATAGGGTTTTGTAACTTTGACAGAGTGAGACCTTAAAAGTACATCATTTCCTGAAAGCAGCAGGTTGTAAAAAATATAAGTAAAGGTGTGACCTTAAAAACTACATTGTGGTAGAGCAGGAAGTCAACTTGGCCTGATGTCGAGTCATCCACTGAGCCTGAAAATGCACCAACTGGGAATCCAGACCCCGCAGCCTTTCGGGACTGAGCACACTTTTTTCTTTGGGGTCCAGTAATATTACTCCACCCCTGGGAAGGAATATAAATATATTACCGAAACTCTAGGAAGATATTAAAATAAGTATACTAATATCCCCCAGGAAGGTATAAAACAAGCACATAAATTATGTAAGAAATGAATAAGTCCATTGTTCTGAGGTTTTAGAATAGGTTGAAGTGTGAGTGTAATAATAAGCTTTGTAGTCATTGAATTAACAAACATTTTATATTTCAAGTGCTCAAAAATCACCATAGTGAATTTATAATCATATATTAAGTAATTTAAGAGAATTTAATCAAATTACAGTTAAATTACCAAAATAACTTGTTTTTAACGTAAATGTAGGCACATATTATTAGGTATGTGAGTTAAACAATTTGAACATTAAACAAAATAAAGTTTTCAGTTCCTGATAAGAAAATTGAGAGACTTGGTCTGTGATGCCCAAAGTCAACCCAGAGGAAATGACAGACAGCAACAGAAACCCTTTGTTGTGCATTAGAATCATTCAGGGGGGCTTTAAAATGTGTGATAATCAGGGGTCCCCTGCAGAAGCAGATCTGGACATTGCTATCTTTAAAATGCTCCTTGATCCCTGCAAATACACAGCCAGGATCAAGGAACTGAAAGAGGGAGGGAAGCCAGTGTAGTCAGAAGCATTCACATAAAAACCTGTGAGGAGTCCAGAGGAGAGCAAGACAGCTGCTACAGCAGCCGGTGACCCTCTGCAGTTAGGACCCAGGAAGCAGTAGGTGCATCGTGGAAGGCAGATGGTGCTCTTCCCTCTTCCCTTCAGTGCCTTGCAGGAACCCTGCTTACCTCATCTCTGCTGCAGAACAGAAATTAGCAACAGCAGCTCAGATGCCAGGCGTGTGTGTGTTGCGAGCAGAGAGGAAATGAAAGGCTGTGTGGTGGGGAGAATCTCAGGGCCGTGTGCAGACCCTGCCAGTTGAGAATCTGGCACATTTTACAGCCAGCTTCCCACAAAGCCTTCGCTTTCTCATTCATTACCTCCTCTTATCTCCCGGAGATAACCCAGTCCTCTCCTGGAGTTTAGGGCGAGTCTGAATGGAGGAGATACTGCAGATGGAGCAGGTGTGCAGCTTCTGCGCTGTGTGGTGTCCGCATTCCTGAACGCCTTCTGCAAAGTCCTCCCTGAATAGATCCAAAGGTCGGGGCCACACACATGATGTTCTCTGTGCACTCATGTTAGAAATAAGTTTCAAAAGAACAATCATTGAAGGCATTTCACCACGGGCCTCTGTGCATCTTCTGAGCAGAGTCCCGCCAGCTTTTGTTCTGAGAGCCTTGGAAGATAGAGATGGTCTGCCCTTCCAGGGCACAGGGCTGGTGTGGTGTGCTTGCTGTCCAGTAAAATGAAGAGGATGAATCCTTCACGGCAAAGCTGGCGCGGGATGGCTCATAACCTCTTATAAAAGACTCCATATGGCCAGGGTCCTAAATACATGATTCAGACTCACCTACAGCACCCTCTCACACCCACAGGGGCATTACTCCCATGGCACTTAAGAAGCAAGGGAAACCTATGAGAAAATGAAGCAGTTAAGCCCTTTGTCATTGTTCCAGGAATCGCATGTCTTCTGAAGGCTTTTTGAAACTGTGGCTGGCTAGTTCATTAATTGGCACGTAGGACAAAATCCACTATTATTCACATTTGTGTTTGTTTGTTCGCTTGTTTTTTGCATTACTGGGGATTGAAGCCATACCTGTGGTGCTGAGCTATAGCCCCAGCCCTTTTTTATTCCTTTAAATTTTTTTTCAGCTTTTATTGAGTTTATTGGTAAATTTTAGGGATACAATACAGTTACATTCATTGTTGGAATCTTCTACCTCTACATGACAGGTCTTGGTTCTCATTTATTGCCCTTGTCCCTGCCCTCCCTTCACCCCCTCCTCCCCTTCCCATCTACAAACACTTTATTTCCATCTTTTCATTATCTCACATTTTTTTCTTTTCCCTTATTACCCTTCCCCTACTCATCCCACCTTCCCTACACTTTTAGCCCCTTTCTTCCCATTTCACAATGTCAGTAATCTTATTAGTATCTTATGTATTATTGCACTTTAATCACACCAGAGAAACTATTTGGTATTAACACATGTGTGACTTATTCATTTCACTTAGGAGTATATCCTCAATATGTATCCATTTTCCTATGAATGAATCTATTTTCTCATTCTTTATGGCTGAGTAATATTCCATTTTATAGAAAAACCACATCTTCTTTATCCAGTTTCCAACTGATAGGCAAATGGGCTGTTTCCAAGTTTTAGCTATTACAAACTGTGCCGCTATCAACATGGGTGCACATACATCACTGTGATATGATTCTTTTAGTTCTTTTGGAAAGATGCCCAGCAGAGGGATGCCTGGGTCAAATGGAACCTCCAGTCCAAGCTCTTTGAGGTATCTCCGTATTGATTTCCACAGTGGTTGCACCAGTCTGCAGTCACACCAACAATGGAGAAGGGTTCCTTTCTCCCCACAACCCTGCCAATATTTGCTATTGTGTGATTTCTTGATAGTAGCCATTCTTTGTGGGGTGAGGTGGAATCTCAGTGTTGTTTCCATCTGCATCTCTCTAATGACCAGTGATGTGGAGCATTTTTTCATATATTTACTTGCTGCTTTTACTTCTTTGTCTGAGAAGTGTCTGTTCATTTTGGATGCTCATTTTTGGATCGGGTCTTTACATTTGGGGTGGCTGATTGTTTTGAGTTCTTTATATATTCTAGATAATAGTCCTTTGTCTGAGGAGCAGCTGGTAAAAATATTTCCCACATTGTAAGTTGACTCTTAGTTCTGCTGATGGTTTCTTTTGCAGTACAGAAGATTTTTAATAAGATGAGATCCCAGGGGCCAGGGATTTAGCTCAGTGGTTCGGTAGCCTGCCTTGCAAGCACAAGGACCCGAGTTCAATCCCTGGTACCAAAAAAAAAAGATGAGATCCCAGTTGTTGATTCTATCTGCTAGTTCCTGTGCTACTGAGGATTTATT
>NW_022900937.1:21173651-21202692 GCF_012274545.1 Fukomys damarensis
GCATATTGCATTGAATCTGTATAGCAGTTTTGGTAGTATGGCCATTTTCACTATGTTAATTCTTCCTACCCAGGAGCAGGGGATATCTTTCCATTTTTTTTATATCCTCTTCAATTTCTTTTTTCGGAGTGCTATAGTTTTCAGTGTAGAGATCTTTTGCTTCTTTTGTTAGATTGACTCCTAGATAATTCATTTTTTTTGATGCTAGTAAAAGGAATTTTTTCCCTTATTTCTCTCTCAGTGAGTCTGTTATTTGTGTATAAGAAGGCTATTGATTTTTAGGTGTTGACCTTGTATCCAGCTACTCTACTGAATCTGTCAATTAAGTCTAGAAGCCTTTTGGTGGAGTTTTTTGGGTCTTCAATGTAGAGTATCATATCATCAGCAAATAATGACAGTTTAACTTCTTCCTTTCCTATCTTTATTGCTTTAATTTCTTTCTCTTGTCTAATTGCTGTGGCTAATGTTTCCAGAACTATACAAAGAGGAGTGGTGATAGTGGGCATCCTTGTCTTGTTCCTGATTTTAACATGAAGGTTTTCAGTTTTTGGCCATTTCATATGATGTTGGCTGTTGGTTTAAATAGCCTTTATTAAGTTGAGATATAGACCATCTATTCCAGTTTTATGCAGGGTTTTTATCATGAATGGGTGTTGAATTTTGTCAAATGCTTTTTCTGCATCTGTTGAGAGGATCATATGATTTTTGTCCTAGACTTTGTTAATATAATGTATTACATTTATTGACTTACATATGTTGAACCACCCTTGCATCCCTGGAATAAATCTGAACTTGGTCAGGATGTATGATCTTCTTGATAATCCTCTGTATTCTGTTTGCTAGTATCTTATTAAGGATTTTTGCATCTATATTCATTAAGGAGATTGGCCTGTAGTTCTCTTTTTTAGTTGCATCTTTCCCTGGTTTGGGAATCAAAGTGATACTTGCTTCCAGGAATGAATTTGGAAGTATAGCTTCCCTTTCAATTTCATTGAAAAGTTTGAAGAATAATGGCAGTAGTTCTTCTCTAAATGTCTTGTAAAATTCAGCAGTGAATCCATAGGGGCCTGGGCTCTTGTTGGTAAATTTTTAATTACATTTTCAATTTCACTGATTGTAATTGGGATGTTTAAAATGTTTTTATCTTTTTTGTTCAACTTTGGTAATTCATAAGTATCTAGAAATCTGTCCATTTCTTCTGTGTTTTCCATTTTATTGGAGTACAGGTTTTCAAACTAGGTATTCATGATCCTCTGGATTTCTATTGGATCTGTTGTGACTTTGCCTTTTTCATTCCTGATCGCATGGATCTGAGCCTTTTCTTTCCTTTTTTGGATAAGATTAGCTAAGGGTTTGTCAATTTTATATATTCTTTCAAAAAACCAACTCTTTGTTTCATTTATTTTTTGTATCATTTTCTTAGTTTCCATTGCATTGATTTCTGCTTGAATCTTTATAATTTCCTCTCTTGTTTGAGCTTTGTGTTTTTCTTGCTCTTGTTTTTCTAGGAGTCTAAGATTCATCCTTAAGTTGTTTATTTGAACTCGCTCTGTTTTCCTAGTGTGGGCATTCAGTGCTATGAATTTTCCACTTAGAACTGCTTTCATTATGTCCCATAGATTCCTGTATGTTGTATTGGTATTTTCATTTATTTGTAAAAACTGTCTAATTTATTCTTTAATTTCCTCTGTAATCCATTGATTATTCAGGAGAGTGTTGTTCAGTTTCCATGTGCTTGTGAAGTTCCTACAGTTTCTTGTGCTATTGATCTCCAGCTTGATTGCACTATGATCTGATAATATACAGGGGATGACTTCAATTCTTTTGCATTTATTCAGACCTGTTCTATGAGCCAATATGTGGTTTATCTTGGAGAATGATCCATGTGCAGCTGAAAAGAATGTATATTCTGATTTTGTGGGGTGGAATACTCTATAAGCATCTATTAAGTCCATATGTTCCAGAGCTTGGTTCAGTTCTATTATTTCGTTGTTGATTTTCTGCCTAGATGATCTGTCAATTTGTGATAGTGGGGTATTTAAATCCCCCACTAAAATTGTATTAGTGCTTATTTGATTTTTCATGTTACTTAATATTTGTTTTATATAGTTCGGGGCATTTATATTTGGTGCATATATGTTTATGATTGTCATCTCTTCCTCTTGAGTTGTTCCCTTTATAAGGATGTAGTGGCCTTCTTTGTCTCTCTTAATGAGTTTTGGTTTGAAATTTACTTTGTCTGTGAATAAGATTGCTACCCCTGCTTTTTTCTGGGCTCCTGATGCGTGAAGAATTGTTTTCCATCCTTTCACTTTAAGTCTATGGGCTTCCTTTTGCACTAGGTGTGTTTCTTGTATACAACATATTGTTGGATTTTGCTTCTTAATCCATTCTGCCAGTCTATTTCTCTTGATTGGTGAATTGAGGCCATTAACATTGATGGTTATAACTGATATGTTCTGATGTATTATTGTCATGTTATTGTCCTTTTGTTGACTCTTTTTACTTTTTCTCCACTCTCCTTTTAGTTTCTTGCCTTGCCTATTTGATTTGCTCTGTTGGGCCTCATGGTGTTGTTGCCTTCATTGTCCTTTTCTAGGATATTGTTTAGAATTCCTTGTAGTGCTGGTTTGGTGTTCATGAAGTTTCTTAGGTGTTCTTTGTTGTGGAAGTATCTTATTTCGCCATCTATTTTGAAAGAGAGTTTTGTAGGATACATTAGTCTAGGTTGGAGATTGTTTTCTTTTAGGACTTGAAATACCTCACTCCAGGCTCTCCTTGACCTAAGGGTTTGTGTTGAGAAGTCTGCTGTGATTCTAATGGGCTTTCCTTTGCATGTGATTTGTTTCTTTTCTCTTACTGCTTGTAGTATTTTGTTCTTCTGTTGGGTTTCTGGGATCTTGATCATTATATGTCTAGGTGTAGATTTTTTTTGATCATGGTTAGTTGGAGTTCTGTCTGCCTCACTTATCTGTATGTCTAATTCCTCCCTTCTGTTTGGAAAGTTTTCTGTCATTAATTCTGTAAAGAGCTTTTTTAAGTCATTTGTGTTTTCTCCTGGTATTTCATGGATTCCTATCAGTCTTATGTTATTTTTCTTTGCATCGTCTAGAACTTGTTGGATAGATTTCTCATGATCCCTTACTGTTTTTAAGAGACCTCTTTTTTCACAGTCACTGACTGCAATCCTATCTTTTATATATGAAATTCTATCTTCTCAATCGTTTATTCTGTTGCAGATACTTTCAATAGTTTTTAATCTCCTGGAGATCTGTTTGAATCTGTTTTATGGATTCCATTTCTTTTCTCTGTTGGGCATTCATTGTTTCCATTACTTTCTTATGCTGAGTCTTCATGGCTTCTATCATGGTCTTGAGCTCATCTATTTTTTTGTCAGTTTCTTTTCTAGAGTCTCAAATCATGACTTCCATTTTGCTCACCATCTCTATGGTTAACTGGGAAATTATTTCTGATTTGAATTTTTCTAGAGCCTGATTGATCTGTTTTGTTACTTCCTGTGCTATGGGTCCAGGGTGTCCTGCTGGTTCACTATCAGACTTTTCATCCTCATTTGCCCTACTGTTTGCCATTGGTGAACTGGAAGTCTGTCTTTGTGTCTTGCTTAAGTGTTTTCTCATTTTTATTTTTGTTGTTGTGTTATCCTTGGTTTAGTTTCTGGGTTTATTACTTAAATCTTCCTCATATAGTTGCATTTTAGCTTTTGAATTTCTAATGACTCATAGACATCTTTATTTTCATAATATTGGAGAAAACAACTCATTAAATCAATCACAATCCTTTATCCCAATTGTTACATCAGCAGCCCAATAGGATCAAGCACAGCTTGCAAATTGACCACTTGTGGTAGTCATTAATCTATCACCTTTAAACCATGTGAATGAAATTAATATCAAGAAGGAGCCCAAAATATATTTGCAGTGAATATGCTTTTCAATATAGCATCTTTACTATTTAGGATGGGGGCTTAGACTGAGTTAGGACAAGAGGAGTAGATAAGTGAAAGAATTGGAGAAGGTTTCAAGTGAAGCCAGAGGACGCAGAATGACCATATTATCTTTACAAAACTATTAACTTCAAAGGGGATAGACAGAGTGCAGGAATAAGGACAGGAATATATCCCCTTAACAGTAATGGGCTCACCTTCCCTTGAAGCTATGGAGCCATGAATGAGTTAAAATGACAGGAGAAAAGAACATAAAGAAAAAAAAAAGAAAAAATGATAAAAGAAGAAGTCTGAGTTAGGGCAGGAACAGGAATAAAAAGGGAGGTGAGGGATAATATGGTGGAGCAAGAGACTGAGTTGGAGAGAGAGGACAGACAAAAGAAAGAAATTGTAGGGTGGAATAAGGAAAAGAAAAAAAAGAATTTGAAGGGCCTCTTTCAGACTATGTCTCTGTTCTCATATTATACCACGTGTACAGCCATATGCAGAACCAAATCCCCTGATCTCAGCTAGCCAATGGCAGGTCCCCGCAACTCAGACAGACCTCAGTCCACAAGGCCTAATTTGAATTTCCCGACCCACAGGGTTGAACTCCACTCAGTTCTGTTACAGGTTTCCCCTGCCTTTTCTTTAAAGATGTTCAAAGTTGGGAGCTCAGAAAAATACCCTTCATGACCACCTATGCCTCTGCAGAGTGGGTCGAAGGACTGGCCCAATCCAGAGGTTTGAGAACGGGGGTGGGGGGGATCAGGTCGTGGGGGTGTTTCAAGGGCGCCCACATGGCTACCTTCTTTACTGGATCTGGTGGTACGCAGTTGGGGAAGTCGCAGACCCCTATTCTCTTAAATTTTGAAACAGGGTCTCCCTAAGTCCATAAGGCTTGCCAAGTCTAGGCTTGAACTTTCAATCCTCCTGCCTCAGCCTCCCAGAGTGCTAGGATTACAGGTATTTGTTATTAAGCCTGGTTTCACAGGTCTTGATAATAATTTTTTTTAAAATCCAAAAGTCTAGATTTGAAATAGCCTACAGTTAGGTAATCTTTAGATTAAACAAGGCCTCATGAAGGTATTAGAGAAAATAGACTAAACTGAAAGCATTTTAAGCCAAAATATATGGACACAGCTAAAATAGTTTTTAGAGGAATGTTTATAAACTTAAGTAAATTTATCAGAAATCAATAAAGATTGAAAGTTAATGAGCTAAGTGTTTAATTCAGGATGGAAGAAAAGATTAGGGCAATTAAAAATTAGAAAGAAAATAGAGCAGAAATCAAACTAAAAAACAAGAAAAACAATAATACAATATATAATAATTAACAAACAGTAATGAAGATCAAAAAATTAAAAGTTGCCTTGTAAAAAGATAAAATCATCTTCTGGAAAGACTGGTCAAGGTAAAAGAAAAATATAAATTAAAACTCAGAATGATAAAAGGGAAATATAGCAGATGTATAAGAAATTTTAAAGGGCTGGGGTTTTAGCTCAGTGGTGCCACCACCTGCCTCCCAAGTACAAGGTCTTGAGTTCAATCCCTTACCCTGAAAACAAAAAAAAAAAAAAAAAAAAGAAAAGAAAAGAAAAGAAATTTTAAAAATAATAGAAGAATATTATTAATAACTATGTTAATGTAGTGGAAAGATTAGATTTTATTCTATTTTTTGTGTTTTTTTGTTTTGTTTTGTTTTTGTTTTTTTTGAGACAGGGTCTCAATATATAGCACTATGTAGTTCAGGCTGGCCTTGAATTCACTATGTTGCCCATTCTGGCCTTGAGCTCAGTACTCCTCCTGCCTCAGCCTCCAGAGTGCTGAGATTACAGGCGTGTACCACCACACCTGGCCAGGAAGGTTTTATTCTTGATGGTAGTATTTAAATGACTCAGCAACAGATAGAGCACAGGCATTGACTAAGCAGACCTAAACCCCTGACCCACCAGGAAGGCTGCTGCCGGGAGGCCACACTGTGTATCTGGCTGAGGAGCAGCTGTATTGCTGAGATTTAAAAAAACATGCTCAGTGGGCCAAAAAATATAAATATCAAATAGATAAGCAAACATTGAAGAGGTGAAATAGTCATTGAAAACTTCCCCTTTTCCAAAATAGTGAAGCCCAGAATGTTTTCCAGGTGCAACTTTTCTGGATAAAAGTTGCACAAACTCAATTGGATTGAAACTGGTTTTGTGGGAGTGAGCAGAAAATATTTGTCATTAAAATAATCTGTGGTTCTCTACAACAGACAGTATCTGCAGTATTCTAATTTTATGGTAGGAGTATTAGCAAAAAACACAAACATGTGCCAAGGAATGGGAAGAACATAATAAAAAAGCTAGACTTATTCAAGAAAAAAGAAAAAGAGCAAAATCTCCTCAGCACATTTTAAAATTGTATGAGGCCTTGGAGAAAAAACCAAGTAAGAAAAATACACACACACGTGTGTGTGTGTGTGTGTGTGTATATATATATATATATATACATATACATATATATTGACTTGCATAGATGAAATTCACTTCTCTATATATATATGTCATCTTATAAAAACAAAAATCTTTATAAATATCAGTTGAATGAATCCAAAAGAGCATTATTTGGCTCATGGAGGAGCCAAATGTAGTGCAGGCATTTGGAAGACTGAGGCAGGAGGTGGCTGCCAGTGAGAGGCCAGCCTGGACTACATAGGGAGACCCGGTCTCAAGAAAAAAACCTAAATTAAAAAAAAATCATGGAATCAGATTTATTCTCCTACCCCAAACAATGAGAAAAGCAGGGAAAAGTATGTAGCACCATTATTTTAAAGTAATAGGTGTCAAGGAGAGCAAGTCCGTGATTGGAGAGAAGAGGGAAGAAGACGGGAGGAGTCCTGCATGGCTGTGGCTTTCTGCCTGGAGCCACAGTGTGTGCAGAACTGGGCAGAAGCCCCCAGCCCCACACAGGCCTCTTGGAGCCAGGGACAGAGCTGAGTTCAGGCAGGCAGTCCGCAGGGGCTGAGAGCCATGGGGTGGAGGACAAGGGAGGGGAACACGCCTCCCTCCGTCTCTTGCTGAATGCTAAGCGGTGCAGGCAGAGCAAAGTGCTTCAAGATGTGCGTGTGCATGCGCACGCGTGTGTGTGTGTGTGTGTGTGTGTGTGTGTGTACATTGGCCCTGGATGTCTGCGGTTCTGCCTCTGTGCATTCAACCAACCACAATAGAAAGTATTCTGGAAAGAAAAAACTGTCTGTACTAAACATGTACATACTTTTTTCTCTTGTCATTTATTTCCTAAACAATGCAGAATAATAACTACTGACGTAGCAGTTCCACTGTATTCGGTAGTATAAATAATGCAGAGATGATTCAACCTATAGGAGAGGACATTCATACATTAAATGCTCATACTGCACTGTTTTATGATAGAGGCTTGATTATCTCTGAATTTGAGTATTCGTAAAAGATCCTGGAACCTCCCTGCCTCACCCCTGCCCGGTAAGTGCTGAGGAGCAACTATATACATGTACAGACATATACATATGTATTTTAGTGTGCATATAGGTCATATCTTTGCATGTACACTGTGAAATTAGTGCTCAACTATAAAATCTAAAACGGCTGCAGTGATAAAAACAGTTATAACTAATAGGCCCTCAAAACCAAAAAGAAAGTATTCATTAAAATATTCAACTAATTCAAAAGAAGTCAATAAAATAACAAAAGGCCCCCAAATAATAAATGAGGTAAATGGAAATCAAACAGGAAGGTGGAGCCATATAACCAGCAGCATTAGGGGGCCAGAAAATAGTACAAACACCGGATTAAAAAGGCAGAAATTGTCACATCAAATAATAAAACAATACCTAACTTTATGATGTTTATAAGCAATCCACTTTGAATGTAGAAATACAATAGATTAAAAGCAAAAGAATGGAAAAGGGATATCAAGAAAATACTGATCAAAATAAAGTTTCAGTAGCTCTACCAATACCAGACAAAGTAGATTTCAGAGTAGATAATATTAAGAAGGACAAAAGGGGGCATTCCGTAATTATAACGGACAGAGCAGTTCTAAGTGTTTGTATGAAGAACGGTTGACCAAAATGTGTAGAGTAAGACCAAACTGACCAGAAAAGAGAAACTGACAGAGTTATAATTACAGTGAAGGTTTTCAAAATCTCAATGATTGGTAGCACAAGTAGAAAATTAAAGTCCAGAGGACTCGATAAACACAATAAACACTGTAAATCAAACCATTTCCATATTAGCCTTTATGGTGTGCCCCACCCTCTTACATAATACACATTCTTTTCAAGTTTGTAGGGAAGATATACAAAGATAGACAATATTCTGAGAAAAAAAAAGTTTTTATAAATTGAAAACACTTCAGCTCACTCAAAGTATGCTCCCTAACTCCAATGGTATTACATTTTTTAAAATGAGATAAAAATACGTGGAAACAACAAATATTTTGAAACTAATCCATATACATGAAATTACAAAGTATTTTGAACTGGATAAATATGAAAACAATATATCAAAATAAGCAGATAAAATAATGCTTAGAAGAAATACATAGAGGTCTCAGTAGTCTTACTTTTCACCGTAAGTAGAAAAAAGTAGACCAAATTAAAAACCTCAGAAGCATTGAAAAACCAAACCCTTGGTTTTTTAAAAATCAATAAAATTGATAAATCACTAGTCAACTGAGAGAGAAAGAAGACACAACTTAGCAATGTCAAGAAGCGGGAAGAGACATAATTACAGTTTCTACAGACATAAAAGGATAAGAAACTCTACACACACAGATTCAGCAATTTACATGAAATGGAACAATTGGTTGAAATACAAAAACTACTAAATCTCATTAAACAAGAAATACATTAACCAAATATATCCCATATCCAATAAAATAACTGGACTTTTACTTACAATCCTTTACACAAAGAGAAACCCCAGGCTTAGATGGCATCACTAGTAAGTTCTATGGAATTTTTAAGAAAGAAATAATATTAGCTCTACACAAACTCTTCCAGAAAATCAAAGAGGAAATACTTCTCAACTCATTTTTCAAATATTGACTTGACATGACTTAAAGATACCAAAACCACTATAAAAGAAAATTCCAGCCCAAACTCCCTTACAAAATTGGACACAAAAATTCTGAACAGTATTTCAGTGTATCAAATCCAATGATTCATCATGATCATGTGCATTTCATCCCTGAGTATAAGAATGACGTAACTTTTGAAAAAAATCAATCAACTTAATTCACCCTATTAAGAACTAGAAAAGAAGAGATGTCTGTTCCTCTGAGCAAGGGCAGAAGATGTAGTCGGCGCCACCATTCTCAGCCTCCCTGCAGCCCACACAGAGGCAGGGCCATCTCAGGGGAGGGGATCTACACAGCCTTGGTAGTGGCAGTAGGTCCAAGTTCCCCCAGCCCCCAGACATCCAGGTCCCTTCTGGGTTCCTGCACCTGGACTGCCCCCACCATCGGCAAGTGGACAGGACCAGCCCCTGATGGACACATCCCAGACCTGCCCTCTGTGACAGCCCCACATGCTGCCTGGTCCAGCTACGTTTTAGCCCCCACTTTAGGTAAAGTAATCCTGGACTCATCACTTGAGCTGAGATAATACGACGTCTCAGATACTTTAACCAATTCCAACCCCCCAGTAACTAGGACTGACACCCCATACATACCACTGCTAAGATACCCTCTTATTCCTTCCTGATGGTCATATCTTCATTTCAGGGTTTTTTCTCTGGTGTGTGAATAGTGTTTACCATTCAACACCCCCCCTTTCAATCTATTTAATCCATGCCATCCTGTATGGATTACAAAGCAAGTTTATATTTCATTTATATAGTCTAACTGGTGCCAATAGCTTCTTCTTCTTCTTTCTTCTTTCTTCTTTCTACTTTCTTCTTCTTTACCGGGGATTGAACTTGGGACCTTGCACTTGGAAGGCAGGTGGTGGAAACATTGAGCTAAATCCCTGGCTCTAGCTTCTTGCTTTTACTCTCAAATCACCCATATTTTTTTTCTCAGAATAATGGCCATACTTTAATATTTTCACAACATTCTCTAACTAAAGTTTATTGTTAACATGGTTTCTTCAAAGAGGAGAGGGAGCCCGCTGGCAAGGTTATGGAAGAGGCCTGATGTTTTGCATTAAAAACCTTGGAAGCATTAGTTGATTTTTTAAATTGTATGCATGTCATTCTTGGGAGAAATAAAGCTAAATCAAAAAGGAAAAGAAAAGTCATAGTATGCTCACTGCCTCTCCCATTAGAGGCCTAATGCTACCATCCCTGATCTATGGTGGTGTCCCTTACAACTCCCCTTGGGACAGTCCTACATGTAGGCACTGCCAGTCAGAGCTATGTGAGACCAGTTTTCTTCTCCTGGTCTTATCCATTGGTTCTGCAAACAGGTTTGGATCTTGCTTCTCTGGCTATGAACTTGGTGTCTTTTCCCTGTGTCACAGCCTAAGATGTGCACAGCTCCCAAATAAGCCGTGCCTCGCCGCCAAGGAACCTTCTTTGGCCAGGCTCAGTCCCTGCTCCATAGAGGAGGGAGGCCTCTCATTTCGAGAAATGCCACCAGCCAGAACTGGAGAGAAACTTGGGGAACAGTGGGTGCTGCTGACTTTCTGAATGTTGGCTTCAGTGATCTCCAGTCTTTCTGTTGGTAGGAAGGGACCTCTGATGAGTCTGATTTCCTCCCTGAGAGGGAAGTGACATCTCACAGCTGCATCTACTGGGCCTGGCAGGCTTAGACCAGGTAGTGAAATGTTGTGTTATACTGTATCCAGTGGCAGTGAACAGGAGGTTAGAACAGTAGGGCTGATACCTCCTTGCCCTCCCATCAGGGAGAACACTGGTGCTTTTTTCATACTTCCCTCGCAAATCAGTCTCAGCAACAGAGCAATCAATCATGTCAGCACAAATAGGTCTCATAAAGTTCAAAATCAAAGTCCCTCTGACAGTTTCCTCACCTGTAAAATGAGGAGGCCAGAGCAGATAATCTCTAAGGGGCTCCCCGCCTCATGTCCTGTGACTTTACGACTTCAGTCAACAGTGTAAAACAAGGGTGGAAAGTAAAACCCTTCCCCTCTGACAGTGCAGTTACCAGAGAGTCCTCAGGCATTTCAGAAAGAGAGTTGATTTGAAAGGAAAGAAGCCCAAGTGAATTCTGATTCATGGAGGAGAACGCGAGTGTGCTTGTAAAATGTCTCACCACCCAGGCACCTTCCAACTAGCTCTGGGTAATTTCCAGAAGGCGTGATAGCTGGCTGATAAGAATCTCTCTTCATTAATGTAACCATAGGTTGTCATCTTTGCTAAAGGTTGGATGAAAATGAAGCCAGGAACTAAAGGCCAGAAGTTCCCCACACCTACCTCACACGTCCAGCCTCTGGGTATTTACATTTTCTGCTACATTGCAAGACAGTGTAACTTTAACTCGGCTTCTCTGTCTTCTGTCACTGTGTGCCACCTCTCCGTGGCAATAGGGATACATTTTCCTTTGAATCTGTGTGTGTGTGTGTGTGTGTGTGTGTGTGTGTGTGTGTGCAGGTGCATGCATGCAAGTATGCTGAGGATTGACTCCAGGGTCTTGCACCTGCTAGACAAACACTGTACCACTGAGCTACACTCCTGGACCCCAAGTGTTTCTAGAACAGAATGCAGCAGGAGTTGCCCAGCAGTGGAGGTTCAGAACCCAAACTTGCGCACTGTGTAACCATTGGGAAAAGTTGCTTGTTCCTGGAAGGCGAACACTCCCTGAATCCAGTCAGTATGCCTTCTCCTGGATGAAGCAGTAATTGTAAAACTTCAGATGGAAAAGCCATAGGCAAGAAACACATTGTTGGAAAAGTTTGTCTTAATTTTGGCATAGAATTCAGGTTTGCTGTGGGAGTCCGTGACACTCGGATGGGAATGGAAGCCAGCGGTTTGGGCGAGGCAGCTCAGAGAGAACGTGTGTGTGGGGAGAGAAGGACAGGACCGAGCTCAGGCTGTGGGGGGCTGTGCTTCAGCAACCAGCCTTACCCTCTTCTTAGGCCCTTGTCAGCTCCACTGGGGCTGGTGGAGTGCTGCATTTCCTCCTTTACATATTAAGCCTCCCATCTTCCCACTTAGCACTGAAGCATGCATTCAGAAAGTGCCGATCCCACACCTACCATGTACCAAATATTCATATGAGGCACTGGGTTCACCCAGGTGGACAGGGCATGGTTCTGCTCATGTTCCAGGCAGAGGCCATTGCATGGGAAGCACAGGATGTGGTCTCAGTGGAGGGGCAGCTACTAAGCCCACTTCAGGGAAGGGCACACGGGCTTCCAACAAGCCTCCCTATGGTGCTGATTGGTGTGGTTCGTGGATGAGTGGAGAGGGGAAGGGAAGAGCATCCATGACGCTGAGGGACAAGGAGGAGCCTAGGGAGGTCTCCACAGGGCTCCGGCAATCCAGCTGGTGAGCTGACCACACACGTGCATCTCTGCTCGGCTCCTGTGAACAAGTCCCCCACTAGAGCTGGCAGCATGAAGTGACTGTCTTTAACCCTGCCTGGCTGGCTTCAATAAATGTTTCCCCTTCAGAAGGAACTCAGAGATTTTGAACCTGAGGAAACGGTACAGACTTGGCTGAAGCTGGTTGCTCAGTGAGGAAGCAGATCCCTCAGAGACCCTCCGAGAGAATCTGGCAGCCACCGTGGAATCCAGAAAGGCACAAACACAGCAGGGAAATGTGACAGAGAGGTTACCTCATCCTTCCCACTGGGAGAAGCTGGTGTTTTGAGCATTCTTCACAAAAGCGGAAGTCGAGGCCTGGCGTGTGTGGAAGCCACGTCCCTCAGATGGTGCTGAGAGGTCTGTCATGGTTCTGCTGACGGAGCAGAGGCTGAGTGACATGGTCACACCACCAAGAAAGCAGCACAAGGCCCGGCAGCCTGTTACAGCAGGGGCACAGGCAGTGGTGTGGATCTCAGCAGAGAGCTCGGTCTCACATTCACTCTCTCTTCAGTAACAGAGGCTGCTGGGGCACAACCACAAAAACAAGCAAGCAAACAAGTGACAGGAAGCCACGCGCTCATGGGAAGAGAGTACTAAACAAGGTCCCTAAGTTTACTTTGGTGGTGGGTTGGTTGGTGATGAGTGCTAGGACAGAAATAAAGGAAGAAACAAAGTATCAGTTGCAGTTTTCGATGGAATGACCAAGAAAATGACATTTTGAGTAAAGACCTGAAGAAAGTGGAAGGATGGAGCCATGAGGACCCCTGAGGGACAAGCACTTCTAGAGAAGGAACAGCCAGGGTGGGGCCCTGGTGGACGTGAGATCCGGCACCAAGCCTGCATGGCTGCAGGGGCTGACTCTGCAGCTGAGGGAGAGGGGAGCCTTAAGAAGAGCTGGACCCCAGGAGGCCCCAAGGACACAAAAGGACTCAGGTTTCCCCTCTATGCAGGACTGGACATCTCCAATCCTGACATCACCTCCTTTTTATTCTCAGAGCACAGATCTATTTCCTGGGTTTAGAACCCATGTCTGCAGGGCAAGGGCAGCATGGAGGGGTGAGGGAAAAGCAGGAAGCCAATTCCATGTCCCAGGTGGTCGATGATGGGCCATGGGCCAGGTGGGAGCAGAGCAGGTAGAGAAAAGGGGCCAATGGGCTTGGAAAGTTGAGCCAACAGGATTTGCCAGGGATTGGTGAGAAGAAGTCAGGGAGGACTCCTGGGTGTGGGACTGAAGTATCAAAAACACCTTTAACAGACGGGGGAGAGAAGGAGACAAGTGGGTTTGGGGAGGAAAACCAGGCTTATTCTGTTCAGCCTGAGGTAGAGATATAGGAAGAATATGAAAATAGGAGAATCCCACACACCCAGGCCAGGGAGGAAGTGCCCAGTGTCATAGAAAGGCCAGGGAAGGTCATGGGATTGGGCCAATGAAGTAGTCCTATGATCACGAAGTGGGCACGTGGTGCACCTTGGGAATCGGGCCCCACAGTCCCCTTAATGACACACTGGCCAGCTTCTTCCTCTCTCCCCTCTAGCTCTTTGCAGACCATTCTTCTCCAGTGCTGACTTCAAAGCCCATTTAATTTAACAGTCTCTCCAGGGACCTCTCAGAAACCGACACGAAGGTGCCCTGTCCCTGTATGGTATTTTTATGCTCATTTTTATAGGACATTTATTTTTCTTGCTAAAAATATCCCATGCCCTTCTGGAGGTACAGGAGGAGGCAGGATGGGGGAGGGATGTGGAATGGAAAGATGACGTCAGTATCTCACGTATTTGCTGGTGGAGTTGAAGTGCTCACCTGCTGTGGGTTTGAGCACTGGCGCTCCATGCCCATTTCTGGATGTCCTTGCTAGCAAATTCCAGCCCAGCCCTTCCTGTGCAGTGAAAGGAAAGCCAGCACTGCCACCCACACATCATAGGAACTCCCTCCCCATGGCCTGGCCAGATGCCATTCCAGTAGACGGCACGAAACTGAGTTCATGAGGCACAGAGTCTGAACGTTTGTTTCTGTGGGGCTTCATGATGTCATCTGTCCTGAACACCCTCAGCCCCACACACAGACAGCCCAGATTCTAAATCTGGAGGAAAAATATCAGAAGGAGAATTCCCACGGGCGTGATATTATGGGTATGAAAGGGGCACCCAAAGCCGACTTCCCTGAATGGACCAATTGAACTTCCCTGAACTCTGTTCTTTGCCAACAGAAAAGGCAAATAAACCAGGCAAAGTCATTACTATGTGAAACAGGGCTGAAAATTAGGATTTCCACTGTTCTGAGAGCAACTGAGTCATGACCATTGCATAATCCAGAGTTGACTTCCAGGTGGTAAAGTTCACATAGCATAGGCTGTTTAGGTAACTGCTGTAAGAGAGTTCACATAACCCAGCCTGAGTGAGGAGGACAGTTGCTTCTGAAAGGCAAAAACAGGCCGATGATGTCCTAGCTGTCGGCCGAGCTGGAGTGGAGGAAGGAGAGCAGGGGAAGCAGAAGGCAGTGCCCTGAAACTGTTCTCCAGGACGACCCCTCCAGGTTTGTGGACCAGCATTTGGGAAGCCATTCTGGCCAATTATGACAACAGGACAGTTTGTGGACAATATTTAGCTCTCTGAGTTGGGCACACTGTGTTAGTCCAGGTCAGTGAAGGGCTGAAGGCAGTGACAGAATGTAGGGGTGGATACTGGGTTGTGCTCTGTTTTGCCAGCTCAGAGCCCTGGAGTCTTGATGAAAGTAGCATTTGGAGCCCTTCTAGTGGTAAAAATACACCCATATCATGTTTGGAGGATTGCTTTATCCTCCGGCTTCAAGATGGAAGCAAAGGATTTAGTAATACTTGAGCCTGTGCTCATGAATGAGAGCTTTATGCCATTACTCTACATAGGACACAACTTTAACTGTGTACATCTGTGCAGAGCAGAATTCCCACAGCCACCCAGACTGCTATGCTCCGGAAGTTCTGTTTGCACAGTTGGCCTTGGCTGGCACATGGAAACTCGGCCAGTAGACAGTTCTCAATATTGATACCAAACCGCCGTCTAAGGCTCCATCACTGTGTCTGCTCTGTGATTTATGCTGAACACCTTTACTGCTGGCAGTCTGGAGTTCTGGTCCCTGTTAGGCAGAGGGTGCCCATGTGACCACCCCTCAACACGCCCCAGCGCTGAGTCTCTACTGAGCTTCCCTGGTAGAAGCCCCTTGCTGAGGAATTAAGCACATCCTGTGCGCCTTGGCTGGGAGACTTTTGGGAGCTTGCCCTTGGTTTCTCTGGATTTCTCCCCACTTGACTTTTTCCTTTCCTGATTTTGCTATGTCCCCTTTTGCCATCATTAGTCTTAGCGTTGACTCTGATTATGTGTTGGGCACATCACTAAACCTGGGAGACCTTGGGGCCCCCTGGTACAAATAAACCATCCATGCTGTATAGCAGGGTTCTAACACACTGTCCACATTCCTCTTCCTATTGGTAAAAACTCTAACCGGAGGGTAAGGGGGTTTTGATTTGGGGTTGGGCAGTTCTCTTGGTCCTGTCCCTGGTGTTCCTATGGACTCTCATGACATCCTTGTTTTCTGTCCCAGGATCCTTGCTCCTGGCCACCCCCATCTCAGTCTTGACTTACCTATCATGGGAAAAGGAAAAGAGCTACACTAAAGGAGGAGTATTTGGATCTACCGTGGTTTTGTGTGGTTTTGGCCAGTGCTGGGCAGTGCTAAAGCTTGAACCCTAGGCCTTACACATGTTGGGCAAGCACCCTGCCACAGAGCTACATCCCCAGCCTGGATTCATGCCAGGGACACTACAAATGTTTGTATTTACCTCCTGAGCCACAGGAAGACGACAGGACAAAGATGACTGTGACAAGCTGAGGTCACAGATACAGTTCAAAACAGTAGTAGGCCAGGGAGTGCTTTGTGTGGAGCTCTTTGTAGATGCCTAGCTGACCTACCCCAAACTGGTTTCCACACATTCTTTCTGCACATATGCTAATATTAATATCATCAATCAATTAATGCCTATGAGCATTGGTTATGAGCAAAGTAAGCTCCATAACCTGATGTGTTCAGTTTGCTTTCATAGATCAACTTGAGCTGGAATTGGGGGTCATTCCTCACTTATGATCCTTCTCCCCAATGTGGTAGGCAGAATAGCTTGGAAGTGTGCTATCCTTTCTGGACCATCCCACAGAGAAAAGCAGATTCTTGGTTTGTATGTGCTGTGCAGGGTGTTAGAAAGCAACTGACCACGTACTCAGTTCTGGGTTCTCAGACAGCCACCACACTGTGCAAGCTTCTGGGCAGGCTCAACCTCTTTCTCCACCCTCAGCCCGTTCTGCCCACTTGGCAGATATCACCGGGGAGACGAGAGCATGGCACTGGAGTCTGACTAAGAAGAGGACATTTAGAAGTTCTGGAAGATTCGACTCTCTTACAGACCTTTGACTCTGAGGGCTGATCTTCTGGTTTCCTCCTCTTCCAGCCTGTGTCTTCAGCCCTTCTCGGCTCGTCCTTGGGAGAAGTCTGGGGGTGTGACAGCCCCCAGAGAAGCCCAAGGAGTGTGGGACTCGGCGTGTGGCAGGGAGGGGAGCATCCTGGTGACCACAGGGCTCAAGGGAGTAGAGAGAAGAGGGAAGAGAGAGTCCATGGATGAGAAAGGGGCAGATCTATGATACCTCAAGCCTTTTCAGAATAAAGTACGGTATTCCCACCCCACTGAGCAGTGGAATAGGACCAAGGAATCCCTCAGTGGTGTTGTCCCAGTGTAGCCTTTCCTGTTTGTTGTAAGTGGCTTCAAGTCCAAACTTTGAAAAAAAACAAAAAAACACTCAACACATCCTTCTGCCTCTGCAGGACTGACAGACTGAGGTATGACTTTTGGGAAAAGTATCCTCATCTTCCCAACATTGTGAGCCTCGTAGGAAAACTAAAGATCCTGCAATTACCTCTGCAGGAAGTGCCGTATCACCAGCAGAACACACCAGAACTTCAGGCAGCCAATATGGAAACTTTTCCTCATTGTTGACTTCAAACATCTGTATCCGAAGTCTCGAATCTAGGTCCCAGGTGTTAGTGAAGAGCCTATAAGGAGACATGGTCTGTGGAGGACCCCTTGACTGTCTGTGGAAGCTGCTGTCCATCTCTACTGACTGTGAGCACTGAACCCGTTCCACGCTTGCAATGACACACATTGGCTGAGTGCCCAAGGAGCTGAGGGAGGCTGCAGAGGACTAGCCATGACCTCTCCCCCTGCAGGGAGATCTAACTCAGTATGATCCATACGGGGGCTGAGGGGATGGCACACTATAGCCGGGAGAGGCCAAGTCGGTGGACCAACCCCACTCTTGCAGGGCAGAGACCCACCCTCATGTGTTCCCCAGCTGCAGCCAGAGTTGCTCAAAGGCGTCCAGTACTGACTGTGGAGGACACATTTCTCCCCGAGACTAATGGTTTTCTGTCTCATCTGTAAAGATCTTTTAGGGAGATCCTCAACAAACGATTTTAGCTTCTCATAACTCAAGTCAATCCAGCATATACTGAAGGCCTACAGAATAGGGAAAGAATGTTGCCTCTGACCTCGTGTCCCCTGTTTTCACTCTCCTGGGGGTGGCTGTGAACCCCAAATCATTGCTTGGCAGCCAGCACAAAATCCCCAGCCCCGGCTGAGCCATTTAATAGGTCCTTAAGTTGAATGTTTGGAAATTTTCTGGAGAAAAGAAGCCATTTCCCTAAGTATCCAGGAATATTTCATGCAGCTACATTTCAACCCTTTGCACTTCTTCCTGTTACAAAGGATGGCTTGCTGCTGCCCCAGCCCAGGGCAAGTTACCACCGGTGAGCAGGGTCTTGTTCCTCTTTCCTTCTGAAGGACTTGACATCTTTCCATGCATCATCGATTTTCCCACTTCTAATAGTTCACCCCACTGTCATCCCAACATGTGCTAGCATCCCTTATTATATTTAAAAAGTAAGAATGAAATAGATGTCTCCCCTGCTGCTTTGTTCCTTCTCCATATTTTTTTTTTGTCCTCTTTATAGCCTCTGAAAGTCCCAAAACAACTGTTGCTACTATTTTTACTTCCCCCTTTTCTGTTCTTTCTCTGACCCATACTAATTAGGCTTTGGTCTCTACCATAAAACTGAAACCACAATTCTCAGGGACCCCAACGGTTCGGTCTCTGGTCAGTTCTTCTCTGCCTATCTTAGGCCATTCTGTCCGTGACTTCTCAAGAGATACCTTTAAAATGCAAATCAAACCTTGTCAGTCTTGTGCAAAACTTAGAATGAAATCCAAGCAGCCAAGGTGGTCCCTCTTCATCTGTCTGCCTCTGTCACTTTCTCTTCCTCGTCACCTTCTCTCCTTATTCTCGTGACCCTCGCCTTACTGATTTTCAGGTCACTAATTTTATTCTTGTGTTACTCATGGCATTCCTGGTTCTGGTACCTGTTCCCTAGAATGCTGACCCCTGAATCTTTGCATCTTTGCTCCTGTGCATTCTTATTCCTCAGTCGTGTAATGGTTATTAATTTATTTAGTTGTTTATTATCTGTCTCTAAGATGATAGGATATAAATTTCATGTCAAGAATTTGGTCTAGTTCACAAACGTATCACTGGTTCCTGAAATAGAGCCTGGCATGTGAAAGAGATTTCAGAAATATCTGCTGCATGAGTGAGAAATAAGAACAGCTGGGATTTATTGAGCATTTACTATATGCCAAACACAGTAATCAGAGCATTGTCTCGTTGAATTCTCAGTGCAACCCTATGAGAAGTTTCTTACTACTTTACCTGCTTTTGTAGCAGAGGAAGCTGCAATGTGAAAAGAAGAAACTCATCTAAGACAATATAGTTACTAAGGGATAGAGCTGGGTCTTGGATCCGGGTTGGTCTCCCTCCAAAGCTCCTGCTCCTGGCCTCTGGATCATGCTGCCCTCAATGACAGAAGAATCTCAGCTGGAGTCCCAGGACATCTTTTTTTCAGATTCCCTGTTTAAGAATTCTGCATGTGGCTGCCACACACTCTTTTTCCACTGTACAGCCTTACTGGGAAAAGCCAGCATTGCTTAGGAAGAGCTGCACACTCTCTGCCTGCACCCTACAGCTGGGTGCGTGTGGAGCCCTGAGAGCCATTGGGGCAGGAGGGGTACTGTCTCCCCCTGAAGACCCAAGTTTCCAATGCCCCTGTCTGGTCTCTGATGTTGGGCAGACTCCACACGTTTTTCCTGCTGCCTTCACTTTTCTCATGCTGCTTTCTTTCTTTCCTCCTCTGGCAGAGAGTGGGGCTCTCTTTAGGAGTTACTCTGTGCCGCTACCACCACCCCTCCCCGTAACCCTCTGGCCTAGAGGTTGCCTAGCAACAGTGCTCAGGCCCAGCCGCTCTAAGTTAAGCCTTAAGAGGGGCAGGAGTTGGTGGATTGAGGTCCCTCCTGCACCCCTGTGAGTGGGCAAGGCTGAGGTAGGTTCTGGTCTCCTACAGTGTCCCCAGCTGCCTACAGTGGTGATCCACTCCCTAACACCTCTGTGTGGGTTAATCGTGACTGCCAGCAGGAGTGGATTAATAGGCTCCCAGACGGTAGGTAGAATGTGTGGGCACTAACCTCATGAGGGGTTAACCCGTCAATATTTTCATAACTGAACCAACAGGCTGTTCAGAGAGGGCCTAGTTGGAGGAAGCAGGTCATGCAGGTCTGAATTCAGGAACTCTGTCTGGTCCCTGGCCTCTTCCTCATGGGGTCTTTTCAGCTGCTATGAGGTTAACAGCTTTTCTCCACTGTCCTCTCCTACCACTGTGTTTATGCCTTGGAGACAGCTGATGATAGAATGAAACCTCTGAAAGTGAACCCAAATAAACTTCTCCTCCTTAGACTGTGGGTGTCTGGCATTTTGTCCCAGCAATAGAAAGCGGACCAGCACACCCTTCTATTGTCCACCTCCCCCCACACTTGCTTGCTGAGATCACATTAAGTGGTATCCAGTGGATTTCTCTGTCTCTCCTCCTTTGAGACAAGGCCTTGCTGTGTAGCCCAGGCTGGCCTTGGGCTTCCCACGACCTTGCTTAGCCTCCCGAGTGCTGGGATTACAGGTATGTGCCACCATGCCCAGCACACTAGCAGAGTTCTCTTCTCAGGACCTGCCTTTGTGGACATTCAACTTAAGACAGACTCGCTCTTCTAAATCTGCACTGCCCTTGAGCTGAACAATACCCAGGACTGTCCAGGGAAGAGCCAGCCATCTCCTCCCAAGAGTAGGTCACTTCCTGAAGAAGTGAGCTTGAAGGCACAGTCTCTCTCAGCCCCCTGTGGTGGACCCTGTTCTGTAGGACCAGCCCACATCAAAGGCATGAGAACGAATCCACTTTTCTCTGTAATGTGCCTAGGAGGGAACCTGGCTTGTAGTGGGTGCACAACCCACGGGACTTCCTTTTGGTTTGATTTTTGAGGCAGGGTCTTGATATGTAGTCTAGGATGACTTTGAATTCACTAGGTAGCCCCACCTGGCCTTGAATTTGGCTCCTCCTGCCTCAGCATTCTGAGTGCTGGGATTTACACATGTGCCCATTTTGGGGGCCTGGCATGTCTGCCTGTGTGGACCAGCGCTTCGGACCTATCACATGGATGCTGCAGTCCCCAGACAACTGTACTTTTCAGGCTCCCAAAGAAGCAAGAACCCAGTTCCTGCGAGTGCTGAGGTTGGACCAAAGCAGCCTCAAGCAGAAATCCCAGAGTCCAGCACAGATATGGTTTGCTCCATGATCTCAGGACAGAGCTTGTCTTCCCTGCCAGTCCAGCTGCCTGTGAGTCTATAGCCAGACAGTTGGTCTTTTTAATGCCACGCTCTGGAAATATGTCAGTTGCCTGACGATGGCTTCCTTGGGAGAGCGGCAGAGTGTACATTCTGCCCATTCATGTTGTGTTTCCCATGACTCCTTCCTTTGCTATTCACTAACAAGGCCCATGGCAAAACCCATAGGTAATGGCACCTTGCAGTGTGTGTTCTGCTCAGCTGTACAATGTTTTCCTTAAAGAAACACACACCTGGAAATGGTTCCTGTATGCTTTCCAGAGGAACCCTTATAATCTGTGTGGATATCCTTTACTTTGCAACCCAGGATAAATATTTACTCTCATTCCTTAGTGTCAGGAGTGGGTTCAATAAATATTCAGGTGACCTTTGTCTGTTTGCAAGAGTGGGTGATGAGAATGGTCAACTGGGTCATTTCCATTGGCCCGATTCTTAGAAAGCCATTGTCATAATATCCAAGCGGAAATTATGGACTCAGGAAAAGAAAGAGATGAAAGTCTGGAGCTATCTTCAAAGGGTAGTAATTTTAAGCTATGGGAACAGGCAAGACTTCTGTGGAAGAGGAGAGAAACGGAGGAAAAAGCCAGGCCCTTGTTGTTTCGCAAACTTGAGGAAGGGAACCATTACGACACTGGGACATAAGCTCTAGACCAGGATTGGATTATCTTAGACATGCAGGGACACATACGGTCACCTAAAGCTAGGGTTAGTCTACTGAGGGGGCTGGTGATGATGCTGGACCTTCGCCACAGCCCTGACACTTGTTCCATGGTGGTGGGAAGTGGGGAAGAGGCAGTGGTTAGACACAAGCCAGAGGCATGAGGTGTTTTGCCAGCGTCTCCACTGGGGTCATCGTGAGGTCCTGGACCTTGTCAGCCCTTGGCTAGCCAGAGCTTCCCTCCAATCTCCATTCCCCCAAGAAAACAAGGTAGATGCGGGGAGGATAGGAGACAGCTGTGCTCTGCTTTCCAAGGGCCTTGGGGAGAAGGACCAAATGTAGGAAATTTGATAGAATTGTCAAAAGAATATAATTATCTAAATTGTTTAAAGTTCCATTTCTATGATAAACATTTTTTTCATTTTATATTTAATCTAACCATGAGCACATCCATTCAATCCCTCAATTTAATTATAATGTACCTTTGTTTCCAACCCAGTCCCTCTGGTCTGTGCTCTCCTATCACTTCTGGGATCTTCATTCATATTGAAAGACAAATAGAAAACTCATTTCTTGACCTGGGTTTCTGCTTCAGTCCGGATTTCAACAAGTTCAGGTGCAGTACCTTCCATTTTCTTGCTCACCCCTTCCACCCCGCTCTCCCACCATCTGTTACTGTTGTGTTTCCCACCAGCTGAAGAGTTCTAATGGAATTAATCTGATTTTGTAGGCTCAGAGGAGCTCGGTGATCACATCTGAGGGAACCCAAATGGATGCTCAAAGAAGCAACTGGATCCAGGTTGGTTACAGCCAGCTTGACTAGGTTCTAATCAGGTCAGATCTAATCTTCCTAGACTGAGTGGAGAAATCCAGCTCAAGCAGGATGAAACAATTCCAAATGGAAACAGATCAAATTCAGGGAAGAACATGCTGATGGAGATCGGATAAACAGGCTTCCAACTTGTTCTTATTGGATTAGACCAAATGAGTAGAATCATGGTGGGGCAGAAGAAGGAAACCAGGCGAAGCCAGGTGATACTGTTTTTATTAGAGGAAAACGGTGTAAAACGATTCTTTTTTTTTGTACCGGATATTGAACTCAGGACTTTGGGCTTGGGAGGCAAGTATGGTGCCACTGAGCTAAATCCCCAGCCCCTTTAAAATGATTCTTAACAGAGCAAACACATTCTAACTAAACAAGTTTAAAATCATAATTATCAAGGTAGCCTGGTTTAAACAAGATCAAATCAGCTCTAATTGCGCTAGCTTTACCAGCTGTGTTAATTAAAATGCGTTGACCAGTTTAAACCAAATGGCTCTGACATAATGGATACATAAATATGTTATTAACTATTTATTGGGGAAAAGATGGAGGAAATTATAGAGGGTGTTATATTTTCTACCAGCATTTTCATATGGGATTTGAACTGAGATGTTTATGCATGTTAAGCAAATACTGTATCCCCTGGCCTGGTATTATATCTTATAATTCACATTTTACTTTCATAGATCATCAAAAGTTACCGTTGTTCCTCTGTATTTGTGGAGATTAATTCCAGAACAGTCTAAGGACACCAAAATCCTTGATATTCAAGTCTCTTGTGTAATATTGTACAATATTCATGCATAACCTATGATTATCTTCCCATACATTTTTTTTTGTTAGTCCTAGGTATTGAACTTAGAACCTTTACTCTGAGCTACATCCTCAGACCTTTGTTTGTTGTTTGTTTATTTATTTATTTTTCTTTTCTTTTCTTTGTTTTTTGAGACCAGGTCTCACTAAGTCACAAGCTGTGCAGGCTGTGCTTGAACTTGTGATCCCCTGCCTTAGCCGCCTGGTGTGCTAGGACTATGGATATGCACCGCCAACACAGGGCTCTGCCATATACTCTAAACCCTATATGTGTTACAGTTTCTATTACAATGTAAATAGTCACTACAGGGTGCCGTTTAGGAAATAATGATGAAAAAGGTCCACACAGGTTGTGTACAGTTGCAGTCTTTTCCCAAAATATTTTCACCTACAGGTGACTAAACCAACAGGTGCAGCATCTATGCATATGGAAGGGTTGACTGTATATATTTTTGAAAATTAAAAATAATCTATTTACTGATTAAGCACCCCAAATGTAACATTCATTGATTTGTAGATTACTTAACACTGAAACCCTTTCTTACGTTGTTTACTCTCTTCAGCCATAATCGAGTTGGTGGAAGATGCTTGCCAAAGTCTTTTTTTCCGCCAGCTGTCTAGAGACGAGGTTCCCTCGTGGAAGTGAACTTGATGTCTATGCCCTAACCTACTCAAAAGATAATTTTGAAGGAAGATTTTTTTTCATGGAGATAATACACCTGAATCATTTCATCAAAATAAATCAGAAGGACCCAGACCCACAACAGGACACATTTCCAAAGGGAAATGATTCCTTCAGATCTATGACACTGCCTCACGAGGCAGTGCTGCTTTCCTAGGAAATCTTTTGATCACACGAACTTCTGAACAGTCCTTCTATAAATCAGAATATAACTTTCCAATAAAAGTCTTTTTCACTTTTTTATTCAAAGACTTTGTGAACTAAGCCGTCCTTTGGTATAAGGGCATTCATCACTTTTACATAGTTGCAGGCTTCCTGGCAAATGGAGGCTGTAAAAATGAATTCAGAATCGTGTTGACTTTCTAGGAGCCGTGTGAACTGATATACAGTCATGCTTATATATCCAAATGGCAAACTAGCCAGAGAAGTAGCCAGAAAAGATATAGAGACTAAGAAGCCAAATTAAATTATAATGCAATTCATGGTAAAACTGAAGTGGAAAGGTAATTCATGTGAACCACATTTAAAAAAAATATATTTCCCAGACAGAAAGAAAATATTGGACTTTTATGTTTCAAAACCAGACATCTAAAGCCTACAATCCCTGTCTAATCAAATGAAAGTTTCTTAAACAATTCTCTGCCAATAAAATTTATCCCCAGTTGTCTAAACTGGTTGCAATTGGATTAAAGTGAGAGCTGCCTTTTCATGGTCCCACAGTGACCTTGGGCTTGGCCAGATTGTAAAGTAAAAACAATGCCTGCCCCTGACTCCAGTGGTCCCAGTACCCACCATCACACCCCCCTCTGGCCACACAAATCGCTGCCTAGCTGGCAGGGGAAGAGGTTTTTTATGTACCAGAAGCCCCCACATTTTCTTGTACACTTGAGAGAGATGTGTATGCTTCTGTTGAGCTGGACAGTCTATAAATTTCAATTAGATTCAGCTAGTTCTACATTTTTGCTGATTTTCTGTGTATTTATATGATCAATTATTGAAAGAGAAGTTTTAAAGTCTTCAACAATAATTGTGTATTTGTCATTTCTCCATTCAGTTCTAACAGTTTTGGGTTTTTGTATTCTTGATTTCTGTTGTTGGATGTGCATACATTTAGGATTGCCCTGTCCTTTATGAACAGATTCTTTTTATCATTATGCAGTGTCTCCTCTTTATCCCTATACTCTTTCTCTTCTGAAGTCTAATATTAAAATAGTATTACAAGGCTCTTTTAATCAGTTTTAACATGTTTTTCATATTTTTTATTTTGAACACACACATATATTTAAAGCAAATCTCTTTTAGGCAGTAGGTAGTTGTAACATTTTTTAAAAATTATTTTACTGTCTGCTTTTAACTTGTAGATATAGTGGCCAGATTGTAAAATAGCCTTATTGGATTTTTCCTCCAGAATCTATGTCCTTTTAAAATCTCTTCTCCCTAGTATGGACAGGGCCCATGAATTGTTCTAGCCAATAGAAAATGGCAGAGGTGGTAGCATGTCACTTCCTAAGTGAAGTTACTAACACTGTAGCATCTACCTTGCTGGTAAGCTGTGTCAGCACATCCTCTCCCTTCCTGGCTCTCACTAAGCAAGTTGCCAGGTTGGAGAAGCTCAGGTGTCATGAACTGAGGGCAGCCTCCAGGCTCCAGCCACCCAAATACCGAGACCCACTGTCTAAGAGCCCCAGAGAAACTGAGCGGTCCTGAAAACCAAGCTCAGTCAAGCCTACAGATGTGACCCTCGCCCTGGCCAACATATTGGTCATAGGTGTGGGAGAAATGCTGGAGCAGAGCACCCAGCTGGGCCATGCTGAGATTCCTGGCCACAGGAACTGGGAAATAATAAATTCATGTTGTTTAAAACTAAATTTGTGCTAATCTGTTATGTAGAAAGTGACGACTATATAATGTACTTGAATTGTGTTATATAAAATTAATGTTTTATGTAGATCACCATGTATCTATTTTATGTCTGTTCTTTATTTTTAAAAAATTTTCTCTCGGGCTAGGGCTTTAGCTCAGCAGTTCGGTGGCCTGCCTTGCAAGCGCAAGGACCCGAGTTCTCGCATCTACATTCTTTTGAAATATGTGAATTTTTTTATTCTAACTTTTATGAGTATTTGTCTTTATCTTCTTAAAAATTAGGTACTCTAAGAATTCAAGTATGCATTCTTTCCTTTTCACAACCTATAAGGAATTTTATAAGTTCAAGTGAAGTATGGAAAACTTACCACTGTATAGTTACCATTGGCAGCCTTACTTTGCATAGTCCTCATAATACTGCCTAATGTTGCATTGAAAACTGCATCAGAATATCACAAGTGTTATACTTTTTGCTTTCAACTGAAACATTTTAAAGAACCTAAGTTCTACTCTATTTTCCAAAATATTTGCCAGTTTGGCTGCTCTTACTTTTGACTAATGTTACAAGTCTCCCTCTGATATGAATTCTCTTGCCATGAAGAATTTTCTTTAACATTCCTTATAGAAGAGATCAGGTGGCAATAGATTCTTGTCGTTTTCCTCTATCTGGAAGCATCTTTATCGCATCTTCCTGTCTGAAGTTTGCCTCGTGAACTGTGATTCCCATGTCAGTTCTGTTTTCAAAGTGCGGTGTCATTCAGGTTGGTCCGTACGTGGACCACCAGGGACGAGTCCTGGGCCTGGAGTTTCAGTTCTCGTAGTATGTGGTGTGCAGTGTGGGGTAAGAGTCACATATCCACATATGCCCAGCCTGGAGATGACCACAGGAATCGAATCATATAAGCTTATGGGACCTCTGTTTTAACTTTCTACGTCCCTAGCCTCCCCAACATGATCTAGCTTCCGGGATTTCACTTCCCAGTCCTCCAGCCTGCAAGCTGAGGCTTCCGTCTTCCTCCTCTGCCCCTGTTGGCTGTGACCAGTTCTGTGTCTGAACTTAAGTGGCAGGGGGACAGAGATTGAAAAACAGGAATAGAGATTTGCTGCACATCCTTGTGATCACTGCTTGTCCATCAGACTGAATGGTTCCCTCCCTCAGAGATTTAGGTTCCTAACAAGCACCACCACCACCATCATCACTGCTGCCACAAACATTGTCTGTGAGCGGAGACAGGATGAGGGGGTGGGAGGAGAGAGGGTGGGGTGGGGAGAGCGAGTAGCATTCCCCACCTTTTAGGAATCCCCTCTGCTGTCTTTTGGACCAAACAGAGGACTTCTGTTGGAATTCTTTCTGTTTGCCCCTGGTGTACAGTTATGAGGCTCTGGCTGCCTTTGAGCCCAGGGTGGAAAGAAAATACTACAAGATAAAATATTACAGTACCGCAGGAGGGGAAATAAAATGTCAAAATCACTGTTGGTGATTTGAATTCTGGCTTCCTTCCCCAATCAAATTACTACAATTTATGTTTCAGAGCATTTGATAGTCATTCTGTTCAGTCTGTACAGAATTTATAGTTTCATTTAATGCATCCTTTCTTATTCCTTTTTTTTTTTCAGGAATCAAGCTCTTTGTTTCTTTCTTTGTTTTTGTTTTAGGGAGAAGGTTGACCTCGAACTCCTGGGTTCCTGTGAATCTCTTGCCTCAGCCTCCCAACTATCTGGGCCTGCAGGTATATGCCACCATACTTTTGTCACTAGTGATACATGCATGGCTGTACAATCAGGGAGCTTGTACCATTGGTGGCAGATGTGGTACAATCATGCATTAGATAGTCATGTATGTACCACTGGTGGTTCAAGTCACTGGATAGAGAGATGGCCCCCTCATGAACATACTGAATCATTGACCATGTGGAAAATGTTATCTTCATTTAGGCACAGTATATAGAATTTGCCCCACCCACTTTTATGTTTTAAAAAGTCTATTGACAGAAATAGCACTTTATTTTTTAACTCAATTCAATTTTTATTGGGTCATGCTTGCAGTACATAATAATTACTTCCCTCATAGGGAGTTGGTACATGTACATAACACATCTCAACTCTGTTTTCATCACCTTCCCCTTCCCTGCTCTCTCCCCCACTTCGTCCATCTCTTGGTCTCCTTCCCTTTTTTTTATATATATTCTTTTTTTTTTCTTTTTATTGAGTTTATTGGTACAATCTAGGTATACACTATAGTTACATTCATTATTGGGATCCTGTGCCTTTACATGACAGGTCTTGGTTCTCATTTTTTTCCCTTGTCCCTGCCCTCCCTTCACCCCCTCCTCCCCTCCCCATTTACACTTTATTTCCATTTTTTCAATTTCTCATATTTTTTCCTCTCCCTTATTACCTTTCCCCCACCCTTCCCACTTTCCCTACACCTTTAGCCCTTTACTTCCTATTTAACATTATTAATTATCTCATTAGGATCCTGTGTACTATTATAGTTTTTCATACTAGAGAAACTATTCGGTATTTCAGTTAAAGAAATCTCTGTATGAACATTAAAAATAAGGAATCCTAAAATAAAACTAAAACAGAAAGTAAAAGAGAAAAGGCAATGATGTAAGATTAAAATAATCCTTAATTCTGAAGATGAAAATGGTCCCTTAACATATTTAAATTGCTTCTTGATCTTGTAGTCTTATCTTCTTTTTTTTTCATTATTTAGAGAATACTTTTTTGTTTCTGTAATCAAACCCACATAGATATGCCCTTACCAATTTAATACAGTGCATTACCCCTGTACAAATGGAAAAAAAATAAAATAAAAATTAAAAAAATCAACATTTCTAGACCAATATGGCTGTCCATTTCTGTACAATGCCAACTCAACACAATAAATTGGGATAACTTTTTGCAAAGTTGACAGCACTGTTAAAGTTTGCAAAAATTCAAATTTTATATAT